>NC_135312.1:18467686-18772594 GCF_048772815.1 Callospermophilus lateralis
GTCCTACAACAGATAAGTGGATCAAGAAAATGTGATATGTATCCACACAATGAAATATTACTCAGCCATAAAGAAGAATGAAATCATTGCATTTGTTGGTAAATGGATGGAGTTGGAGACTATCATGCTAAGTGAAATAAGTCAATCCCCAATAAACAAAGACCAAATTTCTGTTATGGGAATGCTAACACACAATAAAGGGGGAGAATAGAAATTCCTTGGATTAGACAAAGGGGAATGAAGGGAAGGCAGGGGATGGGAATAGGAAAGACAGTGGAATGAACCGGACATGACTTTCCTGTGTTCAGGAATGAGTACACGACCAGTGAAACCCCATGTCACATACAACCACAAGAATGGGATCCTAATTAGAATAAGTCATGCTCCATTTATGTATAATATGTTAAATACACTCTACTGTCGTGTATATCTAAAAAGAATAAATTTTTAAAAATTAAAAGAAAGTAAAAGCATCGAGCAAACAATACGTAGATGTAGGTGTTGAACAATCAAGGGACAGAGAAATAACCTTTCCCAGGAATTAGAGGCACTGGTTAGAAGTGCCACCCTCCCCAAATCCCCATCTCTGAAGGTCAGTGGGAGGGAGCTTCTCCCCGTAGAATCTAGGAGCTCAGGGGAGGATTCTATCTCAGGGAGGGTTTTCCCATCAATGGGGCCTTCCATTCTGACCTAACACTTTACCCTTATTTCAACGTAAACCAAACATTTAACTGTAGCATTATTCCCTCTCGTTGGCTGGGACATTCCATCTGTCTTTTTATTTTAAAGCAAAGAATCCACAAATACTCCCCGGGGATCAGAGCTGTTCAGTCTGGACTGTGACCACGAATCCCTGACCCCGCAGGCGATAAAATGTGCAGGATTTCATGCAAATAAAACTGGCGAGAGTGAAAGTAAGAAAAAGAACAGAAAAACAAAACAAGACCCAGAACCCAGAGCCAGACCCTTTGGGGAATGGGCTGGGAGGTGAGTGACTCCACCACCCGCTGCGGGGGTCCCTGGCGCCAGCGAGCCCCCCTAGGCCTGGGGAGCGGCCTGCGGGAGGCTGGAGGCAGTGTGGCCCTGGAGGGAACTCCAAGGACTCAGTGTGGCTTCTTAGCTGGCGTCCAGGGTGGACAGTGAGGCCCGGGAAGCGGGTGCGGTGGGGGAAGGAGGAGGTTGGAGGTGGGACGCTCACCCGAGGCCCCAGAGGTTCAGATCCCATGAAGGAAAGTGGAGTGACCAGGGCAAGATCACGCGGGGAGAGGAAGGAGAGCTGGACGCAGGGAGACCCAGGAAGGGGCCTTGCCTGCCAGGGTGTGAGGTGAACATCGGCCTTTTGTGCTGCCCACCGGCCTCTGGATGCACTTTTTATGTTTGTTTGGGGATATGTCCCTTCATGAGTGTCGCCTCCTGCTGCAGAAACGGGAAACACGGGTATTTGCTTTCCTGGGCTCACCTGCAGGGTGACAGGGACAGGTAACCTCAGCTCCGTGTTCCCTTTTCCTCCTCTCCCTCCCTCTCCTTCCCCTCCTTACCTCTCCCCCATTCCCCCAGCTCTCTCAAGTCACCCTCTCCCCCCCTGCCCCGCCCTCCTCTCTATCAATAAGATAACAGGGATACGGTGAACAACTCTACAGACGTAAATGTAAATTTGATTCCAACCAAGGTGCAAAAGCAGTATGGTGTTTTCAGCAAATGATATTGGGCGACTGAATATTCACAGGCCAAAAAAGGAAAAAGAGAACCTTGACTTAAACTTCAGACTTTGTACCCAATTAAATCAAGTGGATCATGCACTTATTTAAATGTAAAACAATCAAACTTGTAGAAGATAATTTAAGAGAAAATACTTGACACCTCAGAGTTGCCAGAGATTTCTTAGACATGACTCGCCTGTTATCTTTTTGATGATGCTGGATCCGTAGAAACACAGGGCGCTTCATTCTGGGATTATTGATCCATGTGTGCTCTCTCTCTTTTCCTCCGCCAGTCTTTTTCTACCTTTCTGTTATGTCTTACTTTTATTCATATAATGTCCAGGTTTTTAGTTGACCTTGGTGGAAGGAATAGAGAGAAATATGTCTACTGTCTCTCTCTCAAAGTAGAAGCCAGTCGTCGTCCTTGAGGTCAGCTGTTTCCCCGCTTCCCCACTCAGAGTCTGCTTCTGATGTCTAATACTAGGATCAGCTCGGATGGGGAATTCTGGTAAGTCACAGAAAGCCAATTGTACCAGAACATGATGGTAAAGGATAGCAGGAAAGCTCTAGAATCTCTCTTTGTCCCCTTTCCATTTTCCCAGCTTTACTGAGGCAAAAGTGACAAGTTAACATCCTATATACCAAGGCACGGAAAAATAATGTTTTTGATATAAATAAGTATTTTGGAATGATTACCACGATCAAGCTAATTAACATATCCATTACCTTCTAATTTGTAACATAATCAGAAGTTTGTAAATAGAAACTATCACCAGGAACCAAATTCCAGAGGTGAAGGACATAGTGACTAGAGGGGAAGAAATCCCAAAGACAGCTTCCAGAGCAGACTGGATCAGTCAGGAGAAGAAATCAAGCACACTGGAAGAGAGGTGGTTTGAAATCAAGAAGTCAAAGGAGCCAACTGGAAAAAAGAAAATGAAAAAGAATGAAGACAGCGCATCATTGAATGAGCCAAAGTACATTCTGGGAATTCCAGAAGCAGCAGAGAAAGGGTTAACAAAGAAAGGGACAGAGAAAGAAATAGCGTATAAAGAAATACTGTGAGAAAAGTCTCCAGATCTGGAGAGAGAAACGGTCACGCAGATTCATGCATCCCAAAGAATCCCCCAAGGATCCAACATGAAGAGATCCTCACTGAGACAAAGATTGTAACCGAATTCTCCAAAGTCGGAGGCAAGCAGAGAATTTTGAAATCAGCAAAAGAGACTCATCATATACACGGGAACCCCCTTCAGATTGCAGCAGATTTCTCAGCAGAAATCTTTCAGGTCAGGGGAAAGTGGGATAATTTATGTGAAGTGCTAAAGAGAACACTGCCAACCCACACTACCCAAGTGTCCCTTGGGGAGTGAAAGACAGATAAAGAGTTTTCCAGACAAACAGACACTGAGGGATTTCGTCAGCACCAGCCTTACCTTACAAGACATGGAGGAAATTCTCCAGGTTGAAATGAAGGGACTCTTACAACAGGAAGCTCTACGAGAGCATAAATCTCAGTGTAAACACGAGAGTATGGTCAAATCCAGAATACTCTACTACTGTGATGTTTGTGTATAGATCACTGCTAAATCTAGTGAAAGAGTTAAAAGGCAGCCTATTTAAAATAAGTATAATATCTTAATTAATATTACATGTTAATATATAAGAAGATGTCAATTTTGACATTAATAACAAAAAGTGAAGGAGAGATCGAGTTATTTTGTGAAAGTTGTTATCTGCTTCAAGCAGACTCATGACTATGTTTTATTTAAGTCCTTTTGTCACTTCAAAGTAAAAGGCTGAAGTAGATACACAAAGAGAAAGAGATCAAATCGAATTATATAACAAGAAATTAATGAAATCAGAGAGGAAGTCATAAGGCAGAGTCCTGACTCAGTAGGATTAGTGTCCCCAAAGGAAGAGACACTTTAGTGCTCGGCCTCTCGCTGCGGTTTGAGGACACAGAGAAGGCGGCCATCTGCAAGCCAGGAGGTGAGCTCTCCCCTGAAACCGGACCTGCTGACTTCTGGACCCCAGAACTGTGAAAAACAGCTGTCTGTTGCTTCAGCCCCAAGTCCACTGGACTTTATGATGGTCGGCTGGCCAGACGGACACGGGTTCTGTACCTGTCTGTGACTGAGAAAGCCGACAGTCATCTCAGTTCTGAGCTCCGAGAACAGCCCAGCCCACGGCGCACTTGGATGAGAGCCATTGGATGATATATGTGAATTTGGAAGCAGTTTGTCAAAACACATAAAGATGACCTTATAACAACTACTGTTAAAAAAAAATGATTTTTGAAAGTTAAATCACCGTTTTTTGAGAAGATTTGGAGGACCAAGGAATGTCGCAGAGGCCCTGAGTCTCCTGGTGATGGTGCTTGATAAATGAGGTATAGCAATTAATAGCAAAGTGGGGCTCCTGTTAGTGACCAGGAATTGGCCTTTCTCCCAGCCCCTATTTGCTATACTGTACCCCAAACTTTGAGACAACGTGAGGGTATGAGGAAAGTGTGTGTGTGTGTGTGTGTGTGTGTGTGTGTGTGTGTGTGTGGTGTGCCAAATGACAGAAAGAGGGTGAGCATAGCTTTGGGGAATATCTGAACTTAGAGACGTCCTGGCTGGTTGGCCAGGTGAGGCCATGTGTGCAGTGGACCCAGAGAGGGCACCTGTGGTCAAGACGAAGCAGCTGACCCTCTCAGAAACCTACCGATGTCCTGCAAGAATATATTTTCATGTCACAAAACATCTCAGGACAGAATGCTGCCAGAGGACCCCAAGTGTGTGAGCCCCACAAACTCCAAGAGGGGTCACTCTCAGATATTGATGACCTCATCCACGTCGTGGGTCGCAATTCAGCCTCGATGCTCGGTGAGTATCTGAAGTGCAGATAATGTCAAAACACTTACGGCCACAAAGCAACTCTTTAAAAAGTAATGACCATATCAGGGCTTTATGACAAGAGTCTGCAGGGCGGGCAGCCTGCTCTGCTGCAGAGGGCAGTTTTCTTTTTCATTTGCTTGCTCTCGTTCCCATGGTGTGTCCTTCAGTGGGGGGTTTAAATGGGGTAGCAGCCTCCTTCCTCCAAATGCTTGGTCAGGATATTTGCTGCTGTTTTGCAGCCATGGCAGATGCACACCGGGATTGAAAGGCCCAGTTCATGCAACATTGCTCAAAGGATTTGAGGCTTCCATTACTGCACAAATCCTTTAATTAAAGCCGGTTCCTCCAGGCCCCTGTTGCCTGGGCTCAATCCACATCGTCCCTGGCGACCTTGGGATGGTTGATTAATTGACGAGTTGGCAGTGCAACCCTTCCTTCAAAGATCCCAAGATATATCTGCTAAAACAAAAAATGCCCCCGGACACCACACGGGCCCACGTTGGCGGTGGCTCTTAAAATCTATCTGCAACCTCTCCCCGCGTGACTAATGTCTGCTGCCTTCGCTCGGTGACTGTTGTGACCCTTCGCCCTTCTTCTTTGAGGCAAAGAATGCTGCAGCGAGGAGGTATTTTTGGAAACTCGAGAGAGGACATCTTTGCAATTTGGCAATGGCAAGTAACGTTCTCCGCTGGGCCCCAGTTGCTGTTGATATGAAGTGGCCAGACTTTGGAAAAGTATCTCTGCCTTGGCTTTTCAGGGATTCAGCAAGAACCAACTCTATTTGGGAAGCACCAACATCTAGATTCTGCTTACAGTAGCGTGAACGGAAAGGAGACTGGATGGAGACAAGTCAGCACGCTGCAGGCCGCGGTCTTTGTCCACGGCGACTCTTAAAGGTGACTCTGAACAATGCTTCGTTGGGATGGTGAGTGTGCACCCCTGCCTGTCAGCACCCTACGGACACAGTTCTGGGGAGACTGATTCATTTTCCCAGCCCGTGGAGGAACAAGGAATTCAATCGACGGGGAACTTTTAGGACTGTCTGAAGAATTCTAGGAAATTTGTAGACATTCGTCCATCTGAGCCCGGGGATGGGTGTGGGCATGCGTGTTGGAGAGGAGCCACTTGATAAAAACTGTGTAATAAAATCCTGGAGGAGAGTGGCAGGATGAGGGGAGGGTGGGGAGGCCGGTGGGGAGGCCCGTGGGGAGGCCAGAGAGAAGCAGAGGACTGAAATCATGCTGCGATCCCATCCTGTGAGTGACGCTGTCCGTCTTCAGCAACGTCTGTCAGTCCAGGTGTTGTCTTGAAAGCCAACTATTCTGGGGCACCACAGACTCAGGTCCCAAGTTTGTGTCATAGATAAAATGAATGTGGCCCAAGCTTTTACTTGAACATCTTTAGTATCATAAAAGGAAATGCAGGTCATAAACCCACAGGAAGGACCAGAGGGCAAGGGTAACAGCAGGCAGTCTGAATTTAGATTTGCTGTCCTGCTCATAAGCTGTGGGATCTTAGACAAATGGCTCAGCCTCTCTGGACTTAGTTTCTTCTTCTGTAAAATAAGAATGACCAGAGTACCTACTTCACAGGGTGGGTGTTGAGAGCTCATGAGGAGTATCTGACAAGCCCTCAAAGCAGAACCTGGGACAGGAAGAGCTAGGTGAATGCCAGCTGAATAGACCATTCCACCTGAAGGTCCCTTTTCCATCTGACGGGCCTTCTTGGTTTCCTGTCTCTGACGTCTCATGCTCTTAGGAAATCCTCCTCATTTTCTAAGTGATTGATTCTCCTTGAGTCTCCAGCTCCGTCCTGCCCATGGAGTGCCCAGATCTACAAAGCAAGGCCAGGAGCAGGGTGGGAGGGGAGAGGCCAGGAGCGCAGAGTGGACCAGGGCAGACTGGCCGGCTAGCCAGCCGGAGGGGCTGGAGAAGAGCCCTGGACGCGTGTTTCCTCATCTCCTTTGCTGTGACTGTCAAGGGGACTTCTGAGGAAGGACCCACGTGCACAGTGGACAACAGATTGAGGACGGCACAAGAGGACAGGAGATCTGCAGGTGACCCCGGGAACCTGAAGCCCCCTAGGAGTCACAGAACCTGGCAGCTTGACTGCCCGAGCTCTGGAGAGCGGGAGTGCCATCTGTCCCCTTCACAGCTTCAGGGGCGGCGGGGGGGGGTGTCACGGAGAGGCACAGAGCTGGGTTCCTTTAATGGGAGGTCAACCCTTCTCCGAACCCTGAGCCACGCAGGAAGCTGGTGGCCAGCAGCCAGGAGGCCACCTGTGCAGGAGGAAGGACCTTTAGTAGGTGACACAGTGAGACAGGAAGATGCACTTGGCGTGGGCACCGCAGCAAGCACATTCCCAGTCATTGCCACCCTCGGGACGCCACCTGCTTACACGGAGATGAACGTGTCCCATGAGTGGAGCCAGCGGCGGGAGCTTGGTTAGGGACACACCTGAGCCACCGAGTGGAGGTCAGATAAGACAAATGGAGACGGTGAAAATGAAATAATAATAATAATAATAATAATAATAATAATAATAATAAATGTTAAGTATAACAGAGTGAAATGTCATAAAAAGGTAAAGATGATGAACATAATGTCATAAATACATGGAAATCTGATATAGTGAGATTTAATAATAAATGTCAACATAAGAGAGTGGAAACATCAGCAGGATGAGGGGAGGCCGGCTGGACCCGGATCTCGGGGTTACTGGTCCCACAGCAGGATGATGCCCCAGCTCCTCTCCTGAGTCCTGGGGAGGGGTCTCTCTGCTCGGGCCCCGGCGCTGGGGTGAGCAGACCTACAGGCAAGGTGCTGGGAAGGGCTGGAGGAGGCCAGCCCAAGACATGGCCACGGGCTTGGACGTCCACGTGGCTCTTGGTTCTCACTCTGGCCTGAGTGTATCCAAGGCCAGCTGCCCGTGCTGCCTCGCCTTCCTGCAGCTGGACGGGGAGACAGCACGGTCTCCTGGAGGGCTTGGGGGCTGGCATGAGACGCGGGCCTTCGTGGACCTCCCTGGCTGGGCAGCCTCCACAGAGCCGTGGACCTAACAAGACCCCCTGTGGGGAAGGCGGCCCCCAAAGCTGTGCCCTTCCTCTGCGGACCAAGCTTGCCCTCCTGCCAGGTGCCTCCAAGGAGAACCCCCTCCCTCACCTGTGCCAGGGGTGGTGGAGGGTGGCAGCCCTTTTGCCCCCCATTCTCATGGCAGGTCCTGCCCGGGGATGCTCCTGGGGGCAGCACCCTGAGGTCTCAGGACATGTCCTGCCACCCCAAGAAAACGGAATTGTGGGCAAACAATCATTAGCCTGCAGTCCAGGAAGGATCCTGCAGGAAGACAGATATTTTCTTTCAGATTTTTGTTTCTGGAAATTAACCTGTGAAAACAACCTGTTTTCCTTAAACGTGAGAATATTTTTATTTGCTTTTCATCACAAACCAAGGAAGATGGAAAGACTGTTATAGCACGAGGTTAGTAAGTGACACCCAGTGACGACCCCGTCATCCCGTCATGAGAACAGCCTCCCGTTGACAGGAACAAACGGCCAACACACACCCTCATCGTGAATGTGCCCCTGCCTTTGTTTACCAAGGGCCCACTGAGGTGGGAAAGTACCAGTGAAAAGAAATGATGTCCACATTCTCACATCCCCTCTCACTGGATATGAGGACTCCCTACCAGATGCCCCAGTGCTGCTTCCCATACGAAATTATGTCTCTCCATCCCGACAGTGGAGAATGCAGATATTTTTTTCATGGAAAACCTTAATATTTAAAAAGGCTCCACCTGTATATAAACTTGTATTTGTCTCAGTCTACACTCCCTTTGTCGAAACATCTTACACGATTGATTATTCATCCTCCAAATAAAAGCAGTCATATACCATTGAAGAGATTTTGTGAAGTCCTTATTTCATGAACCCATCCTAGCTTGTTTGGGACTTAAAGAACACTGAAGCAAAGAACATTGAGGCAACAACACCCCTCTGGAATTGTTGATATGTCTTTTTAATGTGAAGATGTGTTGTTTGGAACGACTGCAGCCACCTTGTGACTATGAGGGAGAAGCCAAGAGAATCGCAGAGCAGCTGACCTAGAACTCTGACATTGCTGGGCTGCTGAACTAACACGGGAGATCCCTTTCTTCAGACTTATTATTGGGAAAAAGACACTCTGAGTTCAAACTCATTTAGTTAGATATTTTGTTACTTACACTCGGAAGTAATTTACCGTTGTGGATAGGACCCATGATTTAACCTCTGCCTTGGAGAATGCCATGTCTTGTTAGCACAGGTCTTCATTTTGTCTCACGTAGCAAAGAGAACCAAAGGCACTGATTTCCTGTGAGTCAGCATTTGATATGTTCAAAAGGAAAGTCAAACTAAATGGATATCAAATCTGCCACGCACGGACCATGCCAACTGCATCCTGTAGTTTCAACTTCTGTTTCAAGGCAAAAACCATCATGGTTTTAAAGTTGAAATGACTTTTGAGCATATTTAAGATTGACTTGAGCTGGGTGCAGTGGCACATGCCTGTAATCCCAACAGCTTGGGAGGCTGAGGCAGGAGGATCTCAAGTTCAAAGTCGGCCTCAGCAACATCAAGGTGCTAAGCAACTCAGTGAGACCCTGTCTCTAAATAAAATACAAAATAGGGCTGGGGATGTGGCTTAGTGGTCGAGTGCCCCTGAGTTCCATCCCTGGTACCCGCCCCCCCCCCCCGCCCCCGCCAAAAAAAATCCTGTTTTATTGCACATTTTTTTCCTTACTGGATTAGCTATCAATTTCTGCAACATCAATCAAAAGTGACAGAGATGACTTTAAACAGAAATGTTGAACACACGAAGTGCACCCACTTAATTTTTCCCTTACGTTTTCTAGAGTGTTTTTCTTTTAGGGGAATCTCTGCCTCTCATCAGATCCTCACAGGAGTCTGGGTCAGAAAAGGGTTCCTGTGGACAGTCTGTCTGGGAGGTGCTGTGGGAGGAGGAGCAGCAGCCACAGCCTTGCTGGAAAGGGAGCGTGGGTAATGGAGGTAACAAGGTGCAGAGGTGAGAGGTAGCTCTCAGAGCCTCTCTCAGAGCCTCTGTTTTCTAATGCAAAACAATGGCATCCTAACAGCCCCTCTCAGGTCCACGTGGTGTACGCACAACCTATTCCACATCTGAGGGTTCTGCAGTGTGCGATGCCTTAGCGCAGTCATTTCTAAAATATGACATGAGCGCGTCATTTCTAGAATCTGACATGAGTTGAACCCCTAACAACAAACCATGAGACCCCCCCTGCAGGCCTGAAGCTGGCTGCTGAGGACGATCCCGCCCCCCCACCCCGTGCAAAGGGAGGGAGGAGAGCCGGCAGGGATGAATGGCCCAGGCACCTTGCTCTCCTGATCCGCAAGCTGATCTTCTCCCTGCCCCATGTGGGGAAGGCTGAGAGGAGGTGCAAGGACAGCACCCGGCCAGGGCCATCAGAAGATGGAAGTGACCTCCCGCACCCAGTCCCTACCTCATGCTAGTGTCCCTCTCCCCTAACCTAGACCTGCATGTCACACGCATCACAGGTGAGTAAACGCCTGTTGCAGGTCGATGCAGGTGAGCAGGACCGCCGAGGCCTCACCAGTGGGTCACCACACTCCAGGCCCTGGGGGAGGCTGTTCCCATCCTGCCTGGCAGGAGGAGGGGGTTGGGAGGGAGGTGGGAGAGCGCGCTGGGTCTTCCTGGGTTCAGGTTGGTCTCACGGCTGTCATTGTGTCCAAGCAGCCATGTGGCCTTCCGGAAAGCTCTAAGAGGGTGGGGAGGGATAAAGTACAATCTGGGGACACCACTGGCTCGTTCGGTTTTCGCAAGCCCACATCAGGTCCCTCGGCGACTCTACCGAGTCCCTTTCCTTGCTCTGCTTTTCTTTGTAGCACACTGTCCCCAGGGACAGGGTCTGTGTTCTGCTTCACGCTGCTGCCCTCCTTCTAGAAGGCACGCACTCAGGCAGGGACTAGATCCTGTTCACAGAGCCCAGCACCGTGCCTGGTCCTCTGCAGGCGCATGGCCATCTTGCTGGGTGAACGAAGGGTCAACTGTTCAAAGAGAAGTATTTGAATCCATGCGACAGATTCAAAGACTGAGCTTTTGCCAGATTTCCACCTACACTTTATCACATATGGACGGGGGTTTGGGTCCAGGGTTCTCATCCGTGCTCTGCCCTCCCATCTCCAGCCCTTGCTGCTGTGGTAGAATGACAGGTTCCCCCCGTCACCCCCCCCCACCCCCACCCCCCCCCCGTCCAGGTGTGGCAACATGACCTGCTCTGGTCCACGAGCGTGAGTGGCAGGAATAGTGCACCTCACTTCCGCACAGAGACACTCAGAGCTAATATGCAGCTCATCACGCTCTCTTGGTCCTTCCTCTGTGGTCTTGGAGTGGCGTTGAGATGGAGCTTCTGCCAGCCTGGGTCTCCGCGTGGGTGGGAACTGAGCTTGGCGGATTCCACGGCTGAGGTCCCAGGTTGTCATTGCAGCATGGTTTTGCTAATCCTGATCGACCTGGGGCCACCTCCAGATTTTTCTGCCCTGTCTGTTCACATCTCTGACCCCAAACGCAAGGGACCAAGGAAGGGAAGACATTGCTTGTGGGTGTCAGGCAGGAGCAGGGTGTTATTCCCAAGCTATTTTATTTCAACCTGTCCAGAGCCCCACGAGATGGGCAGGGAGTCCGGGCTACCACAAGGCCCAGGAAACTGAGGCTCAGCAGAGGATGAGCGCTTGCTGCAGGGCCCTCGGCCTCCGCTCCAAGCTCTCTGTCACCACAGCAACCACCTCGAGCTGAGATGCCGCTAAGGTCATCCTGGGAGAGGTGCTTTGGATCTTAAAAAAAATAATAACCTTTACTAATGACCTGGTAATTGTTTTTATAGCTTCCCAATGAAGTGTGAAGTGTTCTAAGAGACAACACAAGACAATTTCCTTTGATGGTGAAGTTTTCCAAAGAATGATTACCTCTCTCTCCTGGCCTCCCGTGCCCTGGCTTTGGTGTGATATTGAACTGAGCCACAGGCTGGGAACCTTGCACAAGCTGTCAGGTGGGGGGGAATGTTGATTTTGCCTCGTCTTTATTTTAAAGCTTAATCCTGTATTTTTTTTTTTAATGGCCACATAATAACATATGAACAAAAAAAATAAATAGCTGGCATCTATCACGTGCTTATTCTACCCACTGCCAGCCTCGGACTCAAAACCATCCTCCTTTTTATCAAGGGCCCCGAGCAGGGTGAGGCCTCCATGAATATCAGTGTAATGAATGAATTATCCACAATCAACATTTGTTGGATCTGCTGCTTTGAGCTCTGCTGAAATGCAATGAAATGCTTTCTATGAGGAAACTTATTGAGAGGGGGGAAGAAAGGTTAGTGTTCAGACAACTTGGTCGTTTAATTCACATTGAAAAAAGCCATTCTAAATCCCAAGAAGGCGAGAGAATTAATTCTAATTGAGAACATTAATGATGATGCTAGCTAATGCATTAGAGTTAGGTCAAACTTATGGCATAGTGCAGTTGCTTCTATTTGCTTTGGTACAAATAATTGGACTCAATCTGTCCAGAGGTTTGTGTGCCTTGAAGGATAATGCCTGATATTAAGACATTAAAAGTTGACTTACCAAGCCCTTCCCCAAAGCCACCTTATTGGATTCTTGCGTTTCCACATTTCCCCTGCACATTTGGCAGGCCAGATGTGTTTATTATGAACTGCAGCGAAGGAATGAGAAAATCTCTGGGACCTGCCAATCAAAGGCAGAGGGGACTTGAACCTGGTGTTGGCTTCATACCAGGTGTCTTCCTTCCCCGTGGCTCTGGAAGGTTCTGATGGGGTTAAGCAGGTGAGCCGTTAATAGCATATAGCTAATCCCAGATTTATTCAATGATCATTGCTTGTGGTCAGGTCAAATTTTCTTTGAAGCAAGAGATAACGTACCTGTAATAGTTAATTTTAAAAAAATATTTATTTGTTTTTTTTTTTTTTTTTTAGTTGTACTTGGACACAATACCTTTATTTTATTTATTTATTTTTATGTGGTTCTGAGGATCGAACCCAGGCCCTTGCATGTGCTAGACAAGCGCTCTATGGCTGAGCCACAACCCCAGTCCATGCAATAGTTAATTTTATGTGCCAACTTGGTGAGACTGTGGTGCCACTCTGTTTGGTCAAACACCAGTCTAGATGTTGCTGTGCAAGTGTTTATTAGATCTAGTTAACATTTAAACCAGTAGACTTCAAGAAAAGCAGATTAGGGCTGGGGATGTGGCTCAAGCGGTAGCGCACTCGCCTGGCATGTGTACGGGCCCGGGTTCGGTCCTCAGCGCCACATACAAACAAAGATGTTGTGTCCGCCGAAAACTAAAAAATAAATATTAAAATTCTCTCTCTCTCTCTCTCTCTCTTTCTCTCTCTCTCTCTCTTTAAAAAAAAAAGCAAAGAGAAAAATAATTAAAAAAAAAAAAGAAAAGCAGATTACCCTCTAGAAACTCATGTGGGCCTTGTCCAATCAGTGGAAGGCCTTAGAAAAGAAACTGAACTCCTTCAAAGATGAAGGAATTCTGCCTCCCAACTGCCTTTGGACTCAAGACTATAACCCCAACTACCTCCTGGAAGTATTTCCAGCCTGCTGCCCAGCCCTGTGTATTTTATTTTGGACTTGTCAGAGCCCATAATTGTGGAAACTAATTCCTTAAAATGTCTCCCTCTCCCTCTCCCTCTCCCTCTCCCCCCACCTTTGTGTATCTCTATCATTCACTGTAGCATATGCGCACACATCACATTGGTTTTGTTTCTCTGGAGAATCTGACTCATAAAGTACCTTGTGCCTTCTCTTCTGGTAGATGGTGAAGAAGAAGGTGCGCCCGCGTCTGTGTGCCCGCTCTCTGCCGGGTGCTGTTCCCGAGTGGCTGCACACAGTTCTCATACTCTAGGCATTATTTCCTCATTACACAGGAAGAAATCAAAGTAAGTTGATTCTCAAAGTCAGAAAGCTGTAAGTGACAGAGAAGGTAGTCAGGTCTCTAGTCCTAAGGTCTAGAAGAAATATTTCCAGGACTCATCTGGCCACCCATCTTCTAAGCAGCTAAGAGCCCATCACAGCAAAAATTATGCCACTGTGTTTTGCAGACAAGACGTCTCATTTCGGAGGAAACAAATTCTACTGGTAAAATAATATCTGGGTAGGCATAGGACTGTGAACTAAAAAAAAAAAAAAAAAAACGAGGAAACCTTGCTGACTAGCTACTTCTTTTCCAAATATGTTCCACAATGACTCGGGCATCTGTCACCTGGGAACCTCCAAACCATGTCTCCTTCATGTGAGGCCATCAGTTTGGCTTGGGGTTTGGAGGTGCTGGGCACACGATGGTGAGCGGAGAGAGATGATAAATGAGCCCCAAGCCTTTGCTTTCTCTGCAGGCAGCCCTCTCAGGGGCTGAGGTTCCCAGAGATAGCAGAGGGCTGCTGGTCCCCTTGACTCTACCTGTCCCATGTGCACAGATACGGGGAATCTCAGGGAAATCAGTTTTCCATCTTTCTCTGGGAAACTTGCTTTGGAAATTACAAAGAAGAAGAAGAAGAAAGGAGGTGCCTCCTTCACATGCTCTTATTTTTAGCTCCTCTCTCCTTTGCAGAATGGCTAACGCCAACTCACACTATTTCTGAAAAGAGTTGCTGGGGACAAAGTGGCGATGTGGGCAGGCCTCGAGCCGGCTCTCTCAGGGAGATGCAAGATAAAGCAATCTCTGCAGTCGCCTTTGAGGGAGAGCTGGAGATTTCCTCAATTAGCTTAATCCTCTATCCCTGACACACAGGGTACAGGGACGCCAGTGCCATAATTATCCCCGTCCCGCTAATCTCCGTCTACAGGGCACTCTTCCTCCTGCCGCCTGACTCCTGGAACCCTGTGTCACCACGAGGTGGGCTGCCTGTGACAGATTGCTGAATCTGGACTCCTCACGTAGAGGACGCGGCTTGCAGGTTGTGCCGGCTGCTCTTGCCTCCCTGTGGGGCCGAGGCAGGCCTGGCTTCAGGCAGGCCCAGAAAGTTCTGGAAGGCTGCCCTGTGACTCAGGCAATGCTGAGCAGAGAAGGCCAGTCCTCCACTGCTGGCAGAGCCTGGCGTAGGTGGCTCGCCTCGTTTAGGATCTAAATCTGGAAGCTTGCCCAAGGAAGGCCTTTCCCCGCCAAAGTAGAGGTCCAGTGGGGTCCAGCACCCCCCAACCCTGCCACGGCAAGCACCGGGCCATCATCTGGCGGCAAGGAGAACATTACCTGGTCCTGCCCTCCCAGCTAGCACAACAGGGGACCCTCGGCTGGCTGCCACTTGCCCTGTGCATGGGAGGGACATAATAGATGTGGTGTGTCAACGGGACAACCATGTGCTACTACTAGCAACGAATGCTGAGGTAAATACTGGGTTCCCGGTTTTTTGCGATTTGAGGTGAGGTTTCAAGATGACAGATGTCAGGAGTTGGAAAACTGGCAGTGGCCCACTGTGTTTGTAAATAAAGTTTTATTGGACCACAACCACGATGCACTCAGTTCTGTGATACCTGCGGCCTCTTGAGCTGCCAGGCAGGGTTGAGAAGTTCAGGCTTGCAAAGCCCACAGTGCTCCCATCTGTCCCTTTGCCGAAATTGTTTGCTGACCTCCAAGGGAGGTTAGGAGACCATGAGTGGTGGACCCAAGACTCATATAAGGTTCACATCTGCTGAGAGTCCAGAGTTACACTGGGTCACACCTGCTCTCAATGGAGGATAAATCAATTCATTAAGTGGTGGCAGTCAATGGAAAAATATGCGTCACCTGCGTTTTTCATGCCTCCGAAGCATTTCTTTGCACCCCTGGTGCAGGACTCACAGAGGGCTCTGCAGTGCCCAGCACTGAGCACTGTAGGTGACCGGCCGGGGGCCCTGGATTAGTCCACTGCAGGCTCATGGGGGCAGAGTGGGGTGGAGCCAGAGGCACCTCTGACGAGGGCTGGTTTGTTTCCACATTAGTGTTCCCTGTTACCTACACGCGTTCTTTGTCCCCCCCCCCCCCCCCCCCCGTGCCTGCCCCCACCCGCCAACACAGCGAGGAGTGCGTGGGCTCTTGGAGGCTCCTGGGGGCAGTGCTGTGTGGCTCGGGCTGCCCTCGGGAGCACTGCTGCCCACCCTCCAGCAGCAGCACAGCCCCCCACTCTGCATCACGTTCCCCGAGTGCCTGCTCTGGGCCAGCTGAGTCCTGGTGTGGGGGGCTTGGAGGGCAGGTCCTGGTGGCCTTTTCTAAGGGACACACAGTCTAGTGAGAGAAAAGGGGTCAGAAGGTCTCAAAGCAGGGATAAGATAGGATGAATCTGCCAAGGCCTGAACATCACTCACTGGGTCTGCAGTGGGGAGCTGGGGCCTGGGGGCTCTGCAGAAGCCAGGGAAGCACAGGAGGGGAAGACCCCTCAGGCCTCCCATCACAGCTCCAGAGTCCGGGGGCTTCCCGAGGACTGTAGAGAGTCCTGAGGGCTCAAGGCAGGGCCTGGCTCACGTCTCAGGGCCACCACCAGCTGCCGGACCCTCTCTTCCCTCCCTCACCTCTGCCCCACTCCAGTAAGCGTGCTCTTTCTCCAGTCTACACCCGAGCTCTGTCTACACCCACCACGAGTACGAGGCTGCCTCTTGGCCTCACCTCGGCCTAATGCTTATGGCCCCATCTCCAGTGGAAGAGTCCTGGGCGGGCCTAGAAGGGGGTCAGGTGGGGGAATGGGCAAGGCAGGGTCCTGGTCTGGAATTATCTGAGAAGGGGGCAGGTGGGAGGCGGCGTATGGATGAGCTTTGGTGGGAACAGCCACTTAGTCCACGGGGAGGGGACAGCTGAAAGGGAGCCAGAGCTGGGCCCTCCACACTGGGGTCCCAGGAAGGGAGTCCAAGGCAGTGGTGATCGCTGTCGTCTGACGACTGGGCAGGGGAGAGGCCAGTTGGAGGCTGCCGCTGTGCTCCATGGGGTACCCAGATCTCCAGGGGGTCTGAAACAAGGTGGAGGCACAGATGGACAGGAAGACTCGAGGACCATCCAGGAAGGAAATGGACAGGGGTGGCCCTCCGGTTGGTGCTGTCGTCTTGTGCCTGTCATGTGAGCAGGGTCCACAGGGTAGCTGAAGAGGCCACTGTGTGCATGCCCAGGGCCACCTCTGAGCACAGAGGGTGACCGAGTGAGAGATGCAGGTTCTACGTAAACCCTGTGCCTCCCTGGGGAAGCGCCACCTGAAGGTGAGGTGGGCAGTCCCAAGGTGGGAGAGGTGGGGGCAGGAGGCGGCAGGAAGGGACAGTCCACACGAAGTCGTGGGAGCGAAGGAGCCTGCCAGGCTTCTTTGCAGCCAGAGTGATGGCGGGAGGTGGCAAACGGTACAGGGCAGGACCCTGACCGTCTGTGGCAGTGGCATATGACTGCGTGTGCGCGTGCATGTGTGCCTGTGGGGGCCAGCACGCGTGTCAGGTAGGGGAGGGCACATAGGTGACACCTCTCTGAGGGACGCAGATCAAGACAGCTGCCCATCTTCCCGGCAAGTCAGGCTCTGGCAACCCTGATGTTCTGGCCTCTTTGCGACAGGGACAGGTAGGAGCACAGGAGATTCAGCCTCAGGAAATGAAGATTCAAACATGACAACACTCTCACACACTCACTCACACACTCACTCACACACACTCACACACACACACACACACACACACACACACAGCAAAATGAAAAGCAGCTGGACACAACTCTTTATCCCACACAGACGGAGAGAGGAAACTTGAGTTTGACACGACCATGTATCTGAAACGCAGGCAAGAGTGACAGACCTAGGTGCCCATCACGCTACCCTTAGGAGGTCTTCAGACACGTGAGCGTCCAGGGCCGCAGGAGCCCTGAGGACTCCCGGGTCATCCTCCGCTGGAACAGCCTTGGCACAGAACAGGGCCCACTTCCAAGAAGAGATCAGAGTCCCCATCAGCATGGCTTGATTTTTATGGTGCTTAAAATCCCACTAGCAAAGCACTGGAATCGTGGCCGGTGTGGAACTGGTTCCAGGACCCGTCTGCCAACATTCATCATCCTCACGAGCTCAGCTGCCCTAAAACATTGCCCTTGAGGTTCTTCTGGACAGACTGGCTTTGCCAATTTTGCAATGGTCTTGGAGTAAGAAAGACTCCACCAAAGCTCTGGAAGCCCTTTGGAAAGGTCCACGCCTTCCCCTCGGGGCACACTGGCAGCTGCTCTGGACTGTTTCATTCAGTGGCCATGTCCACCTCGTGTCCCCCTTACCTGGACCCTTGTTTTCTCTTTCCCTGTTCCCACAATTCCACAGCATCTGGTGAAATCCGGAGGGTCTCAAATGGCCTAGCCATAAACCCCACTTCCCACCCTGCCCAAAGGTAAGGTCCTCTTTAGCCAACAACCTTTCTTATTCAATGAACCAGGTGGAGCTTGCCCAGGTGGCTCGTCCCTCAGTGGCGACCTTCAGGTCCCTGCTGGCCTGGAGAAGTACAAGTCAGTGATCTGGTCTGGTGGGATTCGGGGGTGCCCCACTCTCTTGATACCACAAAGCCTGCCTCCTTGGGTCCTGCAGCAGCCCTCGCGTGACCTGGGTGGAGCAGGGACTCCCCCTTTCGGCTCTGAGTACATGTGACCAATAAACCACCATCAGCGTCTTGGGCCCAGCCTCCCCTGAGTTGGGAGAGAACCCCTACCTCACGGATCAGAGGGTCAAATGACAGGAGGCAGACAGGCTGGGTTCAACTCTCCACCTCCCCAGGTTTCCACTGCGTGACAAGCACTTGAAATTCTCAGAGCCCGAGTCCCCTCAGGGTCGAGCCCCACCTGTTTTGTGGGTTGCTGGGAAGATTAAATGGGAAAACTGCCTTCAGTGAGGATCTGCGGGGTGCCAGCCACAGAGACTGTGGAGAGGAAAAGGAACAGGGTTCTGTCCTCAGAGAGCCAGTGTTAACAGGGGACACAAACAACAAGCATTTAGAAACGAATGGTGTGAAGTGCTCTGAAGAAAAAAAATTCTCAGATCACAGGAGTGGGATGGCATGTGCTGGGGTGGGAGCCGGGGGTGGGTATGAGATCTGGCTGTCTTGGAGGCCCTCTGGGGTGGGGACAGTTATTATGGATGGAGAGAACAGCCAGTGCAAATGCCCTGAGGTGGAAGCTCCCCAGACATGATAGAGCAATGCAAGAGAAATCTGTTAAGGTCTGTAAACAAGTCAGATTGGCACCTGTTATTTTGCCAGAGAAATGTTAAAGTCTGTAAACAAGTCTGGATGGCGCCTGGCCAAATGCCAGAGGGAGTGGTTTGTGAAGTAACAAAAGCCAGCCATTAAGTGTGGAGATTCCTTATTGGTTGACTGCTGTATCTATTTTATGCTAATTAGATAAGCTGTGTAAAATGTATAAATATCGCTCAGATCCTACAATAAACGGCTCCTATTCCTGCTGCATCAACGTACACAAGTTATTCGTCACCCCCCGGTTATTTTGCTGCAGCCGGACTGCGGCAAAATCAGTGTGGCTCCAGTGTAAGTGGGGGTGTGTGGTGCTTAAGGGCAGCAGGTGGCTCCCCCAAGTTAGCCCCCCAGGTCAGAGTCCTCCACTGCAAGCACTTCAGTGCCTGGCAGGACCACACAGCTCTGTAATTCTAATCAGAATCACACAAAGAGGGCATGAGAGGCAGGGGAGGTTCCAGGATGGTCTGACTGGAGAATGTTTTTAAAGAAAGGCAGTTTATCCAGAGATCAGAATATGAAGAGGGCAAGACCAGGTTTGGCTAATAGAGATCGTGCTGGGAACTGCTTCAGTGAATAATTAATAGCCACTTGAAACTAGCACCTCCACTAATGGAAATAGCAGGCTTCTAAAAGTTACTTTTAAGTACTAGGAAGGAGTTCAATTTCTTCCCTGCTTCGCTGGGCCTCACATCTCCTTGGATTTGCATCCTATCCTCATTACTTTCTAGATATGCAGAGCTTGCACAACGTTATTAACCAGCACAAGCCTCAGTTTTCTCATCCAGAAAATGGAATGATCAGAGCAGCATGTATCTTGGAGAATTATTGGAAAAACTAACTGATATAATCCCTGGGAAGCTCTTGGCATACTGTATGTGACCCTGATAAGAGTCCCCAGAGTTAATAAATTAAATATTTTCTGAAATATTTCTGCCATTATTAATCACTTGTCCATTTTCAATACAAAGATTAAATTCTAAACATACAAATGGCTTTGGCTTGACTTGAGGCACCTTCTGACTTACTGTCATGTTACTTGATTTAGAAAAGCTGATTTGCTTTTCCATTGTCTATCTTCTCAGTGTTCTTTGAGGTTAAGGGGAGTACGCAGTGTTTTGTAAACGCCATCCCTTAAACGTTTCTTAAGGAAAGAAATTGTTTGGTTAAAATTAATTAGGTCCCCTGTAGAAACTGTAGAGAAGTCAGACAAGTGTTCAGAAGAACAAATCATCTATACTTTCATAAACCTGATCTGTCCCTAAGTCTGTTTCTTTTAGACTTTTCTTTATGTATTTCAAGACATAATTTATTTCTTACATGTATTATTTTCGAGTCAACATTGTATCAAAAGCATGTACATAGGTTATTATTAATTTCCATAAGCATTTTAATATATATATGATATGATATGAAATACAGAATTAAATGTAGGAGAACACTGAAATGGTCAAGGATAAGAAAACCATTAGGAAGATTTGGTCAATGCAAATAATATAATATGATGCTTGGACAGCAAATGAAGAGACCTAATCTCTAACTCCACAGCTCTGGGCTTTCATTAAAGATTATAATTCCTTTATTCCTTTGATGAATTTCACGTAAAGGAAAGGAAGACTCCAAGTGATATAGAACAGGGGTTGGCAAACTATGGCCTGATGCAGCCTGTGTTTTTGTAAATAAAGCTTTATTGGAACACAGTCATGTCCATTTGCTTCCATGTTGTCTGTGGCTGAATTCATGCTGCAAAAACAGAGTTGGGTGGTTCAGGCCTACAAGACCTATGATATTTACCATCAGACCTTCCCAAAAAAGGTTTGCCAGTATCTGGTGTAGAATATGAGGGAGCTCAGGCTTGCTCATTTGAAACTCAATAGTACTAAACCATGCATTTCCCGCTAATATTGTAAAAATGCCTTTATTTAATTCACTATATTGAAAGTAAATGTAGGGAAAATTAACATATTAAAATAGAACAGGCAAAAGTGACATAAAATTCAAAATGCAGACTTTATGGGCATGATCAGTCTACCCCCGACACCTTCCTGTTCTGCATTCTAGAATTTTAGCCTAGACCAAAGATTGATAAAATAAACATAAACCCAGGAGCAGAATTTGGTGTATATGAAGGCTGTATTGTAATATCATCAAAAACCAGTGGGGTGAGGGGAGGGAAGATGATTCTGCATGTGGAGATGGATTATGGTGTGAGGCAGGGATCAGATTCAAGCCATACATGAAGATGAACTTCACATAAAGAAATCAGTATAGGGGCCGTGGTTGTGGCTCAGTTGGTAGGGTGCTTGCCTGGCATATGTGAAGCACTGGGTTTGATCCTCAGCACCACATAAAAATAAATAAATAAAGTTATTATGTTCATGTATATATATATTTTTAAAGAAATACATGTGAAAAGCACAGCTGTAGTGTTCTTAACATACATCCTTTTGGTTACCTGAGAACACCTTTGGATTCTTCAGAACAGTATTTTAAAATGTGAAAATGAACCAAGGAAACCAATTATGTAGAAATTTTATGAAGTGAAGTCAATACATGTTTTCTTATTTTGACATTAACTGATAATATTTAGCAGCGAATCTTATCACCATAACAATTTACAAATAGTGATGTGGCTAAATAAAATTTTAAGATAGCTACAACAACTGAAATGTAAAGTGAAAATAAATATTTATTTGGGTGACAAAATCAATAGACTGTTAATACTCTTGTGATTGCTTGCCCACATTCAGAATTAAAAAAAATGCTACATGTTTATTAGAGATTAGTGAAAATAAAAATGTAATTTTTTCCCTCACCCAAGTTCATGGACCCCTTGAATTCTAGGTTCACACCATTCTGGTTAAAAATCCCTCCAATAAACTTCAGGAGACCCTTTTTGCGGACATTACTGTGTGGGAACTAATTCTAAAATAGTGACCCTCAAGCACACAAAGAATAGATGAATTTGACTCTATTAAAATTCAGAAGTTTTGTTCATCAAAGCTCACCAGACCAGAGAAAGACGGCTGGCTGGAAGGAAACATCGGTAAGCTCCCAAACCAACCAAGGATTAGTATATGGAACACACGGAGAGATTCTGAAAACAACTAGGGAAAGACAAGAAGCCATAGAACATGCGGAAGGGAAGGGGCAGACGGTTCCCCCGGGAATCGTGAATGTGTAAAGATGGAGAGATGCTCAGCCTCAGTTGTAATAAATAAAAGGAAAATTAAAACATTAAAAAATGAAACATCTCGTGTTCCAACTACCAACTATTCACAACGATGTGAAAAAATGGGAACTCACGAGCACTGTCGCTAGAATATGGATGTTTATAACCATTCTGAGAACCTTCCAGCAGTAGTTACTGACATCAGGAGTGTATATCTTATGAGTCAACTCTCATATCCTGAGTATATGAACGGGGAACTCTGGAAACCGTTCTTTATTGAACAACGTGAGGAAATTGATGTCAGTGCCGTTAGTGTGAGTGGGAACTAGAGACTGCTTGATGTGAATGTGGAAGTTGTATACTGGTGGTGCATACTAGGGGGCCCATGCAGCCATATAATTCTTCAGCCAGGTGGAGGCACTCAAGAGGACAGAGGAAGCCAGTGGGAGTGTCTACATCACTTCTCTGAGTCCCAGGTGCAGACACCAGAGCGAGCCTATCAAGGTCCCTCCCATAGCTGAGCCTCTGAAACAGAAGGGCTAAGGTAGGAGTCTAGACTCCAGGTTTCCCCTTACGGCCTGGCTTTATTTTTATAATATATATATATATTTTAGTATATATAATATATGTATAATATATATTTTTAAAGTATATATATATATATATTTTTTTTAGTTGTTGATGGACCTTTATTTTATTCACTTATTTATATGTGGTGCTGAGAACTGAACCCAGTGCCTCACACATGTGGGGCAAGCTCTCTACCACTGAGCCCCAACTCCAACCTCATGTCCTATTTTTCAACCACTCAATACTGAAGATTAAGGGAACTGAGCCCTGGTCTACAGGAGCCAACCCAGGGAGCCAGCCTGCTATAAGTCAATGTGTAGGCAGTTGGACTGCTATAAGTACACTCTGCAGGCAGTTAGTCTGCTATCTCAGAACAGTCCAAGAAGCCAAACAATAACTTTTAAAACAATTGGACCCTGCATGCTTCTATAATTTTTGTTCCCACTACCAACTTAGGATCAATGAGAGAAAGTCAAATATCACCTCTAGCCAGGACAGGGTCAGTTAGGACTCCCTGCTTCTATCAGCCCACCTGCGGCTTCCCCAGGCCCACAGCCTCTGGGGGGGAGCACCTGGGCTCTCGTTTCCACTACTGTTTTCTGACTCCTCTGCCAGACTTTGAGTCTCTGCCAGAAGCAAATGGCAGCCACTGACTCCTTTGCAAACTGCCCATAAAGAAACTGCTTGTGGTCCACTGGGAAGCTTTGGCTTACCCCACCCCCCGCCCACTCTCCAGAGGATCTTCTGCCAGCATTTGAGTGGTGGCTCTCTGTTGGGTCGGAGTGTCCACGTGGACTGCATACCATGAACCAAGAGAGTCTCCAAACCCTCAGAGATTGACAAAAAACAAGTAACACATTTAAAAAACGAGTCGATTTTTCTTTCTTTCTGCACTGCCTCTCTTGAGAAATCTCTTCTACTCCTGCGATTTTCCAGGCTTAGGTCAGCTTAGGTTTGGGGGCTAAGTAGTCATGTCATCTTTCAGCCAGGTGGGGGCGCTCAAGAGGACACGAGAAGCAAGCGCAGTCTCCCCATCAGTTCTCTGAGGTGCAGGTGCCCAGACCAGAGGTCCTACCAAGGCCCCTGCTGGAGCCCAGCCTCTGCAAGGAATTGCTGCAGTGGCTAACGTCAGAGTCTAGACTCCAGATTTCCCCCTACGGCCTGGTTTTATCTCTGTTAGAGCAGAGTTTAAGCCGATGTCCTCTTTTTTAACCAGTCAATGCTGAAGATTAAGGGGAAAAAAAAAATATCCCCAATGATTCCATCTCCGTCTTTTTCAGGGAAAATTACTTTTCAGAACTATTTAATCTTCTGTGAAGGTTATAATAGAGGACTTAGGTTCGGGTTAGCCATTTATTAAGATATAGGCTACCAAGCCCCTATAGAAAAAAATAAACAAACAACCAGCAGTTTACTCGGATTTACTCACAGTCTGTCTAATCAATCAATCTGTAAACATTATGCAAATGTGTGTAAACCCAAACCTAGCCCAGACTTTACGTATGCATTGTTATGTAAACGATCAATCTTGTTAATGCAAATATTAATATAAACCTGACATTAAACACAAGTTTACACAGCCCTGCTGGTTGAAGTCAGCTTGATTTACATCAGAATGTAAATAGCAATAGTGCTCTTTCTGGGGCTTTGGAAAACCGACTGATTAGAGGTCACTGAGTGGCCAGTCCCACCAGTCCCCCAGACTCCCAATCCTTTCGTCTAATGCATCTCATGAGGAATTTGGGGAGCACTTGGATGGCCATTCATCCACCCCTTATGGAGAGTCCTTTTTTTTTGGTGCTGGGGATTGAACCAGGGCCTTGTGCATGCAAGGCAAGCACTCTACCAACTGAGCTATGTCCCCAGCCCAAGTCCTTGTTTTTGATATTTCTTCTCATCAAAGTAGGATCTTTCCAGGGCCACATTTAGGACCAAATGGCCCAAGTCTCAAAACCAATGATGCAAAGAGTGTTATTCACCAGCTTTCTCTCCAGTATAGGTTGAGGGCTCACAGGCCTGTTCACAAGATTTGCTATTAGGAAGAGCTCTGGGCAGCCATGAGGGGCAGGTCTCCAAGGACACTGCTCAATCCCTTCCTCCTCCTGGCTGGTTTTTTATCTTAAAGACTGTGTTAAATGGCTCCTCTTCAGGCAGGCCTTGCTTGACCATCTATGCCAAATACATTTCCTCCTTGACTGTTCTCTAGCAGGGCACCCTGTGCATTTCATTCAGAAATGCTTCGATTTGTGATGGCATTACTTATTTATCCATGTGTTTGCCTTTTTCATCCTCCCCACTTGTACCTTTTGGGAGCTGAGCTACATCAGTTCACCATTTTATACTGAGTGCTAGGTATATGAGATGTGCATAGAAAGAGTCCACCGGAGTGTTGGACGGATGAGTGGATG
Organism: Callospermophilus lateralis; assembly: GCF_048772815.1. NCBI lineage: Eukaryota > Metazoa > Chordata > Mammalia > Rodentia > Sciuridae > Callospermophilus > Callospermophilus lateralis. Next base: position 18,492,694 of record NC_135312.1, read on the forward strand.
GATGGGTGATGGATGGATGGATGGTGGATGCTGGGTGGATAGGTGGATGGATGGATGGATAGATGGATAGATGGATGGATGGGTGATGGGTGGAAGGATGGGTGGATGGGTGGATGGATGGATGGATGCATGGGTGGGTAGGTAGATGGATGGATGGGTGACAGGTGAATAGGTGGATAGATGGATGGGCAGTTGGATAGATGGATGGATGGGTGATAGGTGGGTGGATGGGTGGATAGGTAGATGCATGGATGCATGGGTTGGTGGGTACGTGGATAGATGGCTGCCCACACCCTTAGAATCCTAATGCTTAACCCAAACATCTGCCTTCCTCTCCGCAGGTAGCCTCAGAAACTTTTCCAGTTCTGTCTTTCCTTTATGACCTGGAACCTGCCCTGAATAGACTGATAATCTGCCTAAATTCCCACAGTTCCTTTTAGCAGAATTCTATTTTCTGAGCTCTCACCCATGACTTGATAATGATAGTGGAAGGAGAAGCAGTGGCCATTCATCCAACACTCTTCTTCGTCTGTGTGAGCTTCTGTGACAGAATCTCAGAGAGTGGGTGGTGTATAAACAATGGAAATATACTTCTCGCGGTTCTGGAGGCTGGAAGTCCAAGATCAAGGCAGCAGCAGATTCAGTGTGTGGTGCAAACCCGTTTCCTGTTTCACAGGTGGCTGTCTTCTTCCTGTGGCTCATGCAGTGAGAGGGGCAGGGAACTCTCTGGGACCTCTTTTATAAAGACCCTAATTCCACCCATGAACCTACTGGCATCCTGTAGCTTTGGGGTTTAGGTTCCAACATACGGATGTTGGAGGACACAAATATTCTGTCTGTAGCCAGCCCTTCATAGTCCAGATGTGCTACTAGGGCTTTATACTCATCATCTTGCTTGAAGCCTAACTTTCAAAGCATCCTCTTCAAATGCGCCCTGGGCCCGCCCATCTCTCAAGGCTCCTGAGGCAAATGACTGGGCGGCCTGGCACTCCTGTGGGGAAGATTTGGAGGCAGCAAGGTCTGGGCTCCAGTCCTGGCTTCACAGGCTGTGGCTCTTGGGAAGGAATCCTACTTAGCCCCCAGTTCCGGAGTTGTAGGATGAGGATATGGATATTTCTTCTGTGTTTTTCAGGATTGTCTTGAGGGTGAAATGGGGCTGAGAGCGTGGCACAAGAGTTTAGTGACCATTGGTCCTTGTTCCCAGCCGTTACTCAGAGCCTCAGCCCTCTGGAGGCCCAGGACTTGGTCTGTTCTCTTGTCTCTGCCCTCCTCTGACCCTTGGTTGTTTTTAGCTCTCTGGTGGCCCCCAGTGTTCCTGTGACTATAGAATTTGTATGGGGTGTCCTTATGATGAATCTGCAGAGATCAATCATCCCAAGCTGAAATTGAGGAGGTTGACTCAGAGCCTTCAGGCAGAAGAAAGAGGGATAAAAGTGACGACAAACCCTCTATGCACAGGTTCGTCCTCACCCCAAGGCCCTGAGACCAAGGGAGTGGAAGTGGACTCCGTCTGCGGTGCTTGGCGGGTGCTCACTGGGCAGGGCTGTTAGGTCCCCTTCTGTGGGGAGCATGGCCTGTGTCTCACTTCATAGCTCAGCAGCCAGCACGATCCTGGCCCCTGGTGGGTGCCTGATCACTGCCCAGTGAATATTCCCTCCCCATCCCCTCCCACCCGGGCCATGGACTTCAACTCTCCTTTTTGGAGGGGATACTTTTAAGGTTGCCTTTGCGTGGGGGGGGGACATTGGGAGGAAGACCACACGGTATTCTCTCTCGGAGGCTCTCTACGTCTCCAGGGGGGATTGCCTCAAAGCTTCTTGCTGATGCTGAGGTTCAGTCCTTGACCAGATGGAGCAAACCTCAGTGAGTTCCATCCTGAGACCCCTCCGTCATTAGCAGGAGCTGCAGACCCCAAGACACTAATAGAAATGAGAAACTTTCCGTTGTTTGAAGGAAGAGAAAGAAAAGCTAAAATGGGGGGAGAAGGTGGGAGTGAACTCTCGTCCTTACCATTATTAGCAATGCCACTTTGAACAGGGCTTTGGAATGTCTAAATGCTCTTCCCTGGACTGTCCCATGCATCTCTCTCCGCCCCCTTCTGGTATTATCATAACCCACGTGCAGACGGAGGACCCTCAGAGGCCACAGCAGCAGGAAGGACTTCCGAGGCTCAGCTTCCAGCGGCCTTGAGTGAGAGTCCGCGTGTTCCTGGCTGACTTTCCGGGGATCCCTCAAGGTAAACAAGGGTGTGGGGTGGTCAGCCAGATGACCCCTTGCTGAGTGACTGTGATTATTCTGTTATAGGTTTACAAATCCCTTTTTTAGAGAAAGGAGACATTAGCCAGGATGGGATTTTCCCAAAAGGATGCTTTAGAAAGAGCACCAGAACCTTCCCTTCCACCTTGACAGTCCCCAGAGACAAACTGAAAGGACCTCGCTCAATGCCTCATCTGAAGGGTATTTGCAGAGCGGCTTCATCATTCAAAGCAGGAAAGGCCTTTGTCATGGTCAAATGGCTTTAATGTGTTTTGAATGCTACATAAATTCAGACTTGATGGCTCATTTATTTGTTGGATTGAAGTTTTATACAATAAACTAAGCCTTGGTATTTACTAATAACTTGTGCTCTGCCCTTTGTTTGTTTAGAACAGCCAGAAGGCAAAGATGTTGACCGAGTCCCTCATGGCCAGTGTGACGCTCTGATCTTGGCATTTCCTGGAACAGTTTATGGACAGGTTGGGGGTGGGGGGCAATGAGAGGGTGTTGGTGGAGGGGACAGGGACACGGTGGGGACTTATTCTGACATACCCACCACAGCGGCTTCCACTGCTGAGCTCAGTGAGCTGGGAATTCAGAACCTGAGTGACAGGCCAGGCTTGGCTGGTGACTTGTGGCATGACCTTGGAAGATTCATTGTCCTCTCCTGTGTCTCGCTGTCTCACTCTGAGGAAGAAAAGAAAGCTTATAATAAATTCTACCCATGGTTCAAGGTGAGCTTCCGGAAACTGCCGTCCTCTCAAGAGATCCTTGCTCTTTTCTTCTACCCACAGCAACCTGTCTCTCATTCACCAACTCCAACCCATATCATCCCTGCCTCGTGTTGTGGGCAAGAAGACGGGCTTCGGTGTCAGAGTGTAACCAGCGTGCATAGGTGCTCATGCAAACTTGAGCCAGTTAGGGGGTGTTTCTGAGCTTCTCTTCCCTCCCCTGTAGGATGGGAATAACTGCATACATCTCATTATGTTGTTGTGACAGGTAATCGAGAGGCACAGGTCCAGTTGTAAGCACCGTGTCTGGCGTGAAGGGAGTTCTGCTTGCAGAGAGAGCCTGTGTCTCAGGGTCTGGAACAGAGGCTCAGCTCCCTAAGGAAGGGATCCCAGGTTTTCAGGCCCTCACAGCCTCCAGCACATGGAGATGGAACTATTTTTTGTGGTAACAGGTGTCCACAGCCCACCTGCTAGAGACAGGTGGTGTGTCTACTGCTCGGAGGACTTGCTAAAGAGCAGGGGCCCCTCTGGGCTCATCTGGAGGGCAAGAATGATCCATGGGAATGACACAAGGGGGAGAAATCTGGAGATCACTATACATCCGTGGTTGGGAGATGCGTGACAGGATCTGGCTTCAGCAACCCCCATTTCCACACCATGGGAGGTTCCAGGAGGCTCATTTGCAGGGACAGGTTCTGGTCCTGACAGGATACACTAGTCAGTGTCTTGGCACTAGAGCCCCAGCTTGGGCACACTGGTCCCTGGGGGACTCCTGCCCGCCTGTCCTCCTGGGCTGGCTGGGCCCTGCACTCCCAGACTCTGTCGCAGCCGGTGCTGGCGAGCCCTTGACCCTTGTTCAAAGCTGACGAAGTCCTAATTTTATTCCAGAACCCACATCTCCTCCAAATCGCTCAGTTAATTTTAGATGAGTCTAAGGCAATCATTCTAGCCTTATTCCCAAATTTGGCGAAAGAGAATAGTTTCTGCATAAGGTTTCCAAGGACTGAAAAGGGGCAAAGAGATAACAAGAACTAGAAAACAAAGCCAGAAGGGTATGCGCGCGCGCGCGCGTGTGTGTGTGTACCTGTGTGCGTGTGTATAGATGTATGTATATTTATTATATATCAATATCATATGTGATCTATTTATTATGTATTGATATCATATATATTTATTATACACTTATATATAAAAACATATATTTATTGCAAGGGGTTGGCTCATGCTGTGGAGTCTGTCGCATCCCCAGATCTGCAGAGCGATTCTTCCAGCTGGAGTCCCAGGAGAGCCGGTGCTTTCCTTCGAGTCCAAGTGGGGCCTGAGAACTAGGAGAGCTGAGGGGTAAGTTCAGTACAAAGGCCAACAGGACCGAGGCCCAGGACCTGGCCCAGGAAGAACCAGGTTTCCACTGGAGTCAGAGGGTGGGAAAAAGCCCGCGCCCCAGTTTGATGCCCCAGTTTGAAGGTGACCAGGCAGGAAGAAGGAGGCTTCCTCAGGAAGGGTCGACCTTCTGGTTCTGCTCAGGCCTTCAGCGGATTGGAGGAGGCCACCCACACCAGGGCGGGCACCAGGCTTTGCCCAGTGTGCTGATCCAAAGGTGAATCTCACCCAAGAACAGACAAGCAGGAATAACCTCCAGATACCTGGTGACCCAGTGAAGTTGACACATAAAGTGAACCCCCTTTCTACCATGGTGTGATTGATGGTTGAATTGTGTCCTCCAAAAACAGATGTTGAAGTCCTGACACCTGGTGCCCTAGAATGAGGTCTGATTTGGGGATGGCTTCATTAGCATCTGACAGTGCTCAGAAGAGGGAGATTCAGACCAGGTGATAATAGAGGAAGAGGTGGGCCCTGCAGCTAGAAGCCAGGGACACCAAGGCTCACGCAGCACCAGACGCTCAGAGAAAGGCCCGGAACTGCTTCTCCCCCAGAGCGCCTTTAGGAGGAGACCGCTCTGCAAACTCCTTGATTTTGGACTCCTGGCCTCCAGAACCGTGAGACAGTAAGTCTCTATTCTCTGAAGCCATCCAGGGCCTGGCACTTTGCTTGGGTGGCTCTAGAAAATCAAGATGGCGTGTGAAAGTATAAGGCGCCTGTGCCTTTTGCCACCAAGAACGTGGGCACAGGTGCCCCGGGCATGACAGTGCAGAGTCTGGAGAAGTCTGTGTGTCTGATGAGCTTGCTGAGCTCCTGAACTGACAGCCTAGGACACTCCCTCCTCCAAGTTCCTTGTAATGTAGGAGTGTGTCCCTCTCCCAACCGTTGGGTTGAGTTTTCTGATATTTATGGACATGCACCTGACAGATGGGTGATGCCACATCTTCCCCGCTCCTTGCTCCCTGCTCCTCTGTTCCTTGTCTTGGTGGGAGGCACCGCCATCTGTCCCGCTGCTCCAGGGAGACCTGGTGGTCACCCTCGGTGCCTTCTTTTCTCTCATCCTTCCAACTTGATTATTCAGTAAGTGCTGTCAATATTGCTTCCTTGATGATATCCATCCTGCCATTGTGTCCTGGGGACTCACCACGTGTGCTATTACAACAGCTTACTGGGCCTTCTCTGTCAAGCCTTGAGCAACTTAACCACCTGCTCACCAGGGCCAGAGTGATGCTTTATAATAGGCCACTTTCCCAGGTCACTCTAACTGCCTCTGGGACAAAGTCCAGGTGTAAATTCCTTAGCATGAGGTGTGATGTCCTTCATGCCGTGGTCCTGATGGTTATTTCAGCCTCCACTCTCATCATTTGACCTTCAGACACTTGCAAGCTGTTGAAAGTATCATAGCCTCTGTCTCAGGACCTTTGCATATGCAGCTCTCAAGACTATAAAATTCTTGATCTGTCTAGTGCCACCCAGCTCAGCCACTCCTCCCTCCAGGAGGCCTTTCTGATTGATTCTGCTCTTTTTCAGTTGGATATTTTCAGAGTCTTGAACATCTTGGAACTAAGAAGAACGTGGTGTGGAAGACTCCACCTTTTGGTGACGGAAGCACTAGATAGAAAATGAGGAAACCTCAATCCCTGCCTCAGTGTCTGCCACTAAGGAAGCTGTGGGACCTTGAAGAAGTCCCTTCTCTTGGATCCTCAGTAACTCTGTCTAGAGGATGAGGGAGGAGGCCAGGAGTTTTCAAACTATGTCTTTCAGAGTCCTGAGAAATCCCAGAGAAAATTGCCCCAGTAAGTAGCAAAACGAAGGCAGAGCCAACTTCTGAATGCCACCTCCAGTCCTACTTGAGTGTCTACTAATGTCTGTATCACATGTCCCTCTTTCTCGAGGATTTATTTGCAAAAGACAAGAGGACTTAAGAGCTTAAAGAGAACCACTGGCCACTGCTGATCTAAGTCGTATCTCATTCGGTTCATCATTCTGTTGCCAGCCGTCCTGGCAGACAAAGAGAGGAAACAAAAATGACGGAGGCGAGGTCTTGTGAGAGGAAGGGAGGGGACCTGGTGACCTGATCTATAGCGAAGGCTCAGCCACACCTGGCCCAACACGGACGAGAACAAGAGGTTTGGTGATGAACAAGAGGTTTGGGGGTTTGGGGTCAGAAACCCAATTCTGCTGGATTCAAACCAGCGTTTCACACCCAGATGCTCAAGAGCATCCCCTGGGAACTTTTCAAGAGTCCCCAAGGCAGGACCCCTCCCCCAACAACTGAATCAATCTCTGGGGTCAGACTGAGGCACGCAGCTGGTTCTGAAGCATCTAACCCTTGAAGAGGAGGAACCTAATTGTCTTGCTCACTAGCCCCGGCCTGCGACCCAGCAAGTAAGATCAGCAAGCAAGAAGTAGCAGCTAATAGTTGTCAAACAAATTTGTGACTGAGATTTATTATTGGCCTCAAATAGGCTCATATCCTCTTACATTCATGTTGCTGAAACTTCCTGAGGCTGAGTCTTCTCAGACAGATAACGAGAAAAGTTATTTCTTCTTAGAAGTGATGTTTAGAGAACCAGGAATAGTGTCAGGCACCTCACAGAGCACCTGGCACATAGTGGTTGATCTGTAAATTGTGCTGTAATCTTTAGTGGCAATTGATATCACTCAGGTTTGGACCAAAAAAATGCTGGGGTCCAGTCAGGATAGTTAAATTATGCTGTGGCGACAACCCCCCAATCTCAGGGGTATAAGAGAGCAAATGCTATTTTTTTCTATATAACTTGCCCCTTCCAGGTCACCTGAGGGCTCTCAGAGTTTCCATCACATGGAACATTGCCATCACTATGAGGGTAAAGAGCAATGCTCTGCAAAGCCTTCCCTAGTCATTTCTGGTCACAACTGATCGGCTGGAACTAGTTATGTTTCTAACAACCGTGGGGGCCCAGAACGTACAATGACACCAGGTGCCCAGAAAATGGGGAATGGAAACTTAACACTGATGAGCAACCAAAACGACTGGCACAGCTGCTTTCCGTATTCACGCCTGACTGCGCACTTAACTCTTGGTGGCGACAGCAGGAGTCAGTGACCGTTCCAGGAGCCCGTAGCTCCGGGCATTCGTGGTGTTTGGATACCCAACATTAATTCTTCTCTCTTTGGAATCAGCCCTCAAGTTCAGTGTTTAAATCACTGGATGAGAGATCGTTTGCGTACCACGAATTCCACCCATTTGGATGTGTGATTCAATGACTTACTGCTCCGACTTGTGCCATTGTCACCCTGGTCCAGCAGGTGCTTCACCCCCAAACACCTTTCCTGCCTGTTTGAGGTGCACCCTTGCTCACACTCCCAACCTCGAGAAAATGGTCATCTGTTTTCTGAACTCTACGTAGTCACCTTTTCTGAACCGGACACTCAAATGGAATCATGGGATATGTCGTTTGTGTGTCTTTTTCTTTCACTTCTCATAATATTTTCAAAGTTCCCCTGTGCTATGGCATCGTAGGAATTCAGAAGGGCTGGGGGAGTTGGTCAAGGAAAAAGACACGAGTGAGAGGCAAGACACACTATCAGCTTTTTTGGGGTGGTGCTCAGACAGGTGGCATGAGAGGGGAGTCTTGGGCAGGAGAGGTCACCCAGAGGCGTGTGGCTCTAGGGCCACTGTCCAGAAGGCAGTAAAAGCAGGGAAATTCCTGAGGAAGGTGAAGTGGAGAGGTGGCTGAGAGAGAGACGTGAAGTGGATGTTCTCCCATGTTGTTTTTTTTTTCAAAATCATTTCTGCTATTTGAGGATTTTTGCCTTTTCATCTATGCTTTAGGATCATCTTGTCCACTTATGAAAAAAATCTGGAATTTTAACAGGCATTTTCTTGAATCTATAATTTAATATGGAGATATTTGACTTCTCAACCATACCGAGGCATCAATTCATGAACACGGGATATCTTTCCAGGCGTTAAGCCTTCCTTGATTTCCCTCAGTAGTGTTTTATAATAGTCAGGACTCGAGGCTTGCACTTTGTTGGTAAACTTATCTGTAAATACTTCATCATTTTGATGTTATTCTAAACTAGTTTTCTCAATTTCATTTTGTGGGTTGTTCATTATCACTCTGTAGAAAGAGAGTCAATGTCTTCATATTGATCTTGTACCCTATAATCTGATGCACCCATATATTATTTTTAAAAACACCAGTGGATTCTTTAAGATTTTCTCCACATATGGTCACGCCATCTTCAAATACCATTTCACATCTTTCCATATAATATGAATTGATTTCAATGAATTTTTTTGCCTTACTTTTTCCCTAGCCAGACCCCCTAGCCACAGTGCTAAATAGAAAGTGGCGAGAGAGGACATTCTTGCTGTGTTCCTGACGGTGACGGGCAGCGCGAAGTTCAGCATTAGCTGCAATTTTTATAGGTGCACTTTATCAGATTGAAGAATTTCCCTTCTGTTCTTAGTTTTTTGCAAATTTTTCACTTGAATGGGTGTTGGATTTTGTTCAGTGCTTTCCTTGCTCCTACTGAGATAATAGTGTGACATTTGTGCTTTATTCTGTTAACATGTTGCATTGCATTAATTAATGTTCAGATATTAAACCAATCTTGCAATACTGAGATAAATCCCACTTGGTCATGGAGTATAATTCTTTTTATATGTTTCTGGATTCATTTTGCTAATATTTCATGGAGGATTTTTGTATCTCTGTTCATGAGACTACTAGTCGGTAGTTTCTATTTTCTTGTGATATCTTGTCTGACTTTGGCTTCGGGGTAATGCTGGTGTCAGAATTATTTGGAAAGTGTTTCCATGCCCTATATTTCTGAAAGGGTTCTGAAGTGTTAGGATTATTTGTCATTTAAATATTTAATAGAATTTACCAATGAAGCCATCTGGCCCTGGAGTTTTCTTTGTGAAAATATTTTTAATGACTAACTCAACACAATCGAGTAATAGTAGGATTTTTTTTTCCCTCCTTGGAGTTCATAGAGTTTCTTAAATGTGTAGATTGATGTTTCGTGATGCATCTGGGATTTTTTTGGTGCCTATGTCTTTGAAGGCGTTTATGCCTTTCCCCACTTCTCCCTTCTAGGATTCCCATTCCATGCATGGTGGCATATCCAGCGGAGTCCCACAGGTCTTTGAGACTCTGTTTAATGTTTTTCATTTTTTCCCCCTATTCTTTGGGTTGGGTAATTTTTATTGACTCATCTTCAAGTTCACTGATGACCTGTTCAGCTGTCTAAAATCTGATGTAGAATCCTTTAAAAACTTCTTTTTTGCTTACTTACTTTAATTTCAACTCCAGACTTTCTGTTTGGTTCTTTTTAAAATATAGTTTCTATCTCTGTGTTTCTATCTGTTTGATGGCTCAGGCTTTCCCTTTTATTTTTTAAGATAAGGATGTTAATCATAGTAACATGTAGTCATGAAAAATTGCTATTTCAGAAATGCCATGAGAACATATTTACAATTTTTAAAACTTAAAAAAATCATGAAATATTTTATGTAGACCATTACAATGAATATAAAAAATAACTATATGCCTTCCAGCTGAATCTAATAAATGAGGTTATTTTGCCATATTTACAAAGGAATGTTTTAAAAAAACAAAAGTTTATACACACAGTTGGGGCCTCTTTTGCACACCTCCCTTGTCTACTTCCCCAGAGATCACTATTTTTATGAAATTGTTCCTGTTCGGAACTTATGTGTTTCCTGCAGTATGTCCACTTAAATATGCAGTGTTTTTATAACTTACACAAAATTTTGAGCTTTTCCAGGGTTCTATTTTCCTCCAACACACTTCAGTTTTCATCTTCATATATGTAGATAAGATCATTTTGTTATACACAGCATTCTAATTACTAATATACTTGATAAACTTTAAAAGGGAATAACAGAAGTTCGATGAGTCACTTCTAAGAGAATGCATCCACCTAATGACCACCCAGGTCAAGAAATACAACCCTTGAGAACATTCATCTCTTCACCCCAGAAACTCCCTCATGCCTCTTCCAACAGTTGCTTGTATCCCCACCTGGTCACATTCTGTACTGACATCACTCTTTCTGCGTTTGAACAATGTAAAAAAGGAATCATGTGGGGCCATGAACCATACTTGCCCATTAGTTTGATTGTTGTGTATTTTAGGTTTTTTAAAAAATCATTTTTAGATATGCAGGACAGTAGAGTATATTTTGGCGTCTTGCACATACCTGGAGTATAATGTCCCCTTTTTGCAGTTGTACATGATGTGAAGTGACCCTGGTGGTATATTCATACTTGAACATAGGAAAGCTGTGTCCAATTCAGTCTACTGTCTTCCCCCCCCCAACTCCTTTCACTCCTCTTTGTCTAATCCAGTGAACCTCTGTTCCCCTCCCCGTTTATTGTGTGTTAGCATTCCCAATATCAGAGGGAGCATTCCGGACTGTGACTGGCTTATTTCGCTTAGCGCAATTCTCTTACTTTTTTAAAATATAAGTTTCTTTAGCTTTGAAACATAAGTTTTATTAACTGCTTGAACATTTTATTAATTGCTCCGACATCTCAGAAGGTTTCTATTGACTGCTTTTCCCCTAACCCTTCTCCCATTTCTCTGGATGTCTAGTAAATTTTTGCTGGGAACTAGACATTTTAGGTGACACGTTGTAGCGACTCTCTCTGGGATCCTCCCGCCTCTCTGGCACTTGTTACACTGTTGTTGTGTTGTTTCTTTTGTTTATCAACTTCCCTGCTCTTCTACAACTAGGGTATGTGGCTGCTGAGGTCTCTGCTAAGTTTTCTTTTTTGTTGTTGTTTTTGTTTTTATTTCTAAATTTTACTTCCTGCTGACACCCTTTGGCTCAGCACAGTGTGCTGACTGGTCAGGAGATGGTGTCACATGTGCGACCTCGGGGGCTTCTCTTCCTGGCTGATGGCGCACTTGGTGGATGGGGAAACACATTTAAAGTCCAGGCGTCTAGAATTCTGCCCCTGCTCTTCCTTTGTGGTGAGCATCAGTGTCCTCAATGCATGGACCCATTCACGCCGGGAGGAGGAGACAGCCGAGCCCTTCCTCTCAGTCTCTCCTGAGCAGTGCACTCAGCTGTGAACAGATCCCAGACTTTCAGACCTGTGGGGACCCTCTGGAGCTTCCCCAAACCTGCTATTACTGCCTGGTTCCTCAGAGCTGCCTGTCAACGTTCTGGCGGGGCTTCCAGTCTATGGCCTGTCCCAACCAATATCACAGTCTCACAATAACTGTCACTTAGATCTCCCCCACGTGTTTACTAGTGCCATCACTTGCTCTCTGTGATGTCTGGGGGTGTGGGATTTCTTCCATGAGTACTCCACATGAAGCCTTGTTCCCTCTGATGGAAGAGCCACTGCTTTTCACAACATGCCCGACTAGTAACTGTCCTACTGAGGGACGATGGAGGCAGCCCCAGGGACCGACATCCTGGGGCCCCACTGTTCAGCCACGTGTGACCAGGTTCGTTAGAATACACACTTTGTCTTTTGCATGCTTTTGGTCAATTTCAGTGCTCCAACGTTGTTGTTTTTGAAAATCCTGTCCAGTGGTGTAGTTGTATTTTGGAGAACTTGACGAGCACCTCTCCCTACCGTCCCTACATTCAACATACCCGGCCGTTCCTGTTCTCTTAGGTGCTGCTTTTCTGGGGTTCGCCAGAGACCCCCCCCCATCTTCCAGCCTAAGTCAAAACTGAGCACCAAACTCTCTAGTCTCAGATTTTAAATCTGGGTGGGAATGATACAAAAACAGAAAATAAAAAGCTGAACTTCATTTTTAGCAACACCCTGACAAGACTGTGAATTATCCCTTGCCACCTGCCTTCCAGGGCTCCCCTGGTTCTCGTCAGGCACGAAGCTGGCTCTCTGAACTTTCCTCAGTCCTGGAAGGACCCCCAGGTCCATAGAATAAAAACCCTTCCTGGTCGAGTTAGCCAGAGCCCGATTCTGTTGCTTGCAAACAAAGAACGGGACTGATGCAGCTTTTCAAAGGATGTGCAGAAGGGAATCTTCTAAAGACTCCAGATAAGAGGCCAATTATTCACCTGACAGTTTTCGGGAGTGCTCGACACGCACAGGCCTGTGGGAAGCTTCTGTGTCGGCGGTGAGCTGTGTGCCTGGTGCAGTCCCACCGGAGGGGCCAAGTCTGCACCTGTCACCAGCCACAAAGAGGATCCAGTTTTTATCCATTTCATCTGGAGAACCATCTGGGCTGGGAACAGCAGTAATAATGACAAATCATTGTCACCAGATTTCCTCATAGATGGCACTTCTTTTTTGTTGTTCTTGTTTAAAATCAAGGTTTTCTAGTCTGTGATAAACAGGCAGCCAGCCGGCAGCACTTACAAAGGCTGTACTGAGACAGGATGGGGACTGGGCCTGAGAACACAGGCGTGGTGAGACTTGGCCGCTGGCTGTCTTTTCTGGAAGGTCAGGAGGATAGGGGGAAAGTCCCTGAAGGCTGTGGCAGAAAGGACCATTCAAAGGAAGGTTGAGTAACAATGGCTCATTTATCGACATCATGCATGTCAACAATCTTTGGATTTTGGCTGCTAAGTAAGCAAGCTGTGTTACCAAGCAGCATTAATAGAGGTATATTATCCTAGATGAAGGTGGTATATTAGTCCACTTTCTGTTACTATGATGAAATACCTGAGGCTGAGTAATTGATAAGGAAAAGAGGTATATTTTGCTCAAAGTTCTAGAGCATGTGTGAGAAGGAGAGATCACAAGGTGAGACTGGAAGCTAGAGAGTGATTCAGGAGTCAGGCTCACTCTTTTATAACTTGCCTTCGTAAGAACTAAGTTAGGGGTCCCACAAGAACTACCTTAATCTCTTCCAAAGCCAGGACCCACCGTGACCTCATTCTAGGTCCTACCTCTTAAAGGTCCCTCTACTTTTTAACTCCTCTGCATGGAGGACTAAGCTTCCAACATATAAGCCCTTGAGCCAAACCAAAGCAGAAGGTAATGACATTTGTTTCATCCTTCTCAGAGCATTGTAAGATGTCTTCATTTCAGATATCACACATTTTACAGGCTGTAGATGAGCAAGATCCCAAACAGAGGAGAGCTACCTGAATGGCATGCTGACCAATACCACCAGGCAAAGCAGAATCATGTACAAAAGCTCTCAAAAAATGGAAAATGCACTAATAAATCTCAGAGAAAACATAAAAAAAACTGACAATTGAGTGGCTATCGATGAACCCGGAGGAAAGAGTAGGAGTTACAAGAAGGGCAAACAGCCCTGTGTGTGTCTGTTCAGATGAGTGAAGAGAATGAGCCACCAGCTGTAGCCCAGGTGGCTGGCACAGCATAGAAGATGTTGTCAGAACCACGTGCACTGCCTGATCTGGGTTAGTAGGACCACACTGAGCACAGAGACTTAAATGATCCTTTGCAAGGCGTGGGGTAAGAGTCAGGGACACAGCTAATACCTTGGGTCTATTGTCTAATACCTTGGGGTCAGTTAGAAAAAGGCACCCTCCTGGATGAATGGAGCCCTGTAGCTAGATGCATTGCCCGAAGAGTGGACTATGGGCTGGCTTTCAGTTCTCTTCCACCCTCCCGCTGGCCATCTTTGTGCAAGGAATAACTGGGCCCCTGCCCTGGACAAGCCTGATGTGACCTATTCGTATGTTCTGAAATCCATATTTCAAATTCTACATCTGGACTCCCTAAGGGTTGGGTCAGAACAGTGAGACTCTCATTGTGTTCGGAATGAAGGGGAATATGTCACACTACACACAAATGGCAAGAAAGCATTTTCAGAGCATCCAAATTTGTAGCATAAAACTTCAGGAGGCAGTGAATTCCCTGTCATCCAAGGAATTCAAGAAAAGGTTTAGTTCTAAGAAACAAGGAAACTGTTCAGTCACTAAAACTAAGAGCAAAGGTCTACGTGGGATTGGGAACAAATGTGGTGAGGCTGAATTTGGAAAAGAGGTCCTCAAACATTAGCAAGCATCAGAATACCTGGAGGTCACTGGGCCATATTAGTGGACCGACCTCCAGGGTCTCTGATACTGATCATTAGATCTTAGAGCAGGTTCCTTGTCACATTGGTGATGCCAGTCCAGGGACCAAACTTACGTAGGCACAGGTCACTTGGGGATCTTGTTAACATGCTGATTCTTTCAGTGTCTGGAGCAAGGCCAGAGATTCTGCATTCTCTGGACAACCTTCCAGATGCTGGCCCAGGACCGAGTGTCAAGGGCCTAGGATTGGTTCCATGACAGAGGCTGAGTTTGAGTTGCACAACAAATGATCCGGGCTGAGGAGACTAGAGAAGTCTCGGGCAGGGAGCCAGGGCCACTCATTCCACAAATATGGTGCCTACTGTGCACCAGGTGCTGTTAAAGTGGTGGGGACTCAGCAGGGAACAAAGCAGAGTTCTTGCTTTCCTAGAGTTTCACATTCCAGAGAAGCAAAAGTCATGTTTCCCGCTCGCTCTGCCATCTCTCCAAGGAGTCTGCTTTTGGCTTCAATTTTTCATATCACAGTTTATCTTGAAGAAGAAGAAGAAGAAAAAAAAAGAAATATAAAGAACCAGAGAAAGTGGAATAGCTCCCGATAACTTCCAAGTTATTTAAGAAGTATAAACATTTCTTAGATGGATGAATACATTTTCATAGATGTTCATATATTAATATAGGCAGGCTCACTCTTACTTCCTCCAATTAATTTCTTTAAAAATGTACATTAAGACACACTTTAATGCTATTGTCACATGGAGATACAAAGGTGTCCCTCATCTATCTAAGCATTGGCTTTTAAATTGAGGTGGTTCACAAATATGGGTCAAGACAGTGTTTGGAGGATGTCGATGACATTTGAAAGGGGCCTGGGGGACCTTCCAGTGCTTTCCAGTTTCCTCCCAGGAAGTCTGGAGGAATGAGACGGCAGCACCAGGTAGATGGGTAATGTAGGCCAGGCTGTGAAGCTCAGGGAGCAAGAGCATAAATTTAAATCCTGTACCTGCCAATCACAAATTACGAGACTGCGGCCAATTACTGAACGTCTGATGCCTAAGCAACCTCATGCAAATACAACCAATGAACCTTATCTTGTGAGGTGGTTTAGAGAAGGATTGAAATAATTCAGGCATGACTCAGGGTACACTTCCAATCAACAGTAACTTGCTATCATATCAGGCTGGAGGTAGACCAGAAAGCCAGCACGGGGCAGGGCTATTGGGGGGAGATACGGAAACAATGCACCAGGTTCAATATAGTCCAAGCGGTTAATGTTCTCCTTGGCCACCTTTCCAGAATGACACTGGGAAGACAATGGGAGAATTTGTTGGAAGAAAAGAGCAAAGCACTAACCAGATTTTTAAACAGGGCTGAGTTAGACTAAGGAGGGAAGGACTGCAGCCACAAGTAGGGTGGATTCCCTCCGGGGATTAGTGGAATGGAATTTTACAGTAGAACACAAGAGCATCCTTTGAATCTGCAGTGCTTTTAAATATGGTTTAAAATAGCAATACCCAAAGCTGGTGAAGTCGTAATGAAACTGCTGTTCCCATAGGTTGCTGTGGCAAACTGGTGTCATCTTTTAGGAAAGTAACTTAGCGGTGTGGATTAGAAGTTGTAAAAACACGCAAGCTCTGTTTCACTTGGTTATTCTTTGTTAGAGCCTGTAAACAAGTCTGGATGGCGCCTGGCAAAATGCCAGAGGGAGTGGTTTGTGAAGTAACAAAAGCAAGCCATTGAGTGTGGAGATTCCTTATTGGTTGACTGCTGTATCTATTTTATGCTAATTAGATAAGCTGTGTAAAATGTATAAATACCACTCCTCTCCTACAATAAATGGCTCCTATTCCTGCTGTATAAACGTAAACAAGTTATTCGTCACCCCCGAATTGCTGCAGCCGGGCTGCGGCAATTCTTCTTTTGGAAGTTCATTCCATGGGAAAAGGAGGACAATGCAGAAGGTGGTTGTTTTTATCACCTACATTGGAGAAGAAGAACAAAAATCCCAGAAAGCAGCTCTAGCCGTCCACCTCCCTCAGCCTCTCCAGCACACAGTCCCGGGGGACCCAGACTTGCCTGGCTTGGGTTCCTCCCAGAGCTGATGGTTCAAGAGCACCTGGTGGAAGCTCCTTAGCTTTTCTGATCTGCTCTTGAAAGTTGTGCAGTGTCATGTTTGGCCGCATTCTTACCGAGATTGGTCCAAATTCAAGGAGAAGGTAGACTCCATCCGTCAATAGGAGGAATTAAAGGAACGGTTTAAAAGTACAGCCATATTTTCATTTCTTCCACATGCAAAATACCCTCACCCTATGGAGACCTTCCACAGGCTCAGGACCTCGTCATCCCACTCGGGTCCAATGTAAATGAGAGTCTGATGAAGTATCTGGAGACTCAAGGACTCAAGAGGCGGAGAAACTACAGTGGACGTCCTATTCGAAAGAGGCAGGGATGTCGTTAATGCTCAGGAATTTGAAATCCAGCTGAGCACAGGTCACTGGTTCTTGATCAGGGTCTGGTATTGTCCTTTGGGGATTGATGTCCCTGGCTCTCAGAAGGACAATGGGCTATCTGGACTCCTGGTTGTCCTTCTGAATCATCTTTTCTTTCCCCAGATAAATAACCCGCGAGTGCAGCTGAGCAGTGCTCTCATTTTGCTTCTCTCCCACAGAAGACTGTGGATCCGGAGTCTTCTTTTCATTTTGTACTGCCTCAGTCTCTCTCAAAGATGCTGCTGCTTCTGCCAATATAATTCTCTTGAAAATTTTGTTCATTTTTATGAATCTTATCAGAGTTCCCGTTTCACTGGCCAAAGCCATATAGGGTCTCTGCTCGATCTCCACCTCTCTTTACGGCTGCTGAGGGGCAGAATCCTTCAAAGCCTAGAAGGCCTATGATTTAAAAGAAATGACCTGCATGATCTTAAGATCTTTAGATGCTGACAGTGGTCTATGCACTACTGCTTTACATCTTTCTGCAACCCTAAAAAGGGTTTGAGGTCACCCCTCGGGCTGTGTTGTGCCCCATGGTGGTCCATTCCGGGAGGATCTCTGCAGTTGACTTGACCTTTTCTCCAAGGTCTTTTCTTACTTCAAGAGCCCTTTGCTGGCCAAAAATATCCTCTCAGTTGACTTATACTCCTTTTGAATTTCAATTGAAAATGAGATAGTTTTTTTTTTGTTGTTGTTGTTGTTGTTTTAAAGTTTATCTTGTTTACACCTCTCTCTGCCCTCCTTTTCGTACAGGCAGCTAGAAGAAGTTGGGTGGCAATTTAAAAATTTCACTTGGAAGGGCTGGGGATATAGGTCAGTTGGTAGAGCACTTGCCTAGCATGTACAAGGCCCTGGGTTCAATCCCCAGCACCACTCTCTCCCCCTCCAAAAAAAAAAAGAAATTCACCTGGAAATGTTCTTAGATCGTAGAGTTCATCTGGTAGATTTTCTGTCACCACGTCACTGCAGGTGACAGCTTTGCTGAACTTTCCACCACCACATAACAAAGACCTCCTTTCTGTCTCTTGCAACATTTCCTTCACGTACTTCAAGGCCTCCTTCTCAAGACCTGTCAGTTTTCAGCCAACCTACCCAAGGCCCCTCCGGCCCTCCCCTGCGGTCCAATTTCAAAGCCAATGCCACGTCTTTTAGGTTTGTATTTTAGGAACCCCTCGTTTCCAGTTACCAAATTTCATTTGGGTTAGTGTTGCTGTGTGAGAAATTCCCACGAAACATAGTAGCTTCCAACAATCATTTTATCCTGCTGGTAATTTGGGGCATCAGAAATTTGAAAGGGGCTCTGCTGAGCTGTTCTCATCTGAGGTCACTCATGCAGCTACAGGGGTGTCAGCGGGACCCGCAAGCATCTGATGAGCTGAGCGGGTGAGATGCGCAGGGCGGCTCACCCCGCAGCTGGGAGCTGCTGCTGGCTGTCAGCTGTGAGCTGGGCTGTGCTGTCCATCAGTGTCCGCCAGTGGACTCCCCTGCGCAGCCGTCTCAGGACGCTTGGCCTTCTCACACAGTGCTGGTCCCCCCGGGGAGCTCGCAGAAGCTACGGATCCTCTCTGAGTCAGTTTGGAAAGTTACTCTGTATCAATTCAGCTGCCTTCTGTTGGTTACAGAGTCATCACCAAGTCACCCCTGGATTCATGAATATGGAGCGAAGACACCTCCTCTCCATGAGGGAAGTGGCAGGCAGGTACAGGTATGTCCTTAAACTACCATACAACCCAGTCCATTCTCTCTCCAAGGTTCAGGGCAACAAGCAGAGCCTAGAACTGCCTGCCTACTGGGATGGAGGTGACAGGTAGGAACGGACACGTGGGAAACACTGGATGGAAGTGAGGAAATTTGTCATTATCTTGTGATCCCAGATGGTTTTCTCCATATTTTTTAACAGGAAAGAAAACAGGAAGGAAGAACAAGCGAATGGCATTATTTCTTAGTAAGTCTAGGCTCCTGCTCCATTTTTCTCACAGTCTGTTTTTACAGTAACCTGGGACTCTCTTTAGACTGGGCTTGGGCCTGAAATGGGGCATTGAGAAGATGACCAGCTGCCCATGGAGGCAGCCCTACCTGTGGTGGGTCCCGTGGGTTGAACTGGGCTTCAAGATTTCGACATGACTTGGAAGACCAGCTCCTTCCCGGCCGGGGAGAGGCCTGTGCTGTCCACTTCCCTGCAGCATCGAGACCTCCCAAGTAGGTCCACTCACTCCACCCAAATCCAGTTCTTTTTGCCCCATGAAATGAGCAGGAGAAATGGGTCAAATAATAAACCAGTGTGACATCTATCCCAATAGAATTGCTCACTTTCAGTGCCTCAAGCAACGCGAAGTCAAGGTCATTCGTAAGTTAGGGTTACACACCCATTTCGCCCTCCACATCCGACATCCAGAGAGCTGTGCTGACCTTCCTTTGCTTACACAGTAGGACTCCGGCCACAAAACAGATGGGAGGCCTGTCGTGGACTGAAGTGCATCCTCCCAAATTCATGTGTTGGAACTCTAACCATCAATGTGACCATACTGAAGATAAGGCCTTTATGGAGGCCATTAAAGGTTAAAGGAAGTCATCATAGGCTGGCACCCTAATCCAATAACATTGGTATCATCCGTGGTAAGAGGAAAACTGCAACCAGTTAGGCCACCCCAGGCTCCCGTCCTTGTTGGAGCCCAGAGTGTGATGGCTGTGAATAGCAGCCTCCTCGACAGTGTGCCAGCCTGTTGGTATGGGTTGCTCTAAGGGGCTTTGGAGACAGCCCTTCCCAGCCCTTCCACATCTCTGGTCTCATGCTGTTCCCATTCTAGGCTCCAGATGGGTGTGAGGTGCCTTTGGGAAGTGGCCAGGTCATCCTGTCCACATGCACCTAGCTGCAGAACAAAAACCACACGATTAAGGCCTTAGGCAGAGCCGAATTCAAGTTCCTTGACCATCAGAAGATCCACATCTCAGAGAACTGGGAGCTTTACCAAGTTTAGTGCAGATGACTTTGAAGACACAGTGGCTGAGGAATGGCTCGTCTCGGGCAGCTGTGGGGTCATACACACCCCAGGCAAGGTCCCCTGGACAGTGGTGTCCTCTGTACTCATAAAGGCCTCACTGTGCTGCTACCCCTTAACTGCGCCCAGGAAAAAAGAAAAAAGAGGAAGCGGCACCAGAAATTCTCTTTCTCCCCGCTCCCCACCGCCCTGTGCATGCACAGAGGAGAGAGGCTCTGTGAGGACCCAGAGAGACGGTGATCATCAGCAAGCTGAAGAGGGAGGCCTCTGGAATGACCAAAACTTGACACCGAGACCTTGGACTTGCATCCTCCGGAGCTGCGAAAAAATGAATCTCTGTTGTGTAAGTCACCCAGTCTCTGATCATTTGTTATGGCAGCCTGAGCAGACTAATCCAAGTCCCTTTGCACCTGCTCCTGGGGTTCTAGTGACATGCCCAGATCATTTATGGAGCATTTCTTGACTTTCTGGTGCAGGATACTCTACATTATTTAAAGCTTTCCTTACCCACAGAACGCAGAACGATGGCTCCCCAAAGATACCACATCTAAGTATCCCCAACCTGCAAATGTGTTAACTTAATGGTATTCAGCCCAGCACTTATGCCACCATATGAAATTGCTTTCCACGAGTACCAGGAAAAACACTTTTGAAGAGCACACCTTTGTAATTTTACCCAATTTGAAAAACATTGAGGAGAAACTTAATTGAGACGTAAGAAAATGAAGAACTGTTTCTAAGATGCTTCTTACCCTCTCTGCCCAGCAGAATTAGTGGAAATGATGCAAAGTTGCCGTGGGATGGACTTGAAGTGGGAGGGAAGGGAACCCCAGTGTGTCTCCAGGAAGGGGAAGTGCTAGGCGCTGAGGCAAAGAGAGATGCTGGAGACCTGGTCTCAGAAAGTTGCCCCTGGGGACAGCTTCTCACTCATGGAGATTATCTAGAATGTAAAAGGGCATTTCTGTGGTGCCAGCAAGCCAATCGGAGAACTGGTTTGTTCTCTCAACTGACTGCTAGATCTATTATTTTGATAAGTTAAAAAGTGTCAACAGATACACAAAAATACAGAACATTTTATGAATTTGCATCACCCTGGAGTAAGCTGAGCACGACAGCTCCACTTCTCTGCCCCATTCCAATTTCAGCAGATGTGCGGCTGAGGTGAGCACAGTGGGCAGGTTAAAAAGGAAGAAGCCAGAAAGACCCAGCAATGATGAATCCCATGGGAAAAGATCAGCGGGGAAAATGATCATTCTTCCTAATGGAGCTTTATCATATGCCCAAGGAGCATGATAGGGAAAAAAAAAACCAGCAGACCGTGGAAGACCAAGGTCTTGTGAAAACACGGAGCAGTTTGTGGTCATCACACCTGTGTTTGCCCGTCTTAACCAGCCGTGTGAGAATATTAGCAGGAAGTGTGTCGAGCCAAGAACCCAAGAACCTCTAACCTCTAGTGTCCTCTTTAGCCTTCCTGCTATGGGCTGCTGTTTTGTGGGGAATCCACCCGGCTCTTCAAGCTCAACTTCATGCTTAACTCACAGCTCCATGAGCCTTTGCACCTTTCCCATGTGCTGGTGGTTGAAGATTTGTAAGAACTTCCCAGAGCCCCTGGAAAAAGTGTTTCGCTTAGTGGTTAATTGCCTGGGTTTTGTTGTGATCATCCTGGTACAAGACCTGGCTTTATAGGTTATGTGAGCTTAGTTAAGCTAGTAAACTTTTCTGGGTCTGTTTCCTGTCTATAAAATGAGAATAATGAGGGCTGGGGATGTGGCTCAAGCGGTAGCGCGCTCGCCTGGCATGCGTGCAGCCCGGGTTCGATCCTCAGCACCACATACAAACAAAGATGTTGTGTCCGCTAAGAACTGAAAAATAATTATTAAAAAAAAATTCTCTCTCTCTCTCTCTCTAAAAAAAAAAGAGAATAATGATATAACATATTTGTGATAAGTGGAGTTTGAGGATAATCTGGCCTGTAGTTTGAGGATAATCTGGCCTGTAGCTCATTGACTCTAAGTTTGACTCCTTGGTAGAACATTTGAACCCTTGAAAAGAGACTGATTGATTGAGCTTGGTGTTGTTTAACCTTGACCAAGCTCTTGGTCTTGAGCCTTTCTTCATCTTAGAACTTATCAGAAGGGCCTTGGCCTAGTATCTAAGGCACAGGGACATCTGGGGCTGATAGAAGCCCCAAAGTGTCCATCAGGGTGCAAGTTGAGAAAATGACCTACAAAGGATATGAGAATAAGTCTAGGTGTGACATCCTGGTCTCTGATCCCACGTGGAAAACAAAGTAGATGAACCTGGCCATATTTGGAATTAAGTGGACACCAGGATTTTAGACCTGCTGGAGATCAGACTATTGGTGGAAGTGAAGCCACCAGCAGAGGGTCATGGTTCATAGAGACACTGCATGACAGCAAGAGTCTATGCCTGAGTACTTGGGAGAAGGCACCCACAGGGTTGGAATACTGAATGTGTGGGGGGGTATTTTCTGCTAACTATATGTGCAGGGCCATGGATACAGTCCATTCAGTGACCACCCCAACACCTTAATTTGCTGGACCACACATGTGTCTAAACCCACTGGCGATGGTCACTTTATTAGCCACTACAGGACCGTCAAGGACCCATCCAGAGGATGTAACTGGCCCTGGTGCTGAAGCTTACAATTACTTATGGAAGAAAGTAAATCCTACTGCTGGTGATGTGGGAAATCTCCAAAGCCCCTTTATAAAGGAGGACAGGGGTCATTGGCTGTCCATCGTTTTCCCAACCAACCATGGATTCTTTTTGATTGAGTCTGATGGAAATCTCACAATGAATCTTTCTGAATTCTGGGTTTTGCTACTGGGGTTTGTTTAAGAGACCAGAATGGATCAGATTTTCTGGAGGCTTTACTGTTCCAGGAACTGAATTTTTAGTTTGTGAGGCTGCAGAGGAGGTCTGGCTGGCTGGTGGTGGGAAGGCCAGCAGTGGGCACAGTCAGTGTGGACTGATCAGTGGTATGGAAATATTCCGGGGTTTGAACAACCAGAGCAGCTGGGTACTGATGCAGGGGAGTCCTGCTGCACATGGCACCGGTGTGCTCACCCTACCCGGCCTTCCTGGTGGGCTGGCTCTAGGTTTCCTGAACTTCAGCTGGGAATAGGGCAGGAAAGTAACACTGCTTCAGGCCAGGCTCTGTCCCCTGCCTGGGCAGTTCTTCCCACATACCCTCCCGTCCATGGGCAAGATCCTGGGCTATTGCTCCTTCCCCTTCGAGAATGCAAACTGAGGCAGGTCCACACGCTCTGAATTCCTGCTTTAGGGCTGTGATCTGCCTTGCCTAAAAATAAAAATAAAAAAAAAAAATTGACTTATTTTTAACTTTAGCTCTTCTGCTTCTGGCCTGTATGAATGCTAGTTGATTCGTAGCTGGCAAATTAAACTATTTCCATGATCACAAACGCCCATTCAGGGTGCCCACAAACTCAACCCACGGCCTCCTACTCCAGATCAACGAGGCTGACTCAGTTTCCTGCTGACTCACAGCAGCCCTGCTCCATCAGTCAGCTGCTTCCACAGGCTCCATGTGGCTCCCAGCTGAACCCAAAAGCCCTGGGAATCAGAGCGTCATGGAGAGGGAAAGGTTCAGCATGGATCCTAGATCCCCTGCCTTGTCCTCATGGCCTGGGTCTTCTCGCGGGCCCAGAGAGTTCCAGCGTGCACTCTGAATCAGGCTGGGGATGCTTCACCTGCTATTTGAGATTGAACTCAGGAAATCCAGCCAACACAAGGACCAGCTACTTAGAAAAATGGGCTTCCCAACTCAGTAATGGAAGGAGGCAAATCCTATTGCTAGTGACAGGGAGAGTCACTTTAAAGGAGCTCTTTTATAATGGAGAGAAGGGATGATTAGATTGTCCTTGATTTCCCCAATAAACCACAAATTCCTTCCTGTTGGGGTCAATAAAACTCTCACTACTGATCTTTTTTGGGCTTTGAGTTTTGATACTGGAGTTCTTTCAAGAGAACAGAGGGAATCAGATTTTCCTAAAGGAATATATTCACGTCTTAAAACCAACCTTCTCATATCCACCCTAGTGAATCTCCTCGAAAAATGACAATATTCACAACTGCTGACGAAAAAGTTGATGATCTTCTAATAAAAACTTCCAATTCAGAGGTGATGGAAATGCAAAACACTTTATCTGTTGATAATCCTTAATTTTAATAAAATCTGTGGGCTCTGGGAATAGGGCTTACATTTGACAAGCAAATGATCTCTCCTGAGGAAACAACGGAGAAATGTCAGAATCTATTTGTAATCGAACAAGAGAAATAAAACTTGCCATCACCTTAGAACTCCTACCTTTACTCCCCTGAGATGACGTTTTTGAGTACCCCAATGGCCGGGCCATGGGCCTGGATTGTGTGGTCCAACACTGCTCTGGATGTTGAGTGCTTTGGGGTGAGATTGGGTTAACCTATGGGCTTTGAATGTGGCAGGGGGCCCTCCAGACATGGATGGGCTTGTCCAATCAGTGAAGGCCGTAGAGAACAAAGACTGACCCCACCCCCTAACAGGAGGGACTTCTGCAGGGCCTTCGGGTTGAACTGTGGGGTAGGTTCCCACTGGATGGCCAGTCTGCAGCCCCCTCTGCAGATTTGGGAACTTGCCAGCTCCCAAAATCATGAAAGCCAACTCATTGAGAGGAATCCTTCTTTCTATATGCACACGCACATCTCATTGGTTCTGTTTTTCCAGATAAACATGATAAATGTGTTCCCCCAATTGGATTCCTTCCTCCCATTCCCTTCTCAACCTGGGCTGATCACCTTGGGAACATTAAAAAACACAGATGCCTGGTGCCCTCTTCAGGGTCTGGCTCGATAAGTCTGAGCTGTGGCCTAGGCATCAAGATTTTAAAAGCTTCCCAGATGGTTCTAAAGCACAGTTGAGAAACATGGCTTACAGTTCCTAGTGAAAAGAGTCTGCCCAAGAACTGAGCTAAAACTCTTTTATTCTATTTCCTAATCAACCAATTAGATCTCTCTCTCTCTGCTGCAAATCTCATCATCAGGAGACTCCAGAGCAGGGTCATGATTTCTCAGGGATAAATTTTTTTTTTTCACCAATATAGAATGCTAGCTCTTGAGGTCATGTTGTGTGACTTTGCTACTTTATATTTACTCAAATTCCAGTCTTCGAGAAGAAACCCATGCTTTTCAATTTCAGTTGGAAGTTCTGTGGTGCTTCTCTGAGCTGGCTGGTTAATCTGCATCCATTTTACTCCCAGGGAAACTGGGGCAGAAACAGATCACGCTTTGCACAGAGTATTTTCTAACAGCCATAACTGTCTGAGGAGGTTAAAAAAAAATTGCCTTTAAAGAATTTCTTCCCATGGTGGTTTATGAAATTCTGGAACCTTGTCTGCTGCTACATTTGCACACGTGCAAAACGTCATGCACATGAGGTTATCGGTTAAAGCCTAGTGCATGGAAGAAAAGGACTGGAAACACCTGAGTGTCCGTCACTGGGGACCAGTTAAAGAATTATAGTACATCCTAAAATGGCATGCCATGGAGTCATAAAAATGAATGAGGCAGCTCTTCCTCTGTGATATGGGATGATCCGGTAGCACACCAGAGCCAGCTTGGAGCAGGTCATGAGTACAATGTTAGCTTTGCAGTCGGTGACCTTACATGGCCACAGTCAGAGTTTCTTCATGGTAGTCTGTAAATGTTAGCATCAGGGCCCTTCCCAGCCTTTCGGAGCTGGTTGTTAAACACTTACTAGCACACCACTGGAAAGATGCCTGGAGCCCATTGTCAAGTGAATAAAACCAAGCACAGCACAATATTCATAGGATGCTAACAAATTTAAAAATAGGGAAAATTATGTGCACTAAAACCTCTGGGGGCTGGGGATGTGACTTGGTAGTAGAGCATTTTCTTGGGGATATGGAATACACGAGGCCCTGAGTTCGATCCCCTGAATGGCATCTATTTTAACGCAAACAAACGAAAACAACCTCCCAAGACAAAATTTCCTCAAATCGGGGATTCCTCAAAATTTAAACAGAATTACCATGTGATCCAGAAATTCCACTCCTAGACGTATACCCAAGAGAAATTCGAACAAATGACCACAGATGTTCGTAGAAGCGTTATCATGATAGACAGGTGAGAAAGTCTCAGGTCCATCAATGGATGAATGGAGAACAAACTGGAGCCTATTTACACAGCAGACTATTTATCCAGCCCTACAAAGGCATGAAGGGATACATGAAATAAGCCAGGCACAGAAAGACAGAGGTCACACGTTTGCACTTATATAGGTAAGTCGATTTATCTCAAAGAAGTAGAGAATAGAATCGTGGCCACCAAAACTTGGAGCAGGCATGGAGAAGGCAGGGGTGGAGAGAGGCGCTCCCAGGGAACAGGGGTCAGGAGGAGTGACTTCTAATGTTCTGTAGCACAGCAGGATGACTATGGATGACAACCACTAATTGAATATCACGAAAGAACTAATAGAAAGAATTCAGAATGTTCCTATCACAAAGAAGTGACATGTGTCTGAAGTGATAGATACTCCAGTTACCCAGATCTGATCATTACTCACTTGTGTACATGTGTTAAAAATGTGACACCGCAGTCCATAAAGTTTTATAATTACTATGTGCCAATTAAAAATACATTAACAAAAAGGAATGAAGCGTCAGCGAAAGCTACAAAGTGGAGGAACCCCTATTCCCTATTGTAATGCAAATAATAATAATTTTAAAAAGTGGAGGAACCCAAAACTGTATGTGAAGTGGAAGGAGTTGGGCACCAAGGGTCGCGTGTTACGCGATTCCTTTTGTCTGATATCCGCGTAGGAAGAAGCCTCCAAACAGACCAAACGGAGCCAACTCACCCGACCGAGAGCAGATTTGTGGCTACCAGGGGAGGGAGGGGAGGAGGGGGAGTGTTATTAATGGATAGTCTTGTTGTTGTTGTTTGTTGTTTTTTTCCCCTGGGGCTGAGGGTGAAGTTGTGAAATTAGAAAGAGGTGGCCGTTGTGCAATCTTATGCACAGACTGAATGACACACTTAAAAACGTGAATCGTGTGTTGTGTGGGGGCCAGGACAGCTTGTTGTATTCCTTTCTGTATTTTAAAAATTTTGGAACCATGAGGACAAGAGTGGATATGAAGTCTTGAGAGTCACATAACTTTCCTTTGAAAACCCAAGGCAAATGGGTAAAGAACAGGGTTATAGCAAATCACAATTGATTTGGAACCTAGAAACTAAGAGTCTAGCTTCATTCTCCAACATCAGCTCCCAGGAGCTCCCGTGGGTCAGTTCAACAGGTGGCAGCATCTTTCCAAGGGCAGCGGGTCTCTGCCATGTGAGGGGAGCATGCTGGATGGTGCTTGGTGGCAGAGTGGGTGAGCAGATCCAGGGCATGACTGCAAGGTTAGACGCGTAGCCTTGGGTTAGACGCGTAGCCTTTCTCAACCTAGCTTTCTCCTCTGTGCAATGGGGATGATGGGGCCTTTCTCTGACAGTGGACATGGCAATGGTATAGAGAATTCAGGCAATGTTTGCCTGTGCCCAGTACACAGTAGGCACTCAGCAATGCACATATACTTTACTGGGAAGGGGATGGTGCTGCAGGATGCAGGCACCTTAGCTGGTTACTTGGGAAAATTGGTTCAATCTACTTTTCTCAACTCGTCTGGCACTAGTACGTGGCTCCTGTAAAACAAAACTGTATCACTGAAGAAGAGAGTGAATACAAAGTAAAAGAATCAGAGTCCTGAAGTCATCAGAAATGTGATTTACGGAGTGCTGACCTTGGGCCTCATAATTGAAATGCACCACTTGTAACTCTTACCACAGCCCTAGAAGCAATATATTCCAATCCTCATTTATGGGGTGCAGAGTTGAGGTAACCTGCTCCTGTTAAGTGATGGAGCAGGGATTTGAACCCAGGACTGCCTGGCTTCCTGCTCTGTCACACTCCATGTTGGAACGTGGCTTGCAAATGGCCAGAGTCAAGACTACTGCTCTCTGTGAGCTTAGACCAGTGACAGGATCAAGATGAACGTAGGAAGAGGCCCCCAAACAGATTGAGTCTAACTCCCACCTGACAAGCAACCCCCACTCCAACCCCTCACCTTCTTGACAGGGAACTCACCACCTTGTGTGACAGTCCGTTCCATTTTTAGACCACTCTAATTGCTGGGAAGACTAAGAATGTGCTATTTGCCAGTCAGATTCACCTGCTATTTTCATTACCACTTCATACACCCTGATGAGGCGATCATTAAGGCATGCCCTGCTGAAATCCTCCATTACCTCCTGGACTTGCAACAAGGCCCCTCTCTCCATTGCAGAATGGTCTCTCCAGAACATCAGCAATGCAGACACTCATGAAAGGGACGTTGATTGCGACTTCAAATGAGTCTGGGCTAGGTGATTATCGCTTCCTGGGGAAAGGTTATTCTGGATGGGATGTATTGTCGCTCTGGACAGAGGTATAGCATATATTGCAGAAGTTTAAAATAATCCAAGGCGTGTGTATGCAACACAATTGCTTGGTTAATTAAAATGCCTGCAAAAAGCAATGAAAGCTGATTTTTGTGCTTCTTCTTCCTGGCTTTCGGCTTCCCTGGCAGTTTTCTGAGGAGTGAAGGACAGTCAGCTCTAAATGATCCAAAAATGAGCTCACGTCGCTAGCTTCTTGCACCGTGAACTTACTGTAAGATCCAACAACTAAGAGTGGAGATTAAAAATGGAAATGAATAAAAAGGGGGGAATCCAAGGTCTCCTGGATGCGTGAGCCCTGCTCATCTGGCTCTCGCGGGGGAAATGATGTATGTTTAGGTGATTGTGTGAACCGCGGGGCACCAGAGGATGCGGGGTCAGGAGAGTGAGGCGGCTCTGCTGGGGTTTCAGGTGGCAAATAGGATGGAGAAGCTTTAAGTTAATGAAGACAACAAAAATCACATAATTAACACACACTGTTAGCACCTCATTAGTCTCCCGGGGCTTCAGTTATGCTAAAAATAATCAACACATTTTGTTTAAATAAAGGTGCTGCTACAGGTGGCCAGAAAGCCTTCCTTGGCCCTGGTGGGACCAGGACAAGCGATTTCAAAGAGGATTTGTCTTCATTCCAAGGAAAGGATTATTAAAAAATATATGAGGGACTGCGGAGAGGAAATGAGTGTATTATTGAAAGTCTCTCTGGCTCCGAGCTTGACTCCAAATTCTTACACAACTCTATTTCACAACCCAGATCCCCCCAGTCAGAGTTATCTCCTAAGTATCTCTGCTCTGGGGACACGGGTGGTGGCACAAGTCAAACTGCAAAATAGACGAGGCTCGTCCAGTGCTTTCTGTTCCTGGTGCTTAAAACTCTTCTAATCCTGGGTTGGCCTACGATGGCTGTGACCAGTAGAATTTGATCACAATGTTATAATATTCTTGGATTCATTCATTCATTCTCTCTCTCTCTCTCTCTGGAAACTGGGAATTGAATCCAGGGGCACTTTACCACTGAGCTATGCACCCAGCCCTTTTTACTTTTTATTTTGAAACAGGGTCTTGCTAAGTTGCTGAGGCTAACCTCAAACCCATGCTCCTCCCGCCTCAGCCTCCTGAGCTCCTGGGATTACAGACGTGAGTCACCATGTCCAGCATATTTCTGGATTTCTGAACCCAGGCACTAAGAATGCTTGGAACCTTAGCGGTCTGGAGCCTCCAGGGAAAAGGTCCGATCTCTTGTTCTGCAGCAATGAGGCAAAGCACGAGGCCCCGTGGAGAAGCCTTGGAGGGTGAGCCCTCATGTGAGAGAAGCCATCTCGGCCCCTAGGACCTAGACGTCCAGCCTTCAACTGCCACAGGGAAGCCAAGTAAGACCTGGAGGGGGTCTGCCAGTCCATCCCCAGCTAACCCACGGCATCATGAGATAGGATAAACATGGTGGTGGTTTAAGGTCACTGAGTGTGGGGTGGATGCCACAAGGTAATGAGCACTCAGAACACCTCTGCCTCCCCATCAGATGCCCAGTTCACACACCTTTGGACATTTCTTTGGGGCCAAGGTTTCTGTCCCCTCACATTCAAACCTTGAAGCCCTGATCCCCAAAGGATAGAATTTGGGGGTGAGGGCTTGGGAAGATAATAGGTTTGGATGAGGTCACAAGGATGGGCCCCTGTGATGGCATCAGTGTCCTTCCAAGAAGAGGAAGAGAGACCAGAGACCAGACCACAAGAGGACAGGAAGGGGCCCTTGCCAGGTACTGACCTTGCCAAGGCCTTGACCTTGGGCAGCCTGCAGAACTGTGAGAAAGCAACGCATGTTCACAGTGTGTGCTGTTTTACTTCGGCTGCCTCTGGAGACGCCTCCCATCTGCACTTCCCAGCTGTCTCTCACGCCTTTAGAAAATCAACCCTGTGTGCCCACAGGGGTCCATGCAAGGTTCTCTTCCCTTTCCTGGAAAAACAAGTGCTTTACTGGAAATTTTGGAGATGAGCGTCGAGATTTTCTTGTCTAAGCCAAAAGAGAAATGTCAAACTGTTTCCTAACTTTTCCAGCCACTTGTTTTCTCCTTGTGTGAAGACAGAAACACCACCCAACCCCATGAGGTCCCGCAGCAAAACCATGTGCTCAGGGGCCAGGGCTGGTTAAGGAAGGGACAGAGTCATTGCTTAGTCATGCTGCGCTGGACATGTCCCTGAGTCGCAGAGAGTCAGTGGTAGATCGGGGGTGGGGGGGGGCGGATTTTCAAGCACTCCTCCAACCTGAAAATTTTGTTCCCGTGAAAATCAGAACCTCGCAAAACACTTCCATTCTTGGGCTGAAGATTGAAGCTTGTCCCAGACAGACAGACAGATCCAGACAGTAGCCCTCTAGCCCTGATGGAGAGAAAGCAACACAAAGCATGTTGAGCATGTGTCAAAGGGATATTTACACGGACTTATGCAGTAGCCTTAGCGGAGCAAAGCTAAAGTTCTAGAAGCATTGTCTAGAAGGCTCTCCTTTGATTAAACACACAAAAACTTAGATCAAAGGAATAAGTGGACAGATGAATGGATGACTATGTAGGCAAGGGGAGGTCAGCGTGCATACCAGCTCTGCTACTGGGAAGCAACTTGGGACCCACTGTGGTACCCAAAGAAGTCTATAAGCAGCGCAGAACCAGGATGACGAGCAATGAGGAAGACCCTGGTAGTAAAATTTCCCTTAGCTACAGCTTGCTGAGACTTGTATCCCCTCCCTAGAGCAGAAATATGCAGGACTTTGTGATTGTCGTTGCTTGTAGTCCAGGTCCCCTTTGTTCCTGCCTGACTGTAAGCAGTTAAACCCCATGGAATGAGCTTGGTTCCCTGACCTCAGGTATTCTTTTTTTGGGGGGTTGTTTGTTTGTTTTTTGTACCAAGGATTGAACTCAGGGGCACTCAACCACTGAGCCTGACCTATTTTGTGTTTTATTTAGAAACAGGGTCTCACTGAGTTGCTTAGGGCCTCAATTTTGCTGAGACTGGCTTTGAACTTGAGATCCTCTTGCCTCAGCCTCCAGAGCATGGCGCTTCTGTAATCAGCAATGCACCCTCCAAAACTATTCTTATTACTCTCTTTATAAAATCTGAAGTTAGAGAGTGTCCTTAATTCTTTAGAATAGTAAGGATAAACATTGGAACCAGTGTGGCTCCCTCCTCATCTATACCCCGTCTTCCTCCTAAGGAAGGGAGACTCTGTTCTGTTGGAGGAGCCATACGTTCAGCCAAGGACACTCGCTTTGCTGGGCTCCCGCGTGTCCAGGCAGGCACCACGATGCATTTCTGGCCACGAGACATCAGTTGAAGCTGTCTGGGAAACAGGATGCTGCCGCTTCCCCTTTCTTCCTCCTGCCTGAAATGAGGTACCACATCTGGAGGTGTCAACGCCACCCCGCAGCTCTGAGGCCATCAGCCTGGGGTCTGGAGTCTCCACTACGCTGCTGATGGAAAGGGAAGGTGGGAGCGCTGCGAGCCCCGCGGGTGTGACGGCGCCCCCCTACCGGCTCTGGACTTTCTGTTTCATGGGACAAATGCCCAAGTGCTTCAGAAACTTTTTATCATATTTTCCATTATTCGCAGCCAAAAGTATTCCTGGCTGAGACTCTTGGGTTGATCCAATTGTAAACAGCAAGCAGTCTGGGTTCTGGAGCCCGGAGTGGGTAAAGGATAAAGCATTCTCTATTGGACGTCGAGTTCATGAAGGCCAATTCCTCATGGGGTGAGATGAATTCTGTTAGTTTTGGCTCCTAGTAAAAGAAAACCCTGGCTCGCACTAACTTATATAATCAAATCACAGAGTGGGAAGTCCAGAGGTTAAAATGATGCCAGATCGTCGGGACCCAGATTCCTCCATCTCTCTGCCCGGCCATCCTTTGGTACCAGCTTGTGCTGATTGATCTACGTTAATGGGGAACTTTCCTTGGGACCCCCTGAGTCCTGCGGGGGAGACACGGATACCTGAACAAAGTGGGTACCTGTTAGGAAAGAAAAACAAGGATTAACAACTACATGAAAACAAGCACTGTCTACAGAACGCATCATGTAAACAGCTCACAGAATGTGGAGTGTCCCCAAACACAGAGTGATGGTGACAACATGCCAGCCCAGCACTGGCGTTGGTTGAGACACTTCCTGGCTGCCGTTTGAAAAGCGGCTATATGGTTTCTTGTCCCTTTAGCTGGAGCTTGTGGCTTCCACCTGAATGATCAGATTCACTCATCGTAGTTGACTGGTCTCATAACAGGAAGCAATTAAAATGTTCCAAGGACCAAACAGTCCTCTTGTGAAAAAGCAAACGTCGCCTCCCTGTCCTTCCACCTCCCATGTACCAAAGGGTGGGGCTGGACAAACTCTCACTCTGCACAAACTGAAAGAAAAAGATTCCAAAGTCTGTTTGGAATCACGAGACCAAACTACGGATTCTCACTAGAAAGAGCCCTTTTCTCAGGTGGAGCTACGTTCTTGGAGTGTAAAGAACCAGGTGTTGCTGGAATAGGTGTGGAAACTGAGGACCCGTGAGGTGCCGCAGGCTCCTTGGGACAGGACCTCTCCCAGGACGCGGACCTGCTCCTGCCTTCTCCCCCGTGGTCTTCAGTGTGCCTGCCCAGAGGACAGCTGTCAGACACCTGTCAGATGACAAAGCTAGAGCAGATCAGCGTGGCTGGCTGTCTTCTCCTCTCCCCAAGTGGTCCTGGTGGTACTGAGCCTGCCCTGGCTATGGGGTGGGCCCCCGGCCCAGCCCTGCATTCCCTCCTTCTTCACACAGTCCTGGCTCAGAGGTGACTCCGTGGACCTTCTGTCAGAGCCCTCAGAAGTTGCAGGGCTGTTAGAACACAGGCTGCTGGGTTTCACTTAGGTGAACCAGCACAACTCCTCTGCGCTCGAGTTGGCATGAGTTGCATTTCTGTCACTTGCAACTGAAGCACAAACAAAAGGCACTGGCGCCCAGAGTCCCAAAGAGCAGAAGCAGACACGGGTGACGAGATAGAGCCGTGCATTTCACATTCACACTATCTCCCCATCCCCAACCCCGTAGTGTTGTGTTCTCTAGCCCAATTTATAAAACGAATTATCCCTAAAAAATGGGCAATTGAATTACAAACTGTGTTGGTTGCTATCTGCTATGTGCTTTGCTGATTTCCTTACATATTATTAATTATCAATTAATCTCATTATTTGATTTAATTTCATTCCTCTCCTGTTTTTGCATGTGGGCACGATGAGGCTTGGAGGGGGTAGTGGTGTGTGGGAACTACCACTGTGGTCAGCCTGAGTCTGGAGCGGTGGTCCCGTGGGATTGGGGTCCCCAACGAGGACCTCACTCTGGAGGAGTGCACTCTGCAGGTGGTCTCAGGGATTGTTTAGGTCCTCAACAGGATAACGGCCCCCCCAGTGAATGAGGAGGTTTCTCTTCAATCCAGAATGCTTGCTCATTGGAAGTCTCCTCCCAACTCCTTACGACTGAATTTTAAGTATCAATAACATGATACAAAATTCTATTTGGATAACTTTGCCTGCAGAGGATTTGAACTTGAGGTCAGTCTCACACCAAGGAGGTTAGCTCAACATCTGCCAATCTTCTTATTCTGTAATGTTTACAAGATGTCACTGCTTTTTAAATTTATTGAGGTCTAATTTACAAGCAACGACATGCATGATCTTTGCCACGTCAACACTCAGATAAGCGACCCACGTTCAAGATACGGAACAATCCCAGCACCCAGAAGAGACTTCCTTTGCTTCTTTGGAACTAAGGACAACCCCACCCCCACACACTGCTGCTCCACCCCCATCCCAGGAAGCCATTGTTCTGATTAGATGGCAATAGAGTAGTCTCCCATTCCAGAGCCTCGTATAAATGGAATTATATAGCATGTACTATTTTGTGTCACTTGGAGAAACACTACTGAGATACATGTATGTTGAAACATGGGCCAGTAGTTGTTCCAACTTAATTCTGCATAGGGTTCCACTGTGTGTAGGTAACATAAATATTTGTCTATTCAGCTGCTGATGGATCTTGGTTAAGTTTCCAGGGGACTCTAATGAACCATCCTCTTAAGACTATGTATCTGTGGACATAACATTTTCATTTCCCAGGAATGAAAGGATCTGACCCTATGTTAGGTGGACTGTATTTAACCTCATGATGAACTTTTGAAGAGTTTTTCCAAAGTGGTTGTAGCATGTCAGACGCCCACCAGTCATGTCTGAGAGTTCTGATTACACTACATCCTCACCCATGTTAACATTCCCTGCCTATTTTTAGCCAAGGAAAGTTGGCCATTTGCATAGCTTCTTGTGTAAAGAGTTGGTAAAATTCTATGGCTCATCTTCAAAACTGGACTGCCTTTCTTCTTATGACTTATGAGTTCTTTATATATTCTGAACACAGGCCCTTGGAAAGATGTAGGTATTAGAAATATTTTGCTCCAATTGGTGATTTGTCTTTTCAGCTTCTTAAAAGATATCCATGAAAGAGCAAACATGTTTACTTGTGATGAAGCCCTAATTTTTCTGTTATGGTTTATCTTTTTGTGTTCCACTAAGTTACCGTTGCCTGCTAGAAATCTTATGCTTTTACTTTTACTCTTAGGTTTGTGCTCCATTTTGAAAAGAGATTTTCCCGTGTTGTAAGATAGAAGCTGAAGGTTATTTTGCTTCCACATGGATAGCCAGGTGTTCCAGTAGCATGTATTGAAAAAACTATCCTATGTCCATTAAATTACCTTGATGACTTTATCATAAGTCAATTGACCATATATAGTAGGTAGGATTTTGGGATTTTTTTTGGGGGGGGGGAGTACCAGGGATTGAACTCAGGGGCACACGACCACTGAGCCACCTCCCCAGCCCTATTTTGTATTTCATTTAGAGACAGGGTCTCCCTGAGTTGCTTAGTGCCTCACCTTTACTGAGGCTGGCTTTGAACCTCCTGCCTCAGCCTCCCAAGCCACTGGGATTACAGGCATGCACACTGTGTCAGGCAGTAGGTCAGTTTTGGATCCTCTCCAGGTGCACTGATCTATGTCTGTCATAACGTGGGTACCCCATGAACTTGACTGCCAGAGTGTTTCTGCCTTGGTTTTTGATGGGAATAGACCCATGAGAGATAAACTCCTGCTTTGATCTCACAGTGTGAGCAGAAATTGCTCAGACATGCTGAAGTGCCGTTCCTCATTCCCCCACCAGGGCTGCCAGCAGCTCAGAGCAGATCCCTGCCCTGAAGGAGATGTCTTAAGACTCACCTGAGGTACTTCAGGAAGGACTAGGAGTCGTGGACGGCTACGAGGAGGTCGGTTGCTTTATAAGATTGCCCCTCAACTCTGTGACATGAATTCAAGCATCCTGCCAGGACCGCGCCACGGAGCCCCCCCACCTTCCCCATCCTTCTGCCCCGTGGTTGCCTTAGTGGGTGGCGGTGGTTTGGAGCTGTGCTGGTGACTGTGAGGCGTCTTGAGAGAGGCCAGAACCAGATTCGTTTTCTGACTCCCTGTTTTCCTCCCAGACCTTGAATCTGAGGTTTTTGAGTCCTGTCAGCACTTCAACTTCCTCATTGCTGTTCTAGAACACAGGCTGAGCCAGAGGACCTCTCTTTTCTGGCATTTCCCTCCAGCTGCAGTCTTCCGTCACCCCAGGGGTGGGGACTGCTGCCTCCCCCCGGGGCCTGCTGCTCTGGGTGGCAGTGTGGGCACTGTGCTCTGGCCCCTCCTGGGGCTTTCTGCCATCTGTCGGCTGGTCTGCCCACCCTGGGGTGTGGAGGAAAGGGGCCGGCCCAGCTGGCTTCAGACTGGGGAGAATACTTCTTCCTCAGGGTGTGTGTGAGGGGCCGGCAGGGGAAGGTGAAGAGATGGAACTGGTGACTTTGAAGTCACCAGCCTGAAGGCTCAAGGAGTTCACGTCCTTCCTTGGCATCTAACAGGAGTGACTCTGGACAAGTCAATTCACCTCTTCAGGTGTTATTTTCCACCTGTAAAATAGGAGAGTAACCTCAAACCTACGTCTCTCCAAGTAGATCAGGAGTCCCTTGATGTAAGGTTGAATATCTACCTCTTCATGGTCTTGGCGCCCAGCGCAGGGTCTGACACACCACCGCACCAGTTAGGCATGCGTTTGGGGGCAAGTAACAGAAGCCCGCTAGCCATGGTACCTGGAGGGTCATCTTCTCCTACTGCAAGAAGTCCAGAGCTGGCGCTGGTTAAGGTGCTCAGTGGGGATGGCCTCATGTTCTCATCTCGTCCAGTCATGGTCCCGAGGCCGCTGCCACACTGCCGGGCAGCTACCCACGCTTCAGGCAAGAGGAAAGGGAAAGGCACCATTATTTCTGTTCCTTTTATCAAGGAGGTAAAAGCCTTCTCCAGAGCCACGTCAGGTCATAGCCCATTGGTTACAGCTGGACCACGTGACCACTGTTGGTTGAAAAGGATTCTGGGAAAGTCAGTGTCCATCCTTTGGGCTGCTAGAGTAGGAGGGAGTAAGGAAAGGGGGAGACCAGGGTGTTGGGCGCGGGTATGTTTGTTGAATCAGTGTGATCAAAGTAAGCTGGAATGTTTCTCTTCCCAGTTAGCGTGGACCATGCAATCAGCGGGAGGTGACAAGCACAGGACATGCTTCTCAGTCCCGGCACCTCGGCGCTGCTTTGGGTGGCAGAGCAGGAAGCCTGAGTCTCCTGCAGGAAGCGGAGCTCGAGGGCTCAGCTGGAGCAAGCTCCCCCGGGCTTTCTTGGGGGACTGTTCTGCACAGCTGTCCTTCAGATCAGAACAAGCTTTTGTGTCCTACCTGGGGTCATCGTGACCACATTGGAAGGGCAGGGCGACACGTTCATAGTGAAAAGGAAGCTTGCAGAATGCACCGTGGCACCGTGAGCCGTCCCTCTTCCTCCCTGTAAGCAGCGCTGTGACCATGAATAAAAGGTGCATGTCCATTGGCAGCGAGCGCCTGGCACACAGAGGCACTTAATGAGCGCTGGATGTTGTTATCTGACTCCTGTTCGTGGAGGTGACGCTTCCCTTCCTGCACACCTTGCCAGTGAGGACCTGCTGTCTCCTATCACCCCGATGTGCCTGGGCACAGCACAGACTACACCCTGCAGCTCTCTAGATTTCACTCCCACCCCCGGGGACTCTGGGGGTTCGGGGAGGCAAGACACATTCCAGGTTTTCTCAGGTGAGTCTGAAGTGCCCTGGGTGGGCAACAACGTGGCAGGAAGGTGATCTGAAGCCCTCACTGTGGCTCTCTCCTGCTGACCACCCCTCTGTTTATCTGTGGAACTTAATTCCATCAGCTTTCCGAGCACAATGGCAGAGCAGCTCTTTGCAACTGGAATTCCTGCAGGAAAGGTACAAAGTTCCGGAGCAGAGGGCGCTGCTGCAGGGGTAGGAGAGCACTTTTGAATGTGTCTCCAACTCTGCGGCTCAACAAGGCCCACGGATTGTCTGCCGCATTACACATTAACAGAGGTGGGAAGCACCAGAGGCCAACGGTTCAGGGTGTCGTTGGTGGGGGGTGGGGGGGTGGGGGTGGGTTGCTGATGTTACAAAAATAACTGCAAAATTTGCACTCACCGGTTACTCATTTCTCACTTTTCTTTCATCTACTCACTAGTTGGTGGTAATAAAATGTAAAGATGAAGAGGCCAGGCTTGGGAATCAGAGTCCTGTGTTTAGATCTTGACTTTCCCACTTTCTAGCACTGCAACTTTGACTCCCTTTTTATTTTTTTGTTCCTGAATCTTGTTTCCTTATTTAGACAGTGGACAAATTAGTAACCACCCCACAAACTTTAATAAGCATTAAATAAGATTCTATATGAGAAAGTGCTTCATAAAGTGTTCAGTCACAACCAGAAACCCAACCAAAATAACTTAAGCAAAATGAGAATGTGTTGACTCACATAATGAAAACAAAGCTTCAGGTATGGCTAGACCCAGGGGCTCAAACAATGCCACCAAATCCAGATTTCCTTTTCTTTATTTCACTTTTTTCTTTGTTGCCCATATTCTCAGACAGGCTCTCCCTTTGTGGTGAGTTGTGGCTACAAAAACTCTAGATTTTTCTCTCTAGTTTCAAGACCAATGGACGAGAGGATACATCTTCTTTTATGGTCCAAGCAAAAGTGTCATTTCAGCTCACTGTCTCTGAGTGGATCATCCGTGAACCCTGACTGATCACACCCAAGCCATGAACCGACCTCTGCAGCAAGGGGTGAAGTCGGTGTCACCTCCAAGACCAAAAGTGCAGCAGTTTCTTAGAAGGAAATTGGGATGCGGCTACCAAAGGGGGAGCGGATGTTGCCAGGGTGAGGGTGAAGGTGAGTGTGGGTTTGTCACCCTTCCTAGAGCCCTGGGATGGAGGAGCGCTTGCTTGACACTTAGAAGAAATCACACGGCGCTAAGCAGAGGTAGTGCCACGGAAACAGTGGCGAGGAGCTTATGTAACAACGGTTTCAAGAACTGAATGAAAGTGAAGATTAAAAAAAAAAAAAAAATTGGATGAAAGACTCACAGTGAGAAGCCAGAATGTTGCAGTGTGGGGCGGAGGACGGGTGGCATCTGGAGCTCTGACCCTCACGAGCAGAGGGCAGCTACCTCCGTCTCGCAGAGGTGCTGAGCTCTCCTTGAGCCTGAAGCGGGGACCGC
Organism: Callospermophilus lateralis; assembly: GCF_048772815.1. Taxonomy (NCBI): domain Eukaryota; kingdom Metazoa; phylum Chordata; class Mammalia; order Rodentia; family Sciuridae; genus Callospermophilus; species Callospermophilus lateralis. The sequence continues at coordinate 18,531,712 of NC_135312.1, forward strand.
AGGGCAGGGGGCCCTGAGTTCTGGGAAGTCACTTCTTACCTCCTGGAATGGCTCCTGGACAAAGTCTTTAGTGCTTCTCTCTTTCTGCCAAGCTGGGCTCCCGACCGCTCATCTAAAAACAGGGGTTTAAGAAGTCGCTGCCGGCAGCCGAGCCATCAGCTGGGGCTGGGACCCCGAGGTCGAGATTACTTAGCAAGCCTTCCTCTGCCCAGGCCCGTGTTGGGGACCTCACAGGGACCCTGTATTTCCCTCCCCAGCTGCACTTCTCACTCAGCCCTGGCTGTATCTGTTGACACTGCCATCTCCGTCCTGAGAATGTGAACCCCAAGGGGCAGGGAGTCACGCAGCTCTGGGTCCCTGACACAGCATGCAGCCTGGCTGGGATGCAGCTCCCAGTCAGCACTGGTTGAAGGAACACGGGGCAGACAGGCAGTGGTGAGTGCCTTTCCCAAGTGTGCCTTTCTGGGAAAGAGAGGCCTCTATTTCTGCAAAGAGCTGCTGCGATTGAGGAGAGTTCATGGCAGCAAAAGGAAAAAAGGCCACCCTGGAGGGAAAGGCTTGTGGTCCCTCCAGACCACACACTCTTTTAAAAGGCTCCTCTGTCATTTTAACAACAGCAGTGACAACAACAGGGTTACTGTTATTGTCATTCTGTGTAACGTACTAATGACATAATCCAGAGCCAGGCACTGGATTCCCACTTGACATGTTTATCTCATTTGATCTCCGTGGTGATCGCTCAGGCTAGCCAGCATCGCGTACCCATTTTACAGAGATGGAAAGGGAGGCACAGGCAGGGACGTCACGGGGCCAGCTGCACTCAGTTGGGAAGTGACAAAGCTGAGGCCCTGCAGCCTGAGTGTGTGACCCCTGCCACACCTGCCGCTCACGTGTGCAAAGTGTGGCAGCACAGTCCTGGAGAAAATGCCACACACAGCTGCCAGGTGCCTGTGCCCATCTTCGATACACGTCAGCATCCAGAAAAATGAGTCAATAGCTGCGGAAATCAGCAGAAAATAAAAGGCCTCTCAATAAAGAGGCCATTGTACACCTCTCCCAACAAGCTATTTTCTCTTTTTTTTAGTCCCCCGCTGTGGCTGAAGGTCAGTGGCTCCTTCTGCACAGACCAGGGAAGTCAGGACACTTGGCAAGAGAGCCCGGGCGGGGGAGATGCGGACAGAGGAGCAGGAGGCCAGGCAATTCTGCAACAAGGGACATCTGGACGCCTTTTTTTTTTTTGACGGGCCCAATGACCTTCTTCCCTCCTGCTAACCACTCCCCAGGCTGGGCCGGCTTTCTGCTGGCTCACAAACCCCAGCAGGGGACAGCCTGCATTCTTCCGGTGGCCAGTGCTGCTCCGGCTCCGCAGGAGGATAGTGCTCTTGGAAGCGCTGCAGAGGTGGGTGCCAAGCTGGGGTCCACCTTGTTCTTCCCCAAGTGTCCCCACTGTGAGCCAGGGCGGGGCATGAACTCGATCAGGTTCTGGGAGAGTAATGATGCCTGTCTGCTCTGAAGCTAGGAGGGGACCCCGGGGAAAGGGTGGGGGGCAGGGGAGAAGGGGGGCCATGGGGGGGGGCGTAAAACTGCTTCACCTTTGGGTGCACAGAGACAGGCCGGTCCGTGAGGACTTCAGTGTCACAGAACAGAAATCTGATGGAAAGCCTGTCCTCAGGACGCTGCACGGCTGGGTGCTGGAGCCCTGAGGGACGGCACATGCCTCCAAAGCCCCCTGGTTAGCAAAGGCACAGGTCAAGCGCCTGGCCAGCTCTGGCTCCCAGCACGCGCTCTTTCAGGGGACCGTGGAGGGATCAAGCACCCAAGCCCCAGGAGGGGGTGATCAGGAAGAGGTCCAGGAAGTCACTAGGAAGGCAGGACAAGCAGAGAAAGTGACACCAGTGTCCCACCTCTGACATGGACTGCTATGGCCTGTCTACTGAAGCTTCAGGGAATGGGCAGGGAATTGGGGACCACCCAGATCGTGGCCAAGAGGAAGATAAAGGCTTGGTGGCTTCCTTTGATTCAGGACAAGGCTCCCTGTCCCTCCCTGTCCCTCTACCCTCCACCCCATAGCTTTGTCCCTATAGAACTTTGCACAAAGCAGGCTCTCAAAAAGCCACTTGGTTGTTTGCTGTCTCACTGGGCAGGAGACTGTTCCAGAAGACTGAGCTTATGTAGGGCCTCCAGGGGCAGGGGGTGTGGAGGGTGCAGAGGCTTAGGAAGTAAGGACTCTAGTTTTCCTGGGTGGAGGAAGCATTTTCTTTTCCCTTTTAGATTTAAGAGGAAAACATCTCTTTAAACTGTTTATTATTACCCCGGCATTCCTGCAAAGCAAAGCCCACTGAGGCCCCCAAACAAGCTGGTTTTGCTCTGTTTGAAGAACTTTCCAGGTGTAGGTGCTCCTGAGTGGCAGGCTGCCTCCAGACAAGGTTCCCTGCTGTCAGGGAGCTCCAGGGAGACCCCCAGTTCCTAGAACCTCCTCCTACCATTGGCTTCCACAGCCTCTCTCAGTGGGTGGTCCTGACATCTCATCTGCAGCTTCTCTGACTACCAGCTGCTGTTTGCTGAGAACTTTCTAGCACAGGCTCTATGCTGCCTGCCCTAGGTGAGAGCTATGCACATGACGACAGAACCTTGGGCACAGCACTTAGCGCCAGTGTAACCCCCGGCAGGACACTGGCCTCTCTGTACCTCAGTTTCCTGCATGTTGGGATTTAGACAAGGCTATCAAATACCTCATGGGGTCTCATGCAGATTTTAAAAATTAGCACATGCAAAGAGCTTATAGCAATGACTAACCTGTGTGTTCAGTAAGGGTCAGAAATTCCAAGGGTCTCTTGTAAGCGTGATAGGAAGATTCTGAGGTAGGTGTCCCTAGCTCTGTGCAGATCAGAGAGCTGAGGCTGGGGGTGGGGGTGGGGTGGGGAGCAGGCCTGGCTACAGTTTGCAGGCAGACATTTATTCTGCTGCTCTCTATAAATATGAAAATGGCACTTAGAGCATAAGCGGCAGGCGGGCTTTGGATTTGTGAAGCCAGTTCCAGAATCCATTCCTTTAATCACCCATTCTCAATTGACTTTGTGTAATGCTTATGTAAGGAAGAGACACTCCATCTTAGAGCTTGTTTTTTAAGTGGCCAGAGGTGTTGAAGAAGGACTTGGCAGAGCAGGTGACCTTCAAACCAATTCTCTGGGGGCATCATTAATCCCCGTGGGCAGATTTTAAAATGTGAAAGTAACCTGGTTTATAAATATCTCACTTAATCCTTACCATGATCTTGGGTATTATGACTGGCCTTATTTTACAGGTAAGGAACAGAGGGCTAAGAAAGTCAGTGACTCTGTGAAGTTATAGTACAGTCACCCTCATGTCCTTGGGTCCCACGTCTGTGGATTTAACCAACTTTAGGTGGAAAATGCTTGGGAAAAAAATTACTGTGTCTGCTCTGAACATGCACAGACCCCCCCCCCCCGCCCCCGTCAATTGTCATTATTCTCCAAACAATACAGTATGACAAGTATTCACATAGCAGTTACATTGGTAAATGCAGTAAGTAATCCAGAGATGGTTCAAATATGCTGCAGAATGTGCGCAGGTCCCACGCACTCCGCCACTTCAGATGAAGGACTTGAGCATCCACAGGTTTTGTAATCCATGGGGCGAGGGCGGTCCTGGGACTATTTCCCACTGTGCCACTCAGTGTTCCCTGATGGAACCTCAGGAATCTGTACTTGTTACTGCTCCTGTCCTTCTGCCAGGACTGATCAGCCACGCCCTCCTCTCTGATAGCTGCCTCCACTTTGGCCAGAGCTTCTGTGTTTCTTCCCTGGGTTAGTGCTACAGCCTCCTAACTGGTCTCCCTCAGGTTCTCTCCAGCTCTGCTTCTCTGGGTCTCTTTCTCCCTAGATTATTACCACCCCCTCCCTGTACTCTCCATCCCTGGAGCCCAGCCTTTAACCTTTCTCCTGTCAGTGAGCTTTATTTTTCAATTGACACATGCTATCTGTACATGTGTAATGAGATACCATACACCACTATTTCCATACATGTACACATTGTATAATGTCCTATCAGGGTGAGCATGTCTGTCTCCTCAATTAGCATATCTGCATGGTGAGAATTTTCAAATTCCTGTCTTCTAGCATGTTTGAATACACAACACTAGGCAAAAACAAAACAAAACAAAACACCTCTTATCACCTCCTCTGATTAAACCAGCACTAGCTCCTTAGCTAATACCACCCCCTTAGCATGCCAAAGTCATTTCCTCTGTCCCTGGTTCTAGATTCCCTCTTGATCCCCAGCTCCTGCCTGGTCAAGAGAGGCCACACAGGCTGGTGTTGTGGCTTAGTGGTAGAACGCTTGCTTAGCACATGTGAGGCACTGGGTTTGATTCTCAGTGCCTCGTATAAAAAAATGAATAAAAAAGGTCCATCAACATCTAAAAATTATTAAGAGAGAGAGAGACACACACAGCGAGAGAGAGACCCCACACTCTAGCCACACTGAATTTCCTCCAACCCCAAACTGTAACCTTTCCCAGCCTGTGAACATCCTGTTGTCCAATAGGCTTTCCTACCTGGCTCTCCCGGAAAACTTCCATCTTATGGAACCCAACTAGAAAGTCAGCTCCCCTGGGAAGCCTTTCTAGAGTCCCCCAGGGAGATGGGCATGGCTTTCTCTGCCCTACCCCAGCACGGGACTCCAATCACAGGATGGTGTTGGAGTGACTTGTACCCACCTGTCCCTCACTTGGTGTCCTCTCTTAGCAACCAAATATATGCATCCTATTGCCTGCTGTGGGCCCAGGTGCTGGGGATACCCAAGAAAACCCAAATTTGTATCTCTATAAACCCCAAGTCTACCGCAGCGGGCGGGCACTGCAGGGAGACCAAGAAGGCAGGGACCCGGAAGGATGTAGAAAGCCAGGGAGGGATGCGGAGGAGCAGACCTGGAAGGGTCCTAAGGCACCCGCCCCCTGCGCCCTGCGACCCACTCCTTCCATGCCACGGACTCAGGGCCTGAAAGAACCGTGATCGCTGGAGACTCAGATCTCTCGAGATTTTTCAGCTGGGGTCTCATCCTTTTTACACCCAGTGCCCACTACTCAGCAGGCCCTTGAGAAACAGCACAAAAGCACGCTGGGTCCGGAGCCCCCTGGGAACTTGGGGGGGTGGATCTGAGAACGGTGGGGGTCCTTGGGATTGGGTATTCCCAGTGACTAAGGCTTGCTCCGCCCCGTCCTCGCGGGGGCGCCCCGCAGGTGCCTGACCCCGGCCATGTTGGCCCGGCTGTGCTGCTGCCTGCTCCTGGCGGCCCGTCTCTCGGACACCTGGAATGTCCCCGAGTCCGCGGGGCCCGGCTCCGACGTGGCAGAGCAGATCCGCGACATGTACGCCAAAGTGCTGGAGATCTGGCAGGAGGTCGCGCAGCGGCGGCCGGCGGCCGGCGGGCCAGACGCGGCGCTCCACGCCGTCTGCCGGGTGCAGCCGTCCGCCTCGCTGGACGCCGCGCAGCCGCGGGTGAGCGGCCTGGTCCTCTTCCGGCAGCCGGCGCCGGGCGCCAAGCTCGAGGCCTTCTTCGACCTGGAGGGCTTCCCGGCCGAGCCCAACAGCTCCAGCCGCGCCATCCACGTGCACCAGTTCGGGGACCTGAGCCAGGGCTGCGAGTCCACCGGGCCGCACTACAACCCGCTGGGGGCGCCGCACCCGCGGCACCCGGGCGACTTCGGCAACTTCGCGGTGCGCGACGGCCGCCTCTGGAAGTACCGCGCCGGCCTGGCCGCCTCGCTCGCCGGCCCGCACTCCATCATGGGTCGCGCCGTGGTGGTCCACGCCGGCGAGGACGACCTGGGCCGCGGCGGCAACCAGGCCAGCGTGGAGAACGGCAACGCCGGCCGCCGGCTCGCCTGCTGCGTGGTGGGCGCCAGCGGCCCCGCGCCCTGGGCGCGCCTGGCGCAGGAGCACGCGGAGCGCAAGAAGCGGCGGCGCGAAAGCGAGTGCAAGGCCGACTGAGCGCCACCCAGTCCCCTGTGTCCCCAAGGCCCGACACCTTGCGTGCCTCTCACCTGACACACCCCAGAGCCCCCCACGCCCAGGCCCCCCGGGTACTGGAGAGCTCCCTCCGCCCCTTAGACACCCTATGTACCCCAGGACCCTTCACACCGAGACACCTCCACAGGCCCAGACCCCTCTACTCAGGAGACGCTCCCACGTTTACTGAGAACCCCTCTGTGTCCATAGAAAAATCCATCGTCCTAGACACCCCTCTGCCTCTGGGTCCCTCTGCGCCCAGAGACATCCTATACCCTGAGGTGTCCTCCATGAGTGCAAGACATCCCCCTTTTCTATCCTGAGGGCCACACAGGATCTCTGAGCCGCTGCCCTCCAATATCTCTGAGCTCCCTGCACACTCCCCTCCCCTGCGCCCCAAGGCGCATTGAAATACGCCATCCACCGGAGTCCCTTCTCCTGTGGTCACTTTCCTCCCTGACCTTCAGCCCCCACCTACTGCCTAAGACCCCTCTCTGTCCCAAGGACCTTCTCCTCCCCACTTTTCTTTATTCCTAGGCCCTCTGAGAGTCCTCTAAGGCTTCCTTGGGCCCTTCTCTCCTGCTCACAACCCCCCTGCAGTGCCGCCCTGTTAGGTCTCTGGCCTCGGCCTTCTGCTGTCTCCCAGACAGCCCGAGAGCGCTGCTCTTTGGGGGGATGTTTAGCGATTTTGTGTTGCACATTAAAAACGCAGCAATTCAGTCATGTGTTTGGGGTTTTGGTTACTTTTTATTTGTTTGAGCTGTCTCTTCCACACTCAGCTTTAATTTTTTTTTTAACTTTTGATTTTTTTTGAGATAACAGAAAAATATATACATGTATGTTTGTTATATGTAAATATGTATGTGTGTGTGTGTGTGTGTGAGAGAGAGAGAGAGAGAGAGAGACTGTGTGTGTGTGTGAGAGAGAGAGAGAGAGAGAGAGAGAGACAGAGAGAGAGAGAGATACACATCCCAAATTCCTTTGGAATCCAAAAGGAAGGGAGAAAAACATCTGCAGCAAGTGCCCAGGGGAGTGATTTCATGCCAATGGCCAAGGTGGGATGAGGCAAGCACCAGCCTTTCAGTGGCCAACCATTCAGTGGCCTCCGCCTCTGAATGCAGCCTTTGGTATACTTCGCAAACGTCCAAGTCATTGCCAGTCAAGCCATGTGACTGGCGAGTTTCAGGGCGCGGTGCTGGCATCCGAAGGTGCTGGAATTATCTGTGCCAGGACAAGTTGCAAAGGCAGAGGGAAGTGGTGGGCCCCAAAGGCAGCTGATTTTGATTGGGGCTGGGGTGGGGGGTCCTGCTCCCTTTTGAAGATCATAACCTGTACACACACTAGAAGAGTCTTGGCATGCCCCTTCATTCACCAAACAAAAGCACTTGTGGTAACTGCCTCCCGGGAGACCCACTTCCCAGCTGTGGATTTTCCTCCCTGGATGCTCAGAGGTCATTTCTCCCAGACTCATCAGGCAGTGAGTCAAACTGAACCACAGCCAGAAACCCATCCCCATTGGTTATTTTTGCCTCTAAGGAGGACTAACTTGTTATTTTAACATCTTGCCTTAAACCCTAGTGACAACTGGAGAAAAAGGCTGGTGGCTTTGCTCCACCACCTGGTTCCTCCTAGTTTGAAATGTTCACTGGAAACTTATGGGTCAGCACTGAAAGGGCACTAGCAAACGGAATCTTTAAATACCCTGATCTTAAATGGACTGTTTGCTTAGATGCACAATGGAAAGTTGTGAAAATGCAGCAGCAATTACCTAAGAATCCTCAGGAAGGGAATAAATCACCCCCATCCTGTCTTCCCTTCTGCTGCCCAGAGAAAGGTTGACTCAGGATCACCAAGGGGGTTTGGTTTGTATTTTCCCAAAGAATGCAGGTGCTTGTTAAAGTCTTCTATTGTAGTTTCCCTCTTCCCCACCCTCGGCCCCTAGACAGGGCCGGGGAGACCCCTTAGCAGACTCATTCATCTCCCTTTTGTTAATGGGAGTAGGATTGGCACATTATCCTGGGAGGCTCCAGAGGCAAGTAACAAATCGGAGGGCAAACCACTTTTCTGGGAGGGCAAAGGAATTGTCTAGCACAGCAGTGGCCAACTCAGGTTCAGGTCAGAAGGCTGTTTGAACCCTAGCTTTGGAAGCTGTGTGACCTGAACATGTCATTCAACTTCTCGGAACCTGGGTTTTCTAATCTGTAAAATCAGATCCTCACACTGGATTGTTCTGAAGATTTCATCAAGTATTATTCATAACAGGTGCATAGCACCTGCTTACCCGCTAAGAATCTAATGAATATCTAGTTAAAGCAATGGCTCTAAGTCAGAAAAACAGCTCCCTATTGATGGACTGGGCTGACTTAGAAGACAGTGTCATGCAACCAGAAGGATCCAGGTGAAGGTGGCTACCTCTGAGGTTTCCAAAAAGGACTTCTGCATCCATTGAATGGTTGGCTGAGATGAACCCTGCTATCCCAGCTCCTGGTGGGTGGTGGGCGGGGGTGGACTGATGAAGGGAAGACCGTGAACCACAAGGCAGACATCTGGCTCCTGGCATAGAACCTTATGGGTGCCACCAAGACTGCCCAGCGGACCCTGCATGGCCTCTGGAGTCTATTTTTACTCCTCGAATCTTACAGATCTGTTTTGTTAATCTCCTTATATTTGCTGTTTTGACTTCCCAGCGGCTTGCTAATCAGTTTGCCTATTTGACTCACAGGGTTCTCGTTTGTCACTGGGACTTGAACACACACTTGTTTTGATTTCTTTTTGTAAAATTAGAAGCGTTTGATGTAATGACTCTACCTAGACACAGCTGGTAAAGTGAGAATAATGTTCAAGTTTGCATAGTTTAAACACAATGTAGACAATAATTAGAAATGCTATCTTTAGATGTTTAGGATAAGCTTTTTCTCAGAATTGCAGTGAATTTTTTTTTTTTCCCCCCGGAGCGGGGCTTTTTAGTGCATATATACAGAAATACTAAAAACGTAAGAAAATAGAGCAAATCAGCGAGCGCTTTGGTCAACTTAAAAGACTGCAGGAAATAAACTAACTGATTTTAGATCTGCCTTTTTCGACTGAAAGCATAAAATCTTTACATCCCCCATCTTTTTCATGACTACCAGATGATAAAATAATTTTAGGTGACAGATTGGATGAGTTGCTACAATACAGTTGGAAGCAATCTTCAGCCCCTGCAGGGAGAGTAGCAGGGAGAACAGGCAAACAATATAATTAATCATCAATTTCAGGAAAATTATCACATTTTTATTTCAGGTAACAAAAAAGATATAGTTGGGATACATGATGATCACAGAACCCAATCTAGCAAGGTCTGCACATGAATAGAAGTTCCTTCTTTCTTTAAATAAAAAAAAATTTTAAAAGCCAATTGTTTTAACTTTAATAGGCTATCACTGGCCTTGGATAAGATCCCCAGATATATTCCTGAGCTCACAGATTCTCCAGATCAAGCCATCCAGATTATGCAGACTTTCCTTCTGCATCCAGAAGAAAAATTATCTTAGTAAAGAGGTGATATGAAATGTAAGACAGCACATCTGTATCTATCACTTTAAATTGGCTTCATGCTGTATCAACTTGTTTTATTTTGTGAGCCACAGTAATATCGAGAGACGACGCCTTCTTGTTTTTTTCGGTTTCTCTTTCTAATTAGATTGGCTTTGAGCTCCTGATCGCATCTCTCTGATCTTCAATTTTTTTCTCTGTGCAGAAAGACATTTAGGGAAAAGGGAATGTATTAAAGCAGTGAGGTGGGCTTTGACTTTTTGGAATCCTAACTGGAGCTGTCTGAAGCTACCGTCGGTGTTAGTAAGGAGGAGGACTGATCCAGATGGAGGCTTCCAGAATGATACCCGAGAGAGAAGGTGCTCAGATAAAGAACTTTTCTGAAGAGAAGTAGGTGCCATCACCCACAAAGCTGTAGGAGCAAGACGGCCAGAGGGACAGGGAAACTGTCATTTTAAAGAGCCAGGAAAGATGCCCTCAATAAGCAAGCGCCTGGTCTTTGAAGTTCCTTCAAGAGGAAACAGAACTTTCCTTGCCGTATGATCAGCAAATGCTCCCAGTGGAGGAATTCATAGGAAAATTCACTCCAGAGTGCAAATGGCTGATGGCAGAGCCTGGTTCTAGAACTTGGCACAGGGATGGGGCTATATGTTTGGGAGTGGAGGCCATTCAGGTCTCTGGCCAGTGGTCCTGGGGCAAGCTGTGGGAGAAGGCAGGGGAAGAGGGTGGCAGGTGGGCAGGAGGAGTGTGGAACAGGAAGGAATCTGGATGAGAAATGCCTGGTTTACAAACACCAATCCATCTCCACGTGTTTTAATTAAAAGAAAGAAATAGCATCCCCAGGAAGGCAGAGTGTGGGAAGAAGCCTTCTTTAGGAGAACGGCCAGCTCAGCTGCATTTATCCAGACTCTTCTGCGTTCTGCAGGCAAGCCAGCTGGGACAATAAGTGGACAGACACACCCGTAGAGTCTAACAGGCGGGAGCCTCCGCCTACAGAGCAGGACAGCTGGAAGACCCTAGACACGTGAGGCTCAAAGTCTAGTTAAATCTATTCCAAGTCTCCTATGCCTAGAAGACATGGTCTGCTTTGGCCTATTATCCCTTCAGTGCCTGTGCACCTGGGGACAAGACTCCTCCCCAACCCAGAGGGTGAGTCTTGATGGACTCAACCCTATCACAGGAGAACCATCTCCTTGCCAGGGACTGTTTAGACATAGGCATGTGACTTGGTTAGGTGGTATGTGATGATTCTGACCAATGAAATGTGGCAGGAACTGGGTTCCTTGTTCCTAAAGCACCCACCTGCATATGTGGGGAGAAACTTCCTGCTGCCCTGGGACATGTGTGGCAGCAGGTGATCCCTGGGGCTGGCGCAGCTGTATTGTTTATCATGGGGAAAGTGAACCAGGGACATGGAAACCCAGATTGCCGCTGACTTTCTGGAATGAACCAGCCCTGGAGTGCCCCACTTCAGAGGTCCTTGTTATGCAAGAGAACTCACTTCCCTCTTGTTGACATTTCTGTAAGGGTGACTTGCTGCTGAGAGAACCATGATTGGCGTGGGGTCATCTGGTGGAGTGGGGACAAGAAACTTGCCACAAACTTTCCCAACAACTCTTAAGAAGACAGGCAGACAACCACAAGAAATTGCTGATGCTCCCTTTAATGTCTGAGGGACAGACGAACAGTGTTGGAGGGGACATAGTGTCACACACACATATGAATGGCATGTTGGACTTGGATCCTATGTGACAGGATCCTAACTCACAGGCTCCTGGTCTACCTAATAACACGTAACCCTCCCAAGCTCACTGTACACAGAGAATTTAAGTCAAAGCTCCCTTTGTCCCCATCTCCCCAAACCCCAGGCTCTCTGGGGCTCCCAGAGCTTTCTGGTCCTGATGACGTGTGTTAGAGTTTATCATAAGCCCTGCTTTCCAAAAGGTGGTGAACAAGGCCTTAGAGATAAACACTTGGCTAACTGTGTCAACACCAGAACTTCTGTGGCAAAATTTTTCTTTTTGTTATTCTTGTATTAAATCTGGTTGTGTTTTCCTTTGGTGGCTCTGGTGTCCTGTGCAGTAGTTGAGGCCCAATCCAGAGGAGTTCTTGACTGCTGGCCTGTGTGAGCTTCGGAGCTGCAGAAGCCACCCCCCTGAGCAGGCCTTATGGGGTAGGTCTGAGGGGTGATGGACAGACTGGAACACAGAGGCAGGGACGCAACACTGGGAGTTCTGCCGTCAGGGATTGAGGACGTGTCCTTGTCCCAAGGAGCAGCAGGGTACTGACTCCAGGACCCTCTCATTTCTCAAGGGGGGTGACCTCTGGTGAGTGGGAGAGCGACAGCTGGAGGCCCACACAGTGGGCCCTTCTGGTTGCACTCCTTCCTCTTCTGAGTCAGGCAGTACAGTATCCCACTGGGCTGCCATTCAGCCAGGAGAGGGTCACAGGAGATGAAAACCACAGGGAAGTGCAGGCCGGGGCTGGCCACCTGTACAGGTTTCCCACCCAGGACCATGGCCCTGGAACAAACTTTGGTTTCTTAGGATGAATTTCCAACCTCTGCCACCTTGGGAGGCTCTCTTTTCCCTGCAGGGGGCATTTCAAAAGAGTGACTGTGGTTCAGAGGGTTCTGAGCTTTGGGATGCGGCACAGGACCATCCTGGGGGGAGGAACCTAGCCCGGCTCAGAGAAAGGTCTGTGGGCTGATGCTCTGCAATTCCCTGAAGCTCTGGTGCCACCTGGAAAGGCTCATTTCATCCCCAAGGAAAGTAGCAGCTGGGTGGGGTGGGGGGGACTATTCCCTCTTTCTGTGCCCTTGACCTTGTACACTTGGTTCTCAGGCCTGTCCGTGGGCTGTGCTGTAGTGAAGTCATGGTGTTTTCCTCTCTCTTGCCCTGTAGGGCCATGGGCTCTGCCTTGTCTCTAAAACCCCAGCATCTGGGGGCACAGAGGCAGTGGCCTGAAAGTTCTGAAGGTGTGAAGGGCTGGTCCAGGAAACCAGACTGACCCATCAGCAGCAGCTCTTCCCCAGCCCCAAATGGAAATCAAAGCAGGTAGGTAGCACATGCCGAATAGGGAGGCCATCATTTCTAGATCCAGCCCTCACCTCATCTCAGAGCACCGCTGGGGTCCCCTGCCCCCTCCCGTCCTTCCGGCTCCTTCACTTGAGATCAGTTAATCCTTCAGCCTCGAAGGCTGCAGAGGGGCAGGGGCTGCGGATTCCAAACCAGAAGCCAGCCGTCTCAGCCCGCCCAAGTCCCCTTCGCCGGCCAGTCGGCGCTGTGACAGGCAGTGCTGCGGCGGGAAGCCAGGAACACCACGCGGCCGCGAGTCCTGGGGCCCTGACATGATGGAGTGCAGCCGAGGGCCCCGTGGACACATTCCACTCAATTACGCCTCTCCCTCCAGCCGCCTGGCCGTTACCACGACGGAGGTCTGATTAAAAACCCCGGCCCTGCCCAGCTCTTCCCATAATTTTGATCGACAACATTAAATGCTAATAGAAAAACATCTTATCTCGAATAAAACAAATGCCGGCAGAAAGACGGATGCCGCGAACCAGCCATAGGGCAGCCACGGTCCCCGCGCCCGGCCTGTCACAGCAGCGCAGAGAGAGATGGCGCCCAGGAGCTCCCGCGTTGAATCAATCAAACGGCTCCGGCGTCGTCCTCGGAACGAGCCCAGTTTGCAGCCGGAGCAGGTGTCCTAGGAGAAAGCGGCCCGAGAGCGTGCTGGACGTCCCCCCTTCCCTTACCACCCTGGTGCCTCCAGTGTGCCCTCACGTCGGGCCCTGATCCCGTTCAAGTTGGCACCGCGCTCTGGGTGTCTCCACCCTCCGGGACCCCTTCGCCGCCTTCCCGTGTGACATCCTCGGCCACTGGCTTGGTGGCCTCCAAGCTGTCCAGGGGAGCCGTGGAGAGCTCCCCGCCGGAGGCCAGGCCCTGCGGGGACAGCCCTGGCTCGCTCTTCGGGCCCTCGGTGGGGCTCTCTCCCCTGACCTCTTCCAGTCCGGCGGCCGCCTGCCCCTTTGTCAGTTTCATCATTTCCCTTCCCAGCCTGTTTACTTCTCCTTCCGCAGAAGGTAACTGGGGTAATGAAGGATGAAAGTGCTCTCGCGGGTTCCCGGGGCTCGGACTTGCTGGGGAGCTGACAGCGGGCCTCACAGCCTCGTCAGGCGCTGTCAACACCCCGGCGGCGGCGGCCAGGCTTTCATCTCCTTCTTGCTTCTGAGCCTCCCCTGAAACAGAACGCAGACAGCCTCAAACCTTCGCAGCAAGTCAGCCCTCGCCCCTCCTCTCCTGCCCACCTGCCGCCCCACCCCGTGGTGACCGGCGCAGGGACACCCAGGAAGAACTCCTCTTGCCCTCCTCCCCTTCCATGCATTTGGGGAGCCCCCGCCCAGGGGAAACACTGGACCCACATTTAAAGAGTGAGTACATGCTCTGGTGCTGGCTGTCGCTGATGAAGGACAGGGTGCACGGGGTCACGTTCATGATCCTTCTGCTTGAGGTGCCTGGCCTCCTCCTCCTCACCTCTACTGGCCTCCCTCTGACCAGAAAGTCATTGGGCAGCTCAAGGAAGACCTGGGGCTTTTTATAGTAAAGGAAGGAGGCTCTGAGCACCTCCAGGGTGATAAACAGAAGGCCAGTGTGAGAGGGATTTGGTGTCACTGCGTCCCTTACTGTCCTCCATCAGCACCTCTGTTCTTTGATGTTTCTTCAATCTCAAAGAAAAGATTATGTGCAAAAGCAGCTTCATGTTCCCTCCTTCCACACTAAGTTGCTATCCTTGAACACCTTTTCCATGTGATGCAAATTCTACAGCTGCAACAAGAAGGGGCAGGAGACAAGGGGGAGCCCTGGATGCACCTTGTCCCTGTTTCTCTGCTCAATTACTTTGTAATCAGAAGGACCTGTCTGGCCTCTGATTCTCAGATACAGAGTGAGGGGAAGGACTCCCCTGGGTGCCTCCCGGACCTAATGATGACAGACAGCAGCTTGATGGAGTGATCTCGGAGGGCCCAGACCTGCGTCCAGCTGCAGACTGCTTCCCACAGCCCAGCGGTTCTTAGCCCTCGGGCAAAGCAGTGATGAACCTCACAGAAGAGCACAGTTGGGCCTGTTTAGTGCAGGCACAGGCCCTGGCTAGGGGTGGGCTTGCCATCAGACACATGCAGGTGTGTTTTCAGGCTGCATGCTGGATGTGGGGAGCGGAAGAACAAGCAGGGGTGGGGACAAGGTGGAGCATGTTCTAAACAGGTCATTTGCTTGCTTAAGACCTTTTCCTTGGAGGCTTGGGATCAATTTCCATTCCTTTCACTTAGGTCTTTGCAAGATCCTGCTTCACTCTGCAGCTTCCTTTCCCAGGTTCACTCACATACAGGTGACCTTCCAGGCAGGTGACATGCCCTTTAGGTCTCTGATGACATCATTCAGTTTCTCTCCTCTCTAAAGTGAACCCTGCCAGCTCACACGTAGGTGCGCTTCTGGGCTAGGTACTGAGCTAAGCATTTGACAAGCGTTAACTTATCCAAGAACTTTAAGTCCATGAGAACAAGAGCCTCGGCTGGCTGGTCCACATTATCGGACACATTGTAAGCACTCAAGAATATTTTCGAAAATAGGCCTTACTTTTCTTTTTTAATGAAAGTATAACATGGGGAGATTGGACAGATCTACATAAGCATACAGCTCTGCATTATCAAGCTTCCCATTACTACAGCCAATACCTGAGACATCTAACTTAGAAAGGCTTATCTGGCTCACAGTTTTGGTTGGGCCCATCACTCTGGGCAAGGCAGCACATCGTGGTAGGAGTATGAGATGAGCCACAACAGCTTGCCTCCTGACCGGGAAACAGAAGAGAAGAGAGGAAGGGTCCAGGCTTCCACTGTTCCCTTCAAAGGCACCCCCGCCCCAATGACCTGAAGACGTCCCTCTAGGCCCCACCTTTTAAAGGTTTCACACTTCCCAGCAGCATCTCCCTGGGGACCAAGCCTCTAACACATGATCTTAAGATGCCACACAAGATCCAAACTATACTAAGAAAAATGAATTTTCTCAAAGTGAATACACTAACAAAACCAGAAACTGGGATAAGAAACAGAATACTACCCATCTCCTCCAAACACTTCCTAGTCTAGTGCCCCCAGAATCCCTGCCTGGTCACTTCTCTAATCACTATCCTGTTTAGAATGTCCAAATCAGTTTTGCCTGGTCGCTGAACTTTATATACCGGAACCTGTGCACACCAGTCTCTGTCTGGCTCCTTTTGTTCTATATGAGGTTTGTAGGATTTTTTTCCCCGTGTTTAGAAGTGGTTCATTTAAACACACAATTTCCAACAAATATTGAATGAAAAACATTGAATGAAGACAGGCAATTCACAGGAAAAAGAATACAAATGGCCAGTGAGCACATGAAATGACTCATATCATCACACATAATTAACATAATCCAAATTGCAACAGGTGGTTTTCCATCATATCAACTGGCAAAATTAAAAGATTTTACAAAGTTCAGCATTGCTAAGGATATAGGGAAATAAGGGCAATTATATCAAGTAAGAGAATGAAAAGTACCCAAATGCTTTTATAGGTCATTTGGACATCATCTATCTCATCCTTAAAAGCATTTGAGAAAGTAATTCTATCATTAAGAATCTACCCAGGGAGATCAGCCCAAATACTTCAAGACATTGGTTCCTGGATGCTCAATACAGCATTGATTTTAATAGCATAAACATGGAAACAGAGAGCTCACCAACAGGGGATTATGTACAGAAGTACTCTGACCAATTGTAAAATTCTTTCTAGAGGTACAGGTTGAGCATCCCTTATTCTAAGTGCTTAAGACTAGAAGAATTTCAGATATTTTTTTGAAACCTCTGCCCATACATAAAGAGATATCTTAGAAGGGGACCCAAGTCTAAACATGAAATTCAGTCATTTCATACACACCTCATACACATAGCACAAAAAGAATTGTATGCAGTATTTTCAGTGCATGTGCATTTTGACTGTGACCCATGACATAAGGTCAAGTGCAGAACTCCACTTGGGACATCATGTTAGCATGCAAAAAGTTTAAGATTTTGGAGCCTTCCAAATTTCAGATTAGGGATATTCAAAGTGAAGACACTAAAAAATGTTAAGTTGCCTCTGGGGAACAACAGACTAAGGACCAGGGCAGGAAGCAAGAGTGGAGAATGCTCTGAATTGAATCGCACTTTTGGTGCTATGTACATTTTTTTTCTTTTTGCTATTTACATTTTTAACAAGTGCTTGTGTTACTAGTTTTAAAAAATAAGATATGCACACTCCAAGAATCTGCCCTGATTTGTAGGCTGGGGAGTCTACACCCACTGCTTCCATTTCCCAAGTCTGATTCATACCTTGGATCCTTCAATCTGACCTATGTTCTCCCCCCCAGGGAGTTTGCATCACCAGCTCCTGTTCTCTTCTCAGTCCCCTCCTCTGTCTCCCTGGTAGCACCCATCTTCACTGGCCACATACCCCTCTCAATTTTCCCTGCCTGTGTTTTCTGGGACAATACCATGTTCTTTTGTTTCTCCTCCAAGCTCATTCTGTGAGCATGCTGTATTAGTCTCCTATGGCTGCTGTAACAAATAACCACCAACTTCATGACTTAAAACACCACAAATGGGTTCTCTTATAGATCTGGAGTTCAGAAGTCTAAGGTGGGTTCCACTGGGTGGCAGCCAAGGCCACACTCCCTTGGAGACCTCAGGGAGGTCTGCCCCTGACCTCTCCCAGCTTCTGATGGCTGCCTCCTTCCCACCTTTGTCACCTTCTCTGTCTCTTTTTGCTTTCTTCATGGAAGGAGACATGTGACCACATTTAGGGTTCACCCAGATAATTCAAGATCCATCAATCAGTCATCTCTATGAAATTCCTTTGCAGAGGAGGTAGGGTTTATGGATTCCAGGGAATTCAGCCTGAAATCTTTGGAGATGTTATCTGCCCTCCTGGTTTCCTTGGCTGATCCTGATATCTCCTGGCCCCTCTCAGAGGTCTTCCCCAGTGATGTGGCCTGTTTCACTTCCATTCTTCATGCAGTCTTGCTCACTGGCCACCTTAACCCCTGCCCATAAGTGCAACTTCCACAGCTGTATCCGTGGCTCTACCTCCTACCCCACAGGACGATCAGACGGAATGTTTCTGACTGCTGATTGGATCCTCTACCTTGAAAACCTGCTGGCTCTTTCTGGAAGACAGTTTTCCCCCAGCACACCTTCTTCTGATGCCATAATGCCATTCCAGTACTGCCCTGTGGTCACCTAGACTTCAGACTTGAAGCCACTTTAGTATATCTAGCTCCTTGTCCTTTCCATCCATGGCCAAGCCCTGCCCGTGTCCCTCAGGGTGATGAATTGAATGCCGTTTCCTCTCCAAATTCCTGTGCTGAAGCTCTTGCCCCCAACATGATGGCTTTTGAGATGAGAACTGTGGGTAGTGATCAGGTTTCAAAAGGTCATGAAGATGAGACCCCCATGAAAGGTTTAGTGCCTTTATAAGACTCTCTGTCTACCACGTGAGGGCACAGAAAGAAGGCCACCATGCAAAAGCCAGGAGGAGTCCTCATCACTGAAGCCACAGCACCCTGAACCGGGACTTCCCAGCCTCCAGAATGATGAGAAGTTAGTATTTGTTGTTTAAATCAGTAAATACATAGTATTCTTCTAGAGCAGCCTGAGCTGACCAGGCCACTGCTGTCTGCCTCTGCTCACTCTTCCTTCTCAACGTAAACCACGGGTCAGCCGTCTAAGGTCCCTCCACACCAGCGGTGGTGGCCTGTTTCCCCACGGCTTGGCTGGACATGACTTTCCTACACCATCCCAGCCAGCGTACAGGGAAGCATTCACACAGCAGATGCAAACCAGGCTAGATATTTCAGACACTCAGACCCCCACAGGTGACAGGTACGTGGTAACTGTCCATAAGGATTATATATAAACTTTGAGGATTACTTGATTTAGAAAGATCATATAGTCAAGAAGGCATAATACACTGTTATACTTCAAGTTTTTACCTAAAAAGAAGATATGATCTAAAAAGATGGAGTTGAAATGTAGTTAACGCATAACAATGTAACATATAATGATGTCATGATATCCATGATCCAGTTGAATTTTATACAAAGCATAACAGTTTTTATGAATTTGTTTAATTAAATAAATTAAACAAATTTTTATGAATTTGTTTAATTAAATAAACAAATTTTTATGAATTTTTTTAATTAAATAAAGTGCTCAAAACTACATTTAATTAAACAACTAGATGCATTTTAAGCACTTATTTACCTAATAAGTGCTTAAAATCTTAAGAAAGTAAAAAAAAGATTATATGGTTCACATTTATTGTATAGTTCAAAACATCTTTTTTGATAGGATTTGAATGTTTCCAATGCCCCAAAAATCATGGATATTTGAGATTATGGATATTCTATGACCTTGATTTGATCTTAACATAGTGTACACATGTATTGAAAGGTCACAGTGTATCCCAAAAACATTAGTATCATTATGCATCAACTGTGTCAATTAAAAATTAAGAACAATATTTTTAAAGGGCTAAATCTGGTTTTAAAAAGCTGAGAAACCCTAGAAATGAGACAGCTAAATAAGATGGATCATGAAATAAAAATGAAACTACCAAAATAAAGAAGGATGGAAAACAAGAGAAAGTGATTATAGGTGATTGAAAAAAAAAGTGAAATCGTTAGGGAGGATGGTGGGTTTCACCTGAGCAAGGCAGCTCTTCCCTCTAATTCTCCTGGTACAAATTTCCTTTTCACACTTAAAAAAGCCATTTTGTTCCCTTTAGCTGTGTGTGTGTGTGTGTGTGTGTGTGTGTGTGTGTGTGTGTGTGTGTGTTTTATTAGGGGTTGAACCCAGAGGTGCTCTACCACTGAGTTTCAACCCCAGTCTTTTTAATTTTGAGATGGGATCTTTCTGAGTTGCCCAGGCTGACCTTGAACTTGCAATCTTCCTGCCTCAGCCTCCACAGTAGCTGAGATTACAGATGCATGCCATCACACTCAGCTCTTTTGACTTTTTGATGACCACAGAAAAATCTCAGAGACGCTTTCAATCAAATCTACTTAATACTCTCCAAGTCTGAATTGAGTCATGTATAACTGTGCATTCCTCTTCTACATAAATACTGTACCTGAAAATAAGACCATTCCTTGTGCTTAAATGAAATACATGAATATATAAATTAGTGAATTAAGCAAACCTGGATTGAAAAAAAAAAAAAAAACCCTATTCAGACCTGTTCACCTGGGATCACATGTTAGTTCCTAATCAGTTCCTTGGCCTCACTTCCTCCTGTTCCAGTTCACCCTCCTGGGGAGGAGCCATCCCTAAAAGCTTTGCTACTCAAGGTGGGGTCCAAAGACCAGCACTGGGAGCTTGGTGGACATACAAGATCTCAGATACCACCTCCCCACCTCTACTGGTTCTGCAGCTGCATTTTAGTAAGATCCCAGGCGATGTGGGTACACACCACAGTGTGAGGAGCACTGGGAGCTTCAAGTGCAAACCTCACCCCGGCTTCCCCCAGAGAGCAAAACCTTCCAAGACTGCCAGTGCTTTGGAGCAAAGCCCAAGCTGGTAACCAGCACTCAGGCTTCCAGGACCCCACGTGCATCTCCCTTAACTCCTGCCTCCCCAACCCCACCCTCCAGCAAGGCCAGCCCTTTCTGGTGCACCACCCAGTCCCCTGCCTTTGCTACGGTGGTTGATTCTTCCAGGACTGTCGTTTCCTTTTATATCCCAATGATAAACCTCAAGGGTCAGGCCCAACGCCACCTCCCACATGAAGCCCATCTGGTTCACTCTGCCACAGGTCACATTCCCAGTCCCTGACTCCCCATAAGGCCACACTCCTCCCACCAAACTGCTACCTCAAAATACCTTAAGTATAAATTCTAGCCTGATTAATTTTTTTTAACTTTATTGGTATTCTACTGTGGGGA
This sequence comes from Callospermophilus lateralis, assembly GCF_048772815.1. Classification (NCBI taxonomy): domain Eukaryota; kingdom Metazoa; phylum Chordata; class Mammalia; order Rodentia; family Sciuridae; genus Callospermophilus; species Callospermophilus lateralis. The sequence continues at coordinate 18,552,278 of NC_135312.1, forward strand.
CTCAATAAATAGTTCATTAAATAGTTGGATATATGGACTGGTACATGAATGCATGAATAAGTGAACATATTAGCACACATTTTTAAATGCCATGCATTAATATATGAAAATTAATCCTGAATTTATATTCTTCTTTGCAAGCTGTATTCAATTCAGATTACTACCCTGAAAGTTCTTAAAATGGTACTTTCTGGGGGAAAAAAAGAGATTTATCCTAATTCATACAAACATTTAGCTACACCTAAGGTAACTCAAGGAGCGATCATATACATTTCATACCAACAAATGGAAATTTTTATGGTGGTTGCAGAGGGGACATGAGAAACAGGGAGTCAAAGGAGCAAGTTTGCAGCGGAGTCGGGGAGCTTGATTCAGAAGGAGTAAATGATGGTGCCTTCTGCAGCTAAATTTTTCACCAATGTGAGATGAATAAACTCTTCTGAAATTATTCTTATGAAATTACTTCTTCCAGGACACTTAATAGTATATTCTGCTGCCCCTGAAAAATTAATTAACCTCACTCCTAACACCCTAGCCCTGCGCCATTTGCAGTGTGTTCTCAACATGATTCAGGTTGATCTTTTCTGTCTCATTCACCTCGCAGGGAGCGTAGTCTAAAAGACACGGGGCCTTTTGGTCACTCGTATTTTGCCTCCTGCCATTTCTTTAGATGACATTCTGCTCATGTCCAAATATATGAATCTTTTTTAAAAATGGCAAACCTCTGAGATGACCAGGGAGACTTTTTTAACCTTTTTGCAGGGGAATGGGGGCGGTAGAGGGGACATGACTGTCACCATTCTCGTTCTAGGTTAAAACAGCCGCAGTAAGGGGATGCACAAACACAGGCTGCAGTTCTTGTTTGGTCCTATTTATTTTTTCTGAGAAAGGCTATGTTTCCAGAATGAGGATGGTAAAGATAGAGGGGCCAGGCCCTGGCATTGGATTATGGGTCAACTGTGGGATTCACCAACACAGTTCCCTCTTTCATTTACCTAAAAGATACCTCAAGAGTGTTCTATACTCAAGTCATCATCAGGACAAGTGAAAAGTTCCTGAAAATGTCACAACTGTTGCTCTGTCCCTGAGACTTCTGGTTACTGGCTGTGGTGGCAAAATCCCCCTTTAACTCTGGGACTCTGGAACGTTAATTCTTAAGCTGTGGGGGTTGTATTCTTCCTTCCAGAACAGCATTGCCATTTGCATAAAAGATTTTCGAAGCAGCCAAGAGTAGGAAAATATTATTGCAAATAATAGCAATTTTCTGTGCTGTTTTAGCAAACAGAATTAATATCATTAATACTTATTCATAACAATACTCATCTCAATAATGATAAGGCAGTTGACTGACAGAGATGCCTCATGACACAAATAGTGTGGAAAGAAAAGTGCTTTTTCTTCCTTAAAGATGAAAGACACCAGTGTTGCTTTATAGAAATGATTGCTAGACCCCTAAATGCGTTCTGCCTCTTTGGCCCAAAGGGGACATTTGTCTGCCTTTGTTCACTGGTCTCTGCTGGGCCTTGTGCTCCTGAGTGTGCGCTGCTTTGGGTTGGAATTAATCAGGGCTGCAGCAGCGGTGTGGCCATCCCAGATGCTGACAGCCACTCCAAAATGCCTCCTTGCCTCCCCCAGTGCTGGTGAGGACAGGGTGGGAACAATGAGAGCTGATGATGGAGCTCTGGAAACTATCATTTTGAATCAGTCCATTACTTAACGCCGCCCTTGTGAAAATCAAGCCAGGTTCATGCTCCAGTTCAGGGCAGCAGGCCCAGGCCCAGGCCCAGGCCAGCCCCCCGGCTCAGCGCACCCAGAGCAGACAGGGCATTCTGCACTGGCTGCTGCAATGGGATGACCACCAGCCAAGACACGAGGTGGGGTGTGTGACTGGCCACCCTTGCAAACAGCCACGTGCTACAGATTGGAAAGTACCACCCTTGCTCTCTGTCAGTATGGAACCTACCAGAGTTAGGGGTTTTCTCCAGGAACTCCCCCACAGGTACTTGGGGAGCCTTTTAGTTGAAATCCCAGACACGGCCTGGCTTCTACTTGACCCCCCTCCTATGTACTACAATGAGTGTTTTGAACAGGTTCTGATCCAGCTCAGAGCAGCAGAACCACCTATCTGACCCAAAGACTCCTGGTAAGTAATACACTGTTGATACTTCAGGTTGTGCACAATCATAGCTAACTTGTTAGTCCACTGGATAAAAGTTCTGATGACCATAAGGTTAGAAAGGTGGGCGAGTCCAGGTACAGAGCTGAGGTTTTAGGCAAAAGACAGTTAAGCACCACGCAGGGTTTTACAGACATGATGGAAAACCAGCTGGCAGCCTTATCCTGCTGTGGGAGGCAGAAAACCCAGGAGGGGGTTGCCAACAAGGCCACAGGGACCTGAATCAAGCCAGCGGTGGGAGGGACCCAGGGGCAGGACATTACAGAAGGAGTTCTGTGACAGACAAGATGGAGAAGGAAGGAGGCTGACTCCACCATGTTAAGTCTGAGTAGCTGAGAGGGTGAGGAAAAGGAGGAGGAAGCAGGAAGAGAGATTCAGTGGGAAAGCCAGGCCCTGGGAAATATGGGGTTGTAACCGCAGGAGGAAACCAGTGAGGGGGACGCTTTGAGAATATTCTTATGGAGTTGATGATTGAAGATATGACTCTGAGCAAGAGAATATGGAGAAGAAATGCAGATGTTTAAGGAAAGAACCTTGATAGTCGCATTTTGGGAATATCAGCTATCTACTGCTGTGTAACAAATCCTTCCAGAACCTACCAGCTTAAGACCCAGGAGTCTGGGAACAGTTTAGTGTGATGGTTCTGACTAGTGGTCACTTGTGAGGTTCCCATTAAAGTGTTGACCAGGATCATAATCATCTGAGGGCTTGACTGGAGCTGGGTGATCTGCTTCCCAGATGGCACACTCACATGGGGGCTGGCTGTAAGACTCAGTTCCACACCATGTGAAGCCCATGTGGGGCGGCTTGAGGAGCCTCCTGACATGGCAGCCAGCTTCCTCCAGAGTGAAAGATCCAAGACAGAGAGAGCAAGGCACAAGCCACATGTCTTTTATGACCCAACCTCAAAATTCACATCCCATCACCTCCATAGCATAACAGACCAGCCCTAATACAGTGTGAGAGGGGACTACACGAGGGGGAATGCCAAGGTGTAGGGATCACGTGGTGCCATCTTGGAAGCTGGCTACCACACTGAGGGGTGGAGGAAAACTTCTAAAAATGTGAAGGAAAGTTTTCTTGGGGAGACAAGACTCCACATAGAAAGAGACCTGGCGCCCGTATCTGTTGCCTTATCTGGTCCTCTCGTGGGTCTTTGATCTACTTCAAACCCCCAGCCTCCAGAACTGTGTGCCTCATGGAGGAGATGTTCTCTCCATTCCAAGTTCCCAGATCACTTACTAGGCACAGGCAAAGTGCCAAGATGTCCCTGAGGTTGGCACCATCATGTCACTATTTATGGCAGAGGAAACTGAGTCACCATCCAAGTTCTCACAGCCATTTTGCTGTGGGGCTGGAATGTGAACTCAAGTTGGTCAACTCCTGAGGCTACTCTTATTGTTATGCCACCTGGCCCAAAGGGCAGGGATCTCCCAACAAGATGAACCCAGGTAAATGTGAGGAAGGTCGTGATTGTTCACAGAGCTGCCACAGGGAAAGGGACTGGCGTCCACTGTGGTAGACACAGGTCAGGCAAAGGCAGAGAAACCATGGTGTGCTTACCATCCTTGAGATTCACTCTGGTCTCTGTGGGCTGGTCAACAAACTTCAGCAGGGGGGATCTTGACCTCTGTGTGGTGGGAAGAGCAGGGTCGCTGAACAGTAGGGTGTCCTTGCCTCCTGTCACAGAAAAGGGGAAAGCAGACATACTATGTCATCAGTGGGACCGGGTTACACTTACTCCCCTGTGATTACCTGGCTGTGTGGGTTAGGAATCCTCTTTAATTATAGGTGATCCAGAGGGGACAGGCCAGCTTCTCCTTTTCTACCTGAGAATAGAGCCCTGAGGTCTAGGGCCAGATGCGTGTGACTAAAGACCCTGCTCAGGAATGGCCAACAAAAGCCACCACTAAAGGGCAGCCTGGGTGCACCAATACCAAGTGGCTGGGGGAGACAATGACGATAAAACACTAGCAGAGGGCTTAGGTGCACAGGCGTTGGAACTATACCATACGGTTTGTGCCACATCAGAAGAACCCCCTGACCTCTCTGGGCCGCACATCTCTCATCTGTCAAATGAGGAAGGAATTACCCCCTCCCCCACTCCACCCCTGGCATCTTTGGATGGTTGTGAAGATGAAATGAACTGATAGATGAAAAGCATTTGGGTGTTCAGAAGATGGTCAGCAAATGTCACCTGCTGGAACACGTAGTTCGGCCACACATACTCTGATTTAACCCACTTGGTCATTTAGATGACTGATCACTCTGTCCTAGCAGGTTGTATCAAGTCCTCCACATCATCCCACCTGAGCTTCCAAGTGGATTATTCATTCAGTGATTTAGCCAAAGCCCTTGTCTGTGAGGAGGGAATCCTTAATGGATAGGAGAAGTTTGGAGCAAAGAGGAGGAGGAAAGGAGCCAGTCCAACTCTAGAGGACACGGCAAGCTTCAAAGGTGAGCGGCAGGGAAGAGTGGCTTTGAACATGAGGGTGATGAGCATGAACGGACACAACACATGTGGACAGGAGGCGAGGCCACCCCAGGGGTCAGAGAGCCATCCAGCCAGGATGCAATGCCAAACTTTGGCCCATCAGGCCTTGGGATTCCTACTGCAAACGGAACCCTCAGGGCCCCCTAGTTCAGCCTGTTCTCCAACTTGAGTTCACATTCCAGCCCCACAGCAAAATGGCTGTGAAAACTTGGATTGTGACTCAATGTCCTCTGCTATAAATAGTGACATGGTGCCAACCTCTGGGACATCTTGGCACATTGCCTGTACGTAATGAGTCTCACCTGTCTCACTCTGAGCAAGACCCTTGCTAAGGCTGTGAAGCCAACCTACTAAATGTCTCTGGGCTCAGATCAGAGGCTGTAAACTCTATGATCTTACCCAGGTTCAGGTTCACAGAGCACAGAACTACACTTGGCTAATGAAAGTCTGCTATCTTTGGAGAACCTTCTATCCTTGTGTCCTGGCTCCCCTGAACTTATTCATGATTCCCTTTCTCCATTAGACCACGTCCTATTAACTTGATTTCCAAGACCATGCAAGAGAGTCTGGCATGTGGTGGGTGCTTGGTCGGTGTCTGACAGCATCTGAATCAATGGCTGAGGTGTTCCTGGGAATCCTGCGGCAGGTGGTCGGTGTGCTGCCGTCACCCCACGTGGATGGAATGGGTGATTGGCCGCCATCTGAGAGTCATCCCAGAAGTGTAGAACCTGGTAGGAGCTGAACTTGATGTTCTGCATCCCTCATGTGGAAAAAAAAATTCTAGAAATCTTCAGGACCTTAGTCAGAGGTTTCCTAAAGACAGCTATTGATCTGCAGTTGGGATGTGAGGAGGCCCTCAGAGTGAGTCACCACTCAATCAGGGATCCCATCATGCTGCAAAGGTGCAATCAGGAAACTCCTTGGTGGATTAATGGGGAACAGGCTCTGGTCACCATGAATGGGTAGCAGGTGTCTCACAGTGGACCTCTTGTTTCCTTCCAGCAAGGCCACACAACCTGTCCACAGGTCAAGGAAGAGACTGCGTATCCAGACCCATGTTTCTCTTGCAAGGAGACTGAAACCTGTCTAGCCTTCAGGAGGCTCCGTAAGGAACACACCCTGAGCCACTGTGTCCAACCAGCCTTCCAATATCCCCTGTCTTGGTGGCCAAAGAATCAGAAGTCTAAGCAGAGGTGGGAGCTAGCTGTGGCTGAGTGACCAAGCCAGCCTCAGCCTTCTGCTCCAGAGGAATTCTTGAGGTGGACTGTCCCGTTGGCCCCACTCAGCCACAGGGTCATTATCCATCCCACACAGCTCCTCCAAAACACTGGGACCAGCAACATCAAAGCTCTCAAAAAAAAAAAAAAAAGAGCACGTAGAGAGAGGAACAAGCCACTCCTCATCCATGCCCCATCCCAGAGGGGTGGGGAAAAACTCTTACCCAGAGATTATTTCCTGATAAGGTAAAACACCAAGTTTCCATCATTCTTCTAAATGTCTGAAGGACTCAAATACCTTCCTCAGAAGGCTCTTTGTTCTCTTATTTCTAAATATCAAGTCCAGATCCCATTCATGTTGGTCAAGCTGGCCTCAAGTCTGATGGCCGGACACCTTGTACTCCATCTGGCTCCTTGGGTCTAGAGGTGGAAGTCCACAAACTGGAGTCCACTAGTGTACACAGCCCTTCCACTCAGCTGTGTCGGAGCGTCTGGAAGTTCTACTGAGACCTTCTGGCACAAAAGCCCTCCCCTGCTCCAAAATGTACCAAGTATTTTCTTTTTAATATTTATTTTTAGTTATAGGTGGACACAATGTCTTTATTTTATTTTTATGTGGTGCTGAGGATCGAACCCAGTGCCTCACGCATGGTAGGTAGCCCAGCGCTCTACCTTTGAGCCCCAGCCCCAGGCCCTGTTCCAAGTATTTTCAAGCCACACATTTTCTTACTCAGGCTGATGCCTGGAGTACAGTGGAGGAAAGCAAAAAAGCTTAAAGGGCCAGGCGCTGCACCAGCCAGAGTTCCTGGCTTTCAGTGTGTCTTTTGGAGCATGAACACATCCGGGAGCCACCCTCAGAGGTACCCTGTGCACCAGTCTCTGCAGAGGTGGGACGAGGGCTGAGAGAAGGAGCTGGAGGGCAGGAGCCTGGGGAGGTGATGGAGGGCTATTCCTTGCTGGGGGGCATGGTCAGTAGAGTCCCTCTGGCTCCCTCAATAGCCCCACACCCTTCCCACCCATGGCAGACCGTTCTAGAGTGTGGAAGAGGCTTTGCTACCCGTGACTTCTCTCTGCAGGCTGTGACATTTATTGAACGTGTCCACCTCCCGCTGTCCACTTGTCACTGAGAGAGCAAGCGGGGAGGGAGAGGGCAGCCGAGGAAGAGTCGCAGCGCAAAGTCCAGCAGTCAGTGCATGGCGTGGTAGCGAGGGGCAAGCTCTCCACAGCCTGCAGGCTCTCCGAAGGGCTGTCACCGACACTACAGGCTGATGCCTGGGTTCAGTGCCACCTCTGTGGCCTTAGGTGTCAACTAATGTCCTTCCTGTATCCCTATCTAACATGAGGGGATCCGACTAGGTCCGCAGAGGGAAGGATGTTCTCTCACACAGCAGCTCTGGCCGCTGTGGGCAACATCTGGGGCCAGCCAGGCAGAGCCCGGTGCCCATCAGCAACGTCTGCCACTGGAGTGGCACCCAGTGCTCGCCCTCCTGCCCCTGCTCTCGCCTGGCCTACCAGGGACTCCTCCCGTGGGTCCCTCACACACCAACTTCTTTGGAACCACGTACACTTTGTCCTCCTCTCTATCTGAGCCATCCCTCTCGCTCCCTAACTGCAGGCTCCTGGAGGGGACGGCGGTGTGACCAGCACCCTGGAACAGCACCACATCCACCAAGTCTCTGCCCGGCAAGGTGTCAATGCATCAACGCATGGACGGCTGGCTTACTGGAGAAGACACCAAGCCCTTCAAGACACGGTCAAGAAGACGGAGCTGGTGATCTCTGGAACACGGGGGCTCACCAGCTGGCCAAACACAGGGATTTGGGGAGTGAATGCGGAAGAGGAAAGGGACAAGGGACAAAGCAGGGAAGAAATGGGGGTGGGGAGGAGAACCCTGCCTTTCTCCACCCTGCGGTAGCTCAAATGGAGACACAGCGAGCGCAGGAGGGACTGCGGGGCCTTCAGTGGAGGAGGCTCCCCATCCTGTGTCACCAGGGATGGAAGACAGCATACCACGCAAATTTCACAGCACCCTCCTCACTGCGCCAGGGAGATGCCACCGCCGTGACACAAGCTGGGAATCTTTCTCTGTCCTCCCATTGGTATCTATGAGGAGGCAGGGACAAGAACAACCAGGCGGTGACATAAAATCCACCCAGGCGGGTCCCTGAAGCTGGCTCCACCCTCTGGTGTTTGCCTATACTAATTGATCTCTCTGTTCCCCTCGGCTGTTCCAGTCAGAAAGGTTTAAGGAACACAGACAATGCACTGCTACTTATTTACACGCAGGGATGATACACAGCATGGCTGGTGTGAGCCCCAAAGCCCATATTTCAAAAAGGAACATACTCCCGAGTCCCACGGAAACATTGTAGCTCAGACCTTGGGCAGCAAAAAAGAGAAAGAAAAAGAAGGAAAGAGACAACTGTTATTGCAAAATGGCCATTAAGTCCCCCCAGGACCAAACAACACCAGAGACAGGAAATTCTCTGCACTCGTTCACTCATTCAGCTTTTATCTTTTTACATAAATTATAGAAATGAAATCGAGGGAAATTTCGCTAAGTCATTTTGAGAAAAAAAACAAACAAAAAAACAAACCCAAACCCCAGTAAGTGCACAGAAACAGGAATCTGACTACACAAATAAATGGCAACTTTGCCTGAGTGTGTGGAATGCAGGGCCCTAGAAGAGAGGTCTGGCTTGGAAGATGAGGTTTAACAGCATCAAAGGGGCCGTGTGCAAGATGGGGCATTCGATCCCCAGGACGCACTTGCCACTAATTAGTTCTGTTAGGTCTTTTGACACCAAGTTCAAGGAACCTCTGCTAAAATTTCCAATTTATGAGACGCACTTCCAGGCAACCGAAGGCAGCTGTTCAGATTTACATTTAAGAAAACTTGATGTCGTCCACCTCCCTGTGGCAATTTCCATTTGTCATACGTTACAGGGAAGTAGCCCAAATGAGTCAAGGGGAGAAGAGACTGGTTTGAACAGAAAGGGTAAGTAACTAAAAATACCCGCACAATGCTCCTTCCAGGGACAGAGGAGGTGGCGGGAAAGGATAAATATAAGTTTCTAAAGAGTATCAAGACAAGGGAGACCGCTGGGGGGGGGGGTGTCTCCTGAAAGGGGTATTTTATCAAGATAAATGGGATAAATATAGCTAATTAAAGGGAGAAGTCAGAATTTCCTCTCGCATTGTACAACTGTGGGGAAAAAAATCTCAGGAAACTTGTTTTCCAGCCGTGTGGAAATGTGATGGGGAAGCAGGAGACGATGGTGGGGAAGGATGTTGGGGTTAGAAAAATTTGTTGGCTCTTCACTTTTAGCACAAATTAAATTGGTGATTAAATTGCACAAATCTTTGTACAATTTTACATTCGATTTTAGGGCTCATGATTAAAGTGCACAAATCTTTGTAGAGTCTCACATTCATTTTAGGAGTGATGATTTCATTGAAAGAATCTTTATATGATACAGAAAAAAAAAAGAAACAATTCGCTATATTCACAAAGATTAAGAGTGTGTGTGTGTGTGTGTGTGTGTGAGTGCGCTTGCGTGCACAGACATACACAACGACAGTTTCAGAATTCAGGTTAGCGAAACTTCAGTGCCCCACAGAGGAGACTTGAATATTTTTCATATTTTTCTGATTCTGTCCCCTCCCTTGATGGTTTCTACATTTGAACACCAGTAGACTTTTCAGCAATGCTCTCCAAATAAAAGGACGTTGCAAAGACAGAATCTTCTGTCATTTACGTGTAATTTAATCCTCTGCAAATTACGTGAGAGTTTCCTTTAAAACAGAACAAAATAAAACACTAAAACCAAACAAACCCACAGAGACCATTTCCATGAAGTCCCGCTTACCTGGAAGACTCCACAAACCAGAAACTTCCAGAGTTCTTAATTTTTTCTCGAGCTCAGCCACACGATTCCCTAGGATTCTGGAAAAGGGGAGAACGGGGCAGCAGATCGGTGAGTGACCCACCAGCTGTCAGCGCTGGGAAACCCGCAAGTTCCCTAACAGAAAGGGCTGAGATTTAAGGCCTGCGGACGCGAGGCACGTGCACCTGTGTAAATAATATTCTGTGGAAATACAAAAGAAGTGAATGGCTACGTGTATCCACAAACGCCAATCAAGAAAGTCCTCTGCTGCAAGGTGGATGCCTGGGAAACTATATGGAATTTCTATTTGAGAATTGTTCATTATTAAAGACGGCAACTAATCATGACCACCCTAAGTGGTGTCATACTTTGGTTTTTTTTGAGGGTGGATTTGATTTTTACAAACAACCAAGTCCAACAAATCAGATGGCTGAACATACTGGGTCATGCTACTTTGGGGGTCAATAGAATAAGGTGTACCCTCTTAGACTCTTCTTAGTTGTCTTCCTGATGTCCATATTCCTGGTGCCTAGCACACTGCCCAGTGTAGGGAAAGTTCCAATAAATATATCTGATTAAAAAACACTTTTCTTGATGGGTGTGGTGGTACAAGTTCACAGTCCTAGTGACTCAGGAGGCTGAGGCAGGAGGACTGAGAATCCAAAGCCAGCCTCAGCAATGGTGAGGTGCTAAGCCACTCAGTAAGACCCTGTCTCTAAATCAAATACAAAGTAGGGCTGGGGATGTGGCTCTGCTTGAGTGTCCCTGGGTTCAGGCCCCAGTACCAAAAAAAAAAAAAAAAAAAAAGTTTTTGTTTTTGTTTTGTCTATGATTTGATATTATCTATGGTGAGTATAAAAACAAGCATTTGAAAGAGTTTTCAATAATTCTCTTGCTTTCCGAGATATCTACCATTCTGACTCCCTGGGCTATGTAAGTTCTGGAATGAATATTGGTGAAGGTCCCATTCTTCAGTAGGAAGCCACACTTTGTCCTGTGCATGGTTAGACATCAACATGGACATGCACTCCCTCCTTCCCTTTATGCAAAATTAAATACAGCTGGGAAGTCACTTGATGGTTATCTAAAACGTCAACCACTTTCCTTTGGCCTGGAAATTGAAAACCAGTCTTCATTTTCTGGGGGGGCCTTCCTGGCACTGCTGAGCTAAAGTGACATGGAGATGACTTTAACAGCAACATTTCAATTCCTTTCAGCAAGAGAAATCAGAACACCAGAATTATTCTCCCACCTCTCTTTAGATCCAGAGATAGCTGCACACACCCACGTACACACACGAACGTAGCGTGGATCCGTCTCTCCCTGCACATATAGCTGGCTTGGGATCATCCTGCTTCACCTGAGTTGACCTGCAGCCTCTTAATTAACATTCCCTTTGAGTTCACAGAGAACTCTGATGCTACTCTGTGTGGCTTTCTTCATCTGGGTACTTACGGCTTTTCTTGTCTTCTTTTCCTTATGTCTTAAAACTGTGCATCGTCTTTATCAATTACTTTTCATTTTCACTGCATTTATCGGGTCTGTTCTGCTTTCATGCCCCTGACCCTTCCACAGACACTGTTCTTCCTAATCTCACTTTCAATATTTTGCTCAGACCTTCTGATTCGAGCTCTCTTTTCACAGATGACGGGTTTGAGATGCAATCATAATGGTTGGTGCTCAAGTGGACGCCTGTTTCTTAAGGAGATCAGATCGTGTGTTCCCAGCCGCCTCTTGGAAACAAAAGATAAGGCTTCCCCCCCGCCTATGCTGAGGGGTGCCGTCCAGGCCGTGGGCGAAGGCCTGACGCACAGACATTAGCTGAGACTTTTACAGGTGTTTCTGGATAACACAGCCATTTCTCCCTGAAAGGACACAAAGGGAATTTGCTGGTGTCCCCAATAATCTATGTTCAGGGTCCCTACCCAGGTCTCTCTGTGGAAGCTGCTTTCTTCTCTAACTTAACCATCATCTGCTGCAGGACTGGAGGTGGTAAAATGAACCCAGGAGAAGTTGTGGTCGGAGTAATAAATAGTAACAAGAACACCGTCAACACCAATAGCAAGTGCACTGCCATCAACAAAGAGCACTACGTTAACAACCTCATTTTCCTGAGTCATTAGTATGAGGGGTGGCTTAGAGGATGTGCCTGACCCTTGGGAGGTTTCAGGACCAAGAAGCCAGTGACATGCTGTAGCAAAGCAGCCGATGAGCAAGGGGAAGAGAGGGCTCTTCCGAGTTCAGCAAAGACTCAGACACACAGTGACTCGACTCGAGGCAGAAATAGGCTTAAGAGAGGTGTTTTTTTTGGGGGGGGGAGGGATGGGAGGGAGATTTTTATGTGGAGCTCTTATTGGCTGAGGGTTTTTTAGGACACCAGAGACTGTAGCCCAGGAAGACCCCAGAGACTCCAGGCTTCCCCTCGGCCTCTCCAGCATGGCTCCCCCGACCATGGCTGCCCCTGACCACGGCTCCCCCTGACCATGGCTCCCCACGACCACGGCTCCCCCTGACCACGGCTGCCCCTGACCACAGCTCCCCATGACCATGGCTCCCCCTGACCACGGCTCTCCCTGACCACGGCTCCCCCTGACCATGGCTCCCCCTGAACATGGCTCCCCACGACCATGGCTCCCCCTGACCACGGCTCCCCACGGCCATGGCTCCCCCTGACCACGGCTGCCCCTGACCACGGCTCCCCACGACCATGGCTCCCCCTGACCATGGCTGCCCCTGACCACGGCTCCCCACGACCATGGCTCCCCCTGACCAGGGCAGGGGAAGAGGAACTGTTGGAGGGATAGCAGGAGAGGCGTGTTAATACTGTCCCCACCCCCTCCATGCAAGGACATGGCTTCTGGGGAAGAGCAGGGGCACTAGCGGTGCTGTTCAGTGGACGGGAGCAGTGACAACAGCCGCTCTTACTAGCGTGCCGCCACCTGCTCCTTAGATCAACCAACCACACAACCGCCAACACATTGGCAGGAAAAACCTCAAACAAACTGTCCATTAACTGAATGTCAGTCACCCCATGATGTTCACCAGTGTGCTTCAGGGTGGCTCCCGTGGCACCTTCTCCCGCAGAGGACAACTGTCAAGCAAAACCGGAAAACCAGAGGGGGAGCTCACACTTCCAGAAAGGGGTTCCTCCATCGTACCCACAGGGCTCCACCAAACAGCTCACAGATCACTTCAGTTCAGAAGGCAAAATCACGCAGAATCACAGCCAACAGGCCAAATTCAGATTCTATTCTATCCTTAGCCCTTCATTTGTAATTAATTTCCTTACATGCCCCCAAATAAAACAATGAAAATATGAAACTTAAGACCGTCTAAGTATTAAAAAAGGCACATCAGGCACCTCATGGACTGATAGGAAGCCATCTCTAAGATCTCTTCTTAAAGGGAGAAGGCATGACGCAGAGCAACAGAAACAAAACCTCTTTGTGGTGAACACTAGCTACCATTGTTCACCATTTTTCTATAAACACATGAATATTTATGTGTGTGTATGTACGTGCATTTTGCATTTGCCTTTGTTATGTGTCCTTTGAAAGCATAAGAAATTAGGAACCAGCGTTTCTCCCAGGAAGGGGATTTGGGCAACTGAGAGAAGTTTGGAGATCCATTTTTATTTAACCACGGATGGCTCAAAAATTAATAAAAGCAGTTAAACAGGCAAAGGTGCTTGAAGGCCAACCAGCATGGCCAAAGGAAAATGCAGGCTCTCTTGGCAGAGGAGGAAGTGCTGGAGCCTGGGATGTGGCTGGCCTGGGTGTGGGCAAACAGATCTGCCAGAAGAAGCTGGAGTCCTCTGCAGAGAGGACCAGGCTGGTGGCCTTGGCAGGCTGACTCTGGCAGGCAGGGGACTCAGCCCAGCTTGACCCTGGTGGCCGAAGCTGGGGCTCAGGACTCTGATGGGCAGGTGTTCCTGGGGGAGGGGTGCAGCGGGGGTGGGATGCAGCTGGAGTCTGAGGAACCGCGAACCTAGCAACTGGAAACAGGGGACTGCCCTTGATGGGTTTGTGGGGACAAGGATCTGACAGGAGTCCGTGAGAGAGAAAGAGAGGCAGAGAGACAGGGCACGAGCTCGTGGGGAGGGTGGTAAGAACAGGAGACAGAGGCAGGAGACCTGGGGGCAGGGGGATGAGCAGAGGAAAAGCGAAGGAGACCCCAGAGAAGGTTGGAGCTGCCAGCTCAGCACCCAAGGACGACGCGGTTCAAGATGGGCGTCTGATTAGAGGAATCACAGTGCCGTCCACTCAGGAAACAGTGAGTGACCATCAAAGAAAATGACAGCCGGGAGGTGGGTGAGCCAGGTTCCCTCTCTTCCCGCACAGGACTCGCCTGGGGCTGGAACCCAGAGCCCTGACCCGCCTCCCACCAGCCCCCTGATCCCGCATTCCTGGTCAAGGCCCAGTGCCCTCCCAGGGAACTCCACCACAGGCAAGGCCCCGGGACACACTGGAGGGTGGCCGGTGCAGAGCCCGGGAGGCCTTCTTCACAACAATCCCAGGGGAGTGGGATTCCTGGGAAGGCCCAGGTTGAGGAGAGGCTCTGGGGTCCAGGGTAAAGGGCAGAGGGCCACTGGGGGAAGGAAGGTGAAGAGGTTGAGAGAGGAGGCCAGGAGAGCACAGTCCCCAAAGCAAAGTGATGGTATGGACCACGAGGTGACAGGTGGTGTGTAACGGGAGCAGGGGAGGCAGGGACACTGGCTGCAGGGTGGGGGCAGGTGGAGGGACTCAAGTTGGGTGACCCCTGCTGGCTCAGCAAATGAGGAGCTAAGGCCAATTGCTGCCGCAGATCAGGGTCTGGAGGACCTGAGGGGGTTTGAAGTGCCCCAGAGCTCCCAGGAGGGGCTCAGTGGGCAGGAAAACAGAGCAGGCTCACTGCGTGCTCGGGGCTTCCCGAAGGGACGGGACAGACCTGTCAGGGTCCCACAGATGCCAACTCCTGTTGCTCCCTGGGAAGTGTCCCCAGGTCGCATCAGGGCGGTTCATCCCTTGGCGAAGGTTTCATTTTGCAAGAATGCTGCAAACATCGGATGGTCATCCCCTGGAGACAGCCCCTGGAGACAGCCGGCCGTGTCCTGCTCTCTGCTTTCTTCAGCACATATCTTAATCTCTTGCGTGGTCTTCCCTGGGCTTCACCTTCTCCTTCTCCTATTTTGTTTTTACAATGGTCTGTCCCCACCAGGGGCCTGCCTTTGCCAGCCCCCAGTGCTGGATCCCTCCCCTTCTCCCTTGCAGCCTGCCTTTCCACTCCCTGCTGGGCCCCTCCACACTCCATTCTGGTTCTGAGTGCAGGTCTTGTGAGCAGGACCCAGAAACAGAATTTGCAGAGCTGTGTGCAAAATAAAAACATGAGCCACGCCGATTAAAAAAAAAAAAAAAAGAATTTCAAGATGGTGACAGAGGAACAGAAGGGTCACATGCCAGGCCCTTCTCAGCACAGGCTGCGTGCCAGGAAGGGGGCCCTCCTAGGTTTTGAATATGCTCCCCAAAGTTCATATGTAGGAAACTTAATCTGCACATTTATATGCTAATGGTATCGGAGGTAGGGCTTCTGGAAAATTATTAGGACTAGATACGGTCATGAGGGTGGGGCCTTGTGACAACATCAGAGACCCAAGCTGGCATCCTTGCTCTGTCTCACCATGTGATGCCCTTGTCATGTTATAATGCAGCAGGATGGCCCTCCCTGGGTGCCAGTTCTGTGCTCTTGGACTTACTGGTCTCCTGAACTATGAGAAATATATATTTTTTTCTATAAATTACCCAGTCTCGGGTATTCAATTACAGCAACAGAGAACAGACTAATGTGTGTGATATTTATTGCTTTAATTTATTGTTTTTCCTTACCATTCTCTGAACACTTTCAATTTTGCTCTGTCACTTCTAATTGTTACTCTAACCTACTGTAACTTGCTTGATTTTATATGACAAGAGGCAACGTGCTATAAAAACCAAACGAGACGTTCTGTTTTATTGGTTGTTCCTTTTCACCATTTCTTTTGCTTATTTGGAAGAGTGACATGAGACTTCCTCATAGGTCCAGCTGCCTGCAGAAGTTGACGGCTCCTGCCAGTCAGAGCCCCTCCAAGTCACGCTGTGAGGGTGAAGTGGCACTGAGTCCCCCCACCAAAAGAAGACCCAGAGGAGCAGTAGGTTAAGCCACCCAGGCAGAAATCACGAAATACACATTCCTCAGTGTGCGCCTCGGGGCAAGCTCAGCAAGCTATGCCCGGCTCCAGCAGATGGCCGATTCGCAGGCACAAAGCAGAGCACAGGTCTGCACGTCTAGCTTAATGCTTCCTCCTCGATTTGAGGGATGTCACCTTGAGCTTCTCCCTGGCTGCCATTCATTTCTGGTCACCTCGTCCCATCTCTTCCCTCCCAGCCCCACCCCAGGGCCCTGCCACCTACTTGTTGGTTTGCCTCTGGTGCTGGATGACCATGTTTTTCTCGTGGATCGTCTCCAACAGGGCGGTTGCCAGAGATTTCAGGTCAGAAATGGACTGCGGAGTAGCGGGGAGACTGCACCCGTGGTCCTCGGAGAGCAGGTCCT
The DNA here is from genome assembly GCF_048772815.1 of Callospermophilus lateralis. Taxonomy (NCBI): domain Eukaryota; kingdom Metazoa; phylum Chordata; class Mammalia; order Rodentia; family Sciuridae; genus Callospermophilus; species Callospermophilus lateralis. Next base: position 18,568,619 of record NC_135312.1, read on the forward strand.
GAACTAGGTAGGGCATGAATGGACAACTCGGGGTAAATTCGCTGGACTGCACACCCAGGTCAACCCCTCCTGGAGAACGGAAGGTTCCCAGCTTTGAACTGCTACTCTACTGCACCGAAGGTTCACCTCGATTGTTAAGAGTCAAACAACATAAACCCCACGGTGATAATGGACTTTCATCTGCAATTTGAAAGAAGATAATAATATATGCACTTGCCTAGTATGTTAGACACTTTCAGGCTAACTCACTGAGATCTAAAATTGAAAAAAAAAAAAAGGTAATATGTATTTCCATTTTGTGGACAGGAAAGCAAGGCACAGATAGGTTAGACACATTGGCTAAAGGTCACACCGCCACACATGACGAGCACTCCTACCCCTGAGCTCCTTGTTTGTACTCTGGAAGTATGATACTCCTGGCAGGTGGTCAGATAATGCAGGAGGTGATTTGGAATGCAAAAGAGTTTTTTTGTGTGTGTTTGGGTAGCTACATGGCTATTTGAAAGTATTGTAGGAAAGAAAATAAGTGGCATAACAACTGAGTGATTTTACCAATCACAGATGCTACTACAGAAGACAAGCCCAAGTGGAACGAGCCATGTTAAACTGCTTCAAAGAAAAATATTCAGCAATAGTAGCATAAAGTGGTCCAAAGATACGGAGAAGAACTGCACGGCAGACTGCAAGTGCCTGAGTGCTGGGGAAGAGATGGCCACAGACTCGCTGTTCCTGGAAGGTTTTGCTCCACTAAATGCCAAGCCACGCTCATGGCCAAGTTCAGCATGAAGCCAAGCCCCACACAGGGCAGTTGCCTGCAGGGTTCTGACCCCCGTGAAGGGGCCCATCTCTTCTGCACCCCTGCTCTGGATGAGGAGTCCCTGTTGACAAATTCTCACGTGCCTATAAATGGCTCTGATAGGAAATGCTCTGGCTTTTTGTGTTAGCTGCAGAAGTGTCTGTTGAAAATAAAATCATTTCTGATTTGTCTCCACGCCAGTTATCAATATATAATGGGAGATCCCAGGTATGGGATGCTTAGTTTAGCGAACAGGAGGCCCACTGCTTCCTTTATTGCAGAGACCATACTTCTGTTAATACAATAAAGATTTCATTAGCATCTCTGGCAACGAAACACCCCTGATCAATAACACGTGAATATCACCCGCTAAACTTTCTACTACTTTTTCATAGGGATGTGCTAAAACTCTGCTTCCCCATTTATGTTGGGCTGAGGGCTCAGAGTGACTTAAATGTCAGGAAACACAAGCCCCTCCCCCAACATGGACCTGATCTACATGTGGAACTCTGCCTCTGCTACCCATCATTGAGAGGCTTCTGCCTACAAGTTCTTTCTTACTCTGAGTGTCTATTCTTCAAGTTTGGTTTGCATATTTTGGCGGGTGGGGTACTGGGAATTGAACACAGGGTCGCTACCACTGAGGTACACCCCTGGCATTTATTTATTTATTTTATTTTGAGACAGGGTCTCACTAAGTTGCTTAGGGCCTCACTAAGTTGCTGAGGCTGGCTTGAACTTGCAATCCTCCTGCCTCAGCCTCCTAAGTCGCTGGGATCATAGGCATGTGCCATGGAGCCTGGATTGGAGTTTTTGCATCTATGCATTATCCCACACTTATTTTTAGAAACAGAGATAATGTAAAACAAGGACACTGGATCTCCTTCTAGACAAAAGAAACAATATAAATCTCTCATTATGTATCTTTGAATACTGTTCCTATGTGACTATATGTAAATCTATTGATAATATGTAACTATATGTAAATATATGTAACTATATGTAATTAAACATACAATTTTTTTTCCTTCAAAAATGGAGAAAAGTCTTGATTTCTCTACTTAACAATATTCTACAACATTAACATCCCCTAAAACATAAAACTTAATGGCTATTTTAGTAGTCCATATAACAATATTTGCTAATTTATTTAACTACTGTTTGATATTTGATGTTTGCGATTTTTTTTATAACTAGTGAAGAACTTTCTTGCAACAAATTCTTGCATGTGTCTGTGATTATTTCTTGCTGGTTCAAAGGGGGGGTCAGTTTTGGCTTTTCACAGTGCTTTGCTGTAGATGTATAGGCTTTGATTATGGATGCCAAAGATCACTGTTGGTAAGCTTTTCATAGGGGTTTTCTGGAAGGGTTGAGGCAGACTTAGAGATCTGTCACTGTGTGAGGGGTGGCTGGCGACGCCATCAAGGACCACACTGGGAACCACACTCAACGCCAGCTTGTTATTTATGGTAGCCGGAGCTAAACGCAGATGGGCTACTGCACGTTTTTATAGATCATTGTTTTCTTCTTAAAAAACATTCTAGGGTGTTCTTCCCCCGTGGAGTGGACAAACAGAAGTTGCCTGGTGCAGAGCCCTGGCTGCTGGGAGCTGGGGACCTGGCACCTCTGTTTCAGCCTCTGTGGCTCTGATCAGGATGGCCACATGTAGGTACGGTGGGCCACTGAGCACGCGCTACTAGAGGCTTATGTTTAGAACTGAATTCCAAATATTGAGTGTCAGACGCAAGCTCTCTGCTATTTATTCCCCTGGACTGTTCCTGGAAGATCATTATTTTTCATAGGAATCGACGAGAAGGAGGAACAAAATTGCAATCAATACGAGCTGCTTTGAAAGAAGCTCATGTTCCAAGATAGAACAACTTCAGCAGCTACGGGCTTTCCATTTTGATCGCAGAGGCCAGGAAAGGAGACGCTCAAGGAGGTTCAAACACATCTTGGAGACAGGTGCTCAGCTGGTGATGAGGGGAGGAAAAGCCTCCCTAAAGGCAGAGCGCCGTGTGGGGCACAGGTATCAAGAAGACCTCTAGTGCAGTGGTTCTCAAAGTGGGGCCCCAAGGCAGCCGCAGTGCCGCCTGGGAACGCAGGTATTCTCAGGCCCCCTCCTTAGACCTACTGGTTGGGGACCTCTGGGTGGGCCTGGCACTCTGTGTTAACAAGAGCTGCGGGGGATCCTGATGCAGGTGGGGGTTTGGGAACCGCTGCTCTTGGAGTGGCCTTGCTTTCCAGCCCACAAAACCAGCAGCTTGGATACCACGTGGACCCGAGCTCCAGCGCGCCACGTTCATAAGTCGTCCCACCCGGGGCACGAGATCCTACCTTGCTTCGCAGACAGGACTCCAGTCAGAGCGCTACTGCTGGATTTGCCCTGGCCCTTTGAGTTTTTCCGTCTCTCAAGAGCGTTCTATAGCAGTATTGGGAGAAAACAAAACCTTGGTCAGGAAACCCAACGAAGGAAAACACAGGAGAGGCGTTTCCCCTTGGCACACGAGGGCCCCCTGCAAGCTCCGAATGTCAGCCTAAAACACGGAATTCTCAGTCCTTGCCAAAGAGTTATGATTTTATGGATCCAGTAAAGAGTTTTTAAAAATGTTGCCCCCTACATTCAAAAGGTGCTCACTGCATATTCATTAAGTTAGATTAAATCTGAAACAAGAACACAGTCTAACGTGCTTATGTTATGGAACACCCTTTCAAAGAGACATGAAACAGAATAAGTTTATTTTCATGCAGCAAAGGTGGTCTCTGGAAGGATCTGGGCCCCGGGTTGGAAAGAGAGCCACAGTTGATTAGTGATGTCTGCCATGGACACAAGGTTAAAGCAGTGCATACGTGCCACCTACGCGTCTTTCTTAAAACAGACTCTTGCATTAAAATTCATGTGCAATATATAATCAGGGCTTGGCACATAGGAAAGAATAAATGTTAAATAAATGCATCCACACATTTTTAAAAATCATGCATTAAAAGATGCATATTTCTCTGCTGCACGTGTTTGTATAGATCGGTGTAAACCTAAGCGTGGCCCCACAGAGTGGAACAGCTTGGCGATTTCTGCAAACAAAAGCTAAAGCCAACCACCAGGACAATGAGTGGGCTCTCCCAAACATCTAGATGGCTGCAGCACTTCACCCTCAGGAAGAGAAATCAATCTATTTTCAAAGCAGAGAAACCCAGGAGATTTTTCTAATTATAACACTTAGAACCAACATCTGCAGAAATAGATTATCATCAAACTAATGGTGCTAGAATCAGACTAAATAACAATGGGGAGAATTTAGACTTTCTGTCTTTTCACTGTGACGTGAACATGGTCGTTGGACTGCGATTTCTCGCCCGTTGTTCCTCCGTCCCTTGGAAATCATTTTCTTATGGGTGATTAGGAGGCAAATAGCATCTAACGACAGTGGATATTACAAGAAAATAGGCAGGAGCCCTAATTTCATATGGACTGGGGCCAAGAGTACAAATTACAGGATTTGGGGGTTCAGTGTTCCCTGACTAGACTTCAGCAACAAAGGGGCTCTGGCAGACACCACTTTGGTGGCCTTTGCTGTTTGGAGGTTAATTGTTACTGGTGATCCCAGGAAAGTGCTCCCCCAGGTAGAGCACCCCCAAGTGAAGCTCTATGCCTGCAGCTCATAAGAGGGCTGAAAACGGGTGACCTTCAGATGTCAACAGCGGACCGCCCCGTCGACCTGATCCAGTACCTTGTACTTGGCAATGTTGGATTTCAGGAGGTTCACCTCTTCGTGGAGTTGCTTTAATCTCTCTTGAAGGTACCTGGGAAGGAACATCCAGTCAGGATGTGTTTGGGGACCACGCTAAAGCACGAGAGGAAACAGTGGCGATCACCTGCCAGCCGGGCCACTTTGCACACCAGGCTCGCTCTCATCTCAGAGAGGAGGGGGAGAAAAACGTGCATCTTTGTGACCTTTCCTTAAGTGGATGCGATCAAGGTCAAACATGCCCAAGTCACAGACACCCTGCTCTACGCAGGCCTGGCAGAGCTCCCCTCAGGGACAGGGCACAGTGTTCACAGAGTTCTCATTAAGAGGGCGCCTCTGGGGGGGCGACACCAGGCCCAACGTGAAGTCAGACACACGCACACTCTGAAGTTCGCCTCGGGGGAGAGAAACAGCTGAGGGAATTTCTCAATTTATTTTCTCATTCTCCTCCTTCCCCCTGACAGCAATAACACGGAGCTCGGGTGGCTCCTCACCCTCTGGCCCAACCGGGCGGGTGCGGGGAAGAGGCAGAGGGACGCGCAGGTGTGGGGCCTCTGACCTTTACCCCTAGTGTGTGACATTGGTATCATTTTGAGGCTGTGGCTTCCTTTCCCCTCTAAGGCAATTTTCTCCAATGCCTCAGGGACTCTTGCCTGTTTTCCATGCACAGAGCATCCACGTCGATGATGCGGTTCTCGTGGCCGCCCAGGATGTGGTTGAGCTCCTGGTTCAGCCGCTGCACTTTGCTCTGGTAGGAGGCCCGCTCGTCCTTCACGTCCTGAAGCTCGTCCACCGAGGCCTGCAGGTCCTGCTCCAGGGACTCGATCTGGAACCCAGGCCAGAGCCGCCCTCAGGACCCACCGCCTTGGCCTGGCTTTGTGGCCATCCTGCCCTGGGCTTCCTGACCCACATGCTGTGAAGCCACCGGCAAGGCCCGGGACCCAGGCAGAAGCAGGGGCCGCCTTTCTGGCCGGCATCACTGTCCCTGAGGTAACCGGGCAGGGCAGCCTGGAAGAGCAGAAGCAGGTCCCCCACCTGCAGCAGGCCCTCCGGCCTCAGCTCAGAGAGGCTGAGCTGGACACTGGCGACAGCTGCTCCCCAGAACCAGTTAGTAAGAGGGCAGAGCTGTCTGGGCCCCGGGCTGCTCCCTACCCAGGGCCCTGTACCCGTGGAGATTCTGCCGAGAGAAGCCTTGCTCAGCATCTTAGGGCAAACTTGGCCAATTAAGGTCGGTTTTTCACATTTCCTCCCCTCGTGGTCTGTCCTGGGAAGGGGCAAAGTTGCCTGTGTTCAGCACACAGGCTTTGAGCATGGGGCGTCCCCCCCTGAGCCAGAACCCAGAGCCCGGGGAGCCCGGAGCAGGAGGGAGAAGAGCCCAGCTGCTGTTCCCTGCACCGTGTCCCCCGTGCCAACGCGTCCCCCGCCCAGCTGCTGTTCCCTGCACCGTGTCCCCTGTGCCAACGCGTCCCCCGCCCCACAGATGCCAGCCCTCACCTGCTCCTTAGCCCGCTCCAGCTGCTGCACCAAATCCTCACGCTCGTGGGCCGCAAAGTGCCGCACGCCAATCTCTTCGTCCCCGAGCCTCTGTTTGGCAATTGTCATCCTCAAGAGCTGCATTTCCACAGGATGAGCAGGGGATGGAGAGAGACAGATGGACAGACAGACAGACGAAGAAACAGAATAGGAATAAGTAAACAAGGACACCAGACTGAAACTTCGGATAGGAAATATGCTTTCAAGAAATACTGGGGGAATGGCCAGGTGTGGTGGCACACGCCTGTAATCCCAGAGGCTCGGGAGGCTGAGGCAGGAGGATCGTGAGTTCAAAGCCAGCCTCAGCCAAAGTGAGGTGCTAAGCAACTCAGTGAGACCCAGTCTCTACGTAAAATACAAAACAAGGCTGGGGATGTGACTCAGTGGTTGAGTGCTCCTGAGTTCAATCCCTGGTACCCAAAAGAAATACTGGGGGAAAAAGACAACTGCGTGTCGATACAATGGATCCTTTAAAAAATATTTATTTATTTATTTATTTATTTTCTTAGTTGTAGTTGGACACAAGACCTTTACTTTACTTATTTATTTTTATGTGGTGCTGAGGATCGAACCCAGGGCTTTGCACGTGCTAGGTGAGTGCTCTACCTCTGAGTCACAACTCCAGCCCCCTATGACGGATTTCTAACCGCCTACATGCGTGCAGGCGACACAAAGCCTGGCCTAGAGAGCGAAGGCAGATGCACCGTGGGGCAGACTCTGGGTCCCACTTAAAATCAGCAAAGATTCAAAGAGGAGGACCCCACGCTGGAGAAGACACCCGGATGGTGAGCTCCCACGTTCTTAGTGACTAGGCGATAGAATCCGGGGCCCTAGGAACGTCCCTACCCAATGACGTGGCACCTCCACTTGTGACCATCTGGGCTAAGAATAACCCAGTAGGGAATGGCCTTGGGGAGGAAGACAGGTAGACTGCACGGCCATTCAGAGTCAGGGGGCCCGACACAGAGCCGACAGCAGAGGGTCAGCAAACACAAGCACACAGCTGCGCGGGCTCCGTGAACTGCGTCGTGCCAGGCAGCGTCTTCGAGATGCCAGGTTAAACGGGAAGAGGGGACACAAACTCTCCTACGAACGTGATTCAATTGTCCCCAGAACTCATGAAAGAATGACCGACCGCGTCCACCAAATCACTAACATGACATGTTTGGGGAGGAGGCTGCACGGCTACCTGGCCTTTCTTTGTGGTCTAGTTTTTTAAACCATAGGCACAAATTTCATTTGATTTATAGGTCTGAAAATCTCCAGGGAGAAAATTCCAGTCTCCAACAACGTCGTTTTCCAAGGGACCGCCCAGAACCCAAGCTTCTCCAGGGCCCTGCAGCCAGGCCCACCCACAGCTCCAGACCTTGGCGGGAAGGCCCCAGGGGGGTGAAGGGGGCCCAGCAGGGGGTCTCAGAGCCTCCATCCGCAAGCCACCCATCACAGGGACACAAGCCACTGAAACGGAGTGTGGTGACAGCGCGGCTTCCTGATGCTTCTTGGAAGGTTTGAGGCCTGAGTCCCCCTCTCCCTGCAGGTGCACGTGGATGGGCCTTTCCACGGATGAGGTCCTGGGGACAGTCTTCGCTGCCACTCGATGTGACCTGGCCAGGGCAGCCTGCTGCGGCCCTCCTTGCTCCTGCGTGGATCTTGAGAGATCAGTGGAGACGTCCTCGTGACTTTGGAAGTCTCTGAAGGGTGCAGGGCAGGGGGACGCGAGGGGCACAGGAAGCAGGAAGCAGCAGCCATGGCCTTGGGAGACCGAGGAGGAGGACAGGAAAGCGCGTTTGCCCGTGACATCCACTCTAGGTCCTTGTCTGAAAACTACTCTGCTGAATTCAACAGATACCGTGGGGTGCCAGGAGCTGCCGCGTCCCTGGCGTGGGCCAGGCTCTGCTCGCCGGAGTCTGCTCGCCGTCCCGCCTCCGCCCTGTTCTCAGCTTCTGGACCTGTGACTCTGCCTCCCCAGCAAGCCCCCTTGTAACCCCAAATCCACATTCGAGGTCTCCCGTGATCACTGCGGGACACACACAGAGTGGTGAAAATCCTAAGGGCCACACATGCGTCCCCTGTTGAGGTCACACGAGGCCACTTCCCCCTCACGATTCAGTGGGAACCGGAGACAAGGGGACTTCTCACAGCCTCTCGTTAGTGCCAAGGTTTTTATTTTTCAATCCTGCTGAGGTTTGGGGACATTCAACTGTGTATGTTTGTGGGGCACAACATGCTGTTTCAACACACGGAAACAAGGGGTGCTGGTCACGTCTGGGCAATTACCCCGAACGATTGCCACCTCCTTGTGGTGAGACATTCTGTTTCAGCTATTTTGAACTAAACCGTGGATTCTTGCTAAGTACACTCCCCCAACTGCACAAAAGAACATGGGACTTATTCCCCCATCCAGCAGCCGCGTTGTACCTGTTGACCATCCTCCCCTCCCCCACCCCCTCTAAAAACCACAGTTCCACTCTCTACTGCTCTGAGATCCTGAAGAATTTGTCCTTCTGTGCTTGGTATGTCTTCCAGATTCATCTGTGCGGTCACAAATGATACAACAACATCTTTTTAAAGGCTGAATAGTATTCCATCCTGTGTGTGTGTGTGTGTGTGTACACACTCACATTTTCCTTATCCATGCAGCTCGTGGTGGACACTGTGGCTGGTTCTACACCTCGGCTGTTACGAACAGCGCTACGGTGACAAGAGCTGGTGTCTCTCACACATACTGATCTCAGTCCTTTGAGATGATACACCCAGGAGTGGGATTGCTGAAGGCCAAGAAGCGGAGCATCCTTCATGCCACCAGACTCTTGGCTCAGGACGTCAGAACCCCAGAAGTGTGCGTACAGAGGGACAAACGCCAGTGGAACAGGAGCAGCCGTCAGAGGAGGGCCGGGAGCCGGAGCGCTGAGCCGTCCCGTGTGGCCACGGAGCCGGTCGTGCCCTTGAAGCGGGACTTCTCCTGGGACGTGAAAAGCAGATCGACGGCCTGAGCTTTAAGTAATAGGTGGCCCGTTCACAGCATGCCTCGCGACCGCTTCATCCAGAACCCCACATCAGGTTTGCGCTCTGCCGATTAATCATTCAACGTGTTTATGGAGCTCCAACAGCCATATGAGAGTCGCCTTCTATACACCGACACCGTGAAGCTTCGATGACCGCGCTGACAGTCATTGGGCGTTTAACGTGCACAGAGTCGCGACTGCAGGCTGCCGGGCTGCACGGGTGGAAACGCTTGCTTTTTGGAAGTGAGTCCCGAGTGTAAGAGCTGGTGGTGAGTGAGTCTGAGATTCAAGTGCAGCGAGCCGAAGGAGCCTGAGATGACAAGATAGGGACAGCAAAGCCCGGGGAGAGTCCTCCTGCCTCCCCAGCCCCAGAGAACAGCTCCTGTGCTCTGGAACCGGCAGCCTGGGGCCCCTATCCTGGCTCCACAGACCAAGCTGTGCCACTCGGAGAATATATCTCAACATCTCTGGGCCTCCGTCTCCTCATGGGTAACAACTGGGCAGTGGGACACTCGTCTGAGGGCTGCTCCAATGTGAGGCGAGAAAGTGGGGGACATTCAGTGGCACCTACTTAGGGGGACTCAAATACACAGGTTCGGCAAGAAAAAAAAGAGAGAAAGAAAGAATTTTAAAACCTTGGCGATCATCCTGTGGCCAATGCCCTAGCCTTGGAGTGAGGTAGGAAAGTAACCACCGTTGATCTATTAAATGTACAAATATCATGTTTGTTGATACATTTGTGCAAAACCACGCTGTTGATACCTTCTGTGATACTGCAACTCAGCAGCGTGACCACAGCAGTGTGCCCTGAATTCCTGGGCAAGTTAAGGGAACATCCAGGAGAGCTTGGGCTGGACACGGATTTCTGTCACGTACCAGGCGGCACCTGCCCCTCATCAGAGACGGCGCATCTTCCCGGGGACACCTGGTGCCACCCTGGAGCATGAAAGGGCTCCACAAACCCCAGCGGCTCCTGGCTCACTGCTCACATGGGGCCCCGCGAGGGACGTCCACCTTCCAGTGCACCCTCATCTGCAGGGTGCAGGCAAACAGGGCTGACTTCCCCTCGGAAAATGCCACCAAGCAACTGCTCAACTCCCTCAAACAGGGCCGTCCGGGTGCCACCACCCGCCTCCCCTGCAGCCCGCAGGTGGGTCCGAGCCCAACGCAGCCCCCGCTCCACCAAGAGATGCATCCATGTGCTGATTGGGATAGAAATAAATGTTTATGAATGGATTCCGGCGCCAGGCGTCAGCTGCGGATGAGGCACAAGTGCAGCTGGGCCGTAGCTGAGGGAGATGGCCCCAAACAATGTGCTGAGATGGCTTGGAGAGCCCTTCCCCCAGCCGCCACGACCCTCCCCAGGCTCCGAGTGAGGAAGACTCGCTTCCTTCTTTGACCTCGGCCTTTCTCTCTCCTGGCCCTCAAACGCTCCACCTCGTCTTGTTTTCAATCACCTGAATCTATTTTACCCAACAGGCAGGCAGCCAGGTGCCGGAACAGCTATTCTCTGTGTTCAGATCATTACTCCTGGCTGTGTGCTCTTGGCAAGCTATCTAAACTTGCTAAGCCACATGTGACTTGACTTGTTGGCTTTAAAAAGAATAATAAGGATAAAAGTTGTCTTGTAGATAGGACAACCATGTATGGTTGCCCAGGCTGTGCACTGCACATCTGCAGCTCCAGGGGTTTCCATTCCTAGTATGTGAAGATACAGTGCAATGGTCACTGTTCATGTGACTCTCGACGGAGCTTTAGAAGTGCAATCCCCAGTTATACTCGGTATGGTTACACTTCGGACACAGTGGCTATTATTTCCCAGGGCTATTGGAAGAGTCAGATGAAAGGACTGCTAACAGGAAGAGGATGCCCACCCTCTTTGCCCTTGTCCTTGTGTAGGGCTGCACATAGCCCACCTGGGGAGAGGGCGCAGGAAAGGCACTTATGAAACATCCACTGGGCCCGGGCTGTGCCCAGCAACCTCATAAACAAGGCCTGCCCTCCTGTTGGTGGGGAGGGTACCGGGATTGAACCCAGGGCCACTCGGCCACTGAGCCACATCCCAGCCCTATTTAGAGACAAGGTCTCACTGAGTTGCTTAGTGCCTGGCTTTGGCTGAGGCTGGCTTTGAACTTGTGATCCTCCTGCCTCAGCCTCCTGAGCCTCTAGGATTACAAGCATGAGCCCCTCCGCCCCGCTGAAACCACACTATCTTGATCGGGGGTCCACTCAGGCCCCGAGCTCATCTAAGCCAGGACAGGTGCAGGGATGCTCTCTGAGGGCCAAGTGCATCGGATTCTCCTGACAAGGAAACGTCAGGGAGTGCTGAGCTCCCGCGCCTGCTGCTGATCTGGCCGAGTATCGCCCAGGGTTCAGGACCAGGAACCCAGGCAGGGCAGGATGCGACGTCTGGTGTGGCGGAGGCTGTGTGAGTGGCTTCTGCAATGCCCGGGCGGGGGCTTCTCATCCTGTGCCCTCTCCCCGGGATGCTCTCTGTGAAGCGTAAGCTCCCAGAGCTCCCTGTCCCTCCTCCAGGACCGTGACAAACATCCACAGCTGAGCCACCTTTTTTTTAAGGGTGTATCCGTTAATGAGTCACCTGCAGGCTGATTGGCCCCCGTCTTTATTGGCTGGTGGCTTTGACAAACCCATCCAGAAATCCATGTCAACAGAGGATGGTCACAGAAGGCTCTGTCACTGACGATGCCAACCCTGGATGGAGCAGAGGTGTTAAGACCGTCACCTGGTGCCACATAAGCTCATTGTTAAGGGCAAAGCCCGGGCTCCTGTCACCTCGCTCACTTTAAGTCTGCGGTGGGGACCCAGGACGTGGGAAAGCGTGACGTTGGCAGGAGTGACCAGGCTGGGCTTCCCGGGCTTCATCGCAGGTGTGCTGCAGGACACGTCGTCCTCTCTGACGAAGGCCACTGTGGGTCCTGTGGGGGGACGCTCTCCTCCAGGGCACAGCGATGACGAGGGCTGAGCTCTGGGGACCGGGCCGCCACCGGTGAGGCTTCTCACCCCAGTGCTGTTTCGACTGGACACAAGGAAACAGGTGGCCGCCAGGAGGGACGACCCTCAGGCTCCGTGGAGCTCTGTGCCAGAGGCTTCGGGGCCACCATGGGCCTGTGTGGCCCTAAGGACAGCAGTGACACTGACCCTGCCAGACGCTCGCCCAGGGCAGGCACCTGCCGCCTTTGACCAACAACAGCTCCCGTCCAGCCAGGGCACCCCGCTGGTCTTCCCAGCAGGGCCACCGTCCTATGATTCCGTGCGTCCTGTTTTCCTGCTGTCTGTCCCCCACCTCCTGGACGGTGTCCCCCTGCTCCTGTGCACGGTGGCAGGCTGGAGCCGTGCTCTGGGGAGAGCGAATCCCACCGTGGTGGCTTCAGAAATGGCGCACAGAAAACGACAGCGACCGCGGCTTCCCACCCCAGAGCTGGTTCACTAGGCCCTTCCTGGGGTCAGGGACCCAGCTGTCCTCTGCTGGCTCTACTGTCCTCTGCCTCCCTCCAGTCCACCTCCCTGAACCCACTCTGCTCCCGATGCCCGATGGGGAGGCAGGTGGCCCTGGGGCGGGAGGGGGTCCCCCTGGGACCTGCAGCCCCCGTTGGCCCTTATTCGCCACACACTGGCCCCGTGATTGTCGGGGCCACCCAGGCCCTGGACAGCTTCTCCTGGTGGTTGACGGCATGGCCACCCCTCCCTTCCCCAGGGGCTCTTCCTCTTGACCTTGAAGACCTGGGTTTTAAGGCAGGGGCGGAACCTGGCGGGTCCCTTCCTCGCACCTCTCCTCTGGTTTGGGCTGGGTCCCTGGTGACCTGGGGGCCTGAGAAGTTCCTGGGCGCTGGCGGCGGGAGCACAGGTGTTGGTGGATCAGGTCGCCCTCCCTGACACAGGAAGCCGGGCCCCACGGGGGCCAAGCTGCTCCTAAGCCAGGTGGCAGCGAATCCCGGGGGCTGCAGGGTGCCGAGGCTGCAGCTGGACAAGTGGAACAATCAGTCTCCCCTGAGATATCCAGGGAGTCTCTTCCCTCCACCTGGTTCCTTAACACAGCGGAACTAGAGTCGGGGCTTCCCAAAGTGTGGCCCGGGGTCGGCAGTGACAATGGCACTCGGAGGTCAAAAGCTTCCCCCTGGATAGCCACTCACACATGACCGCCTTGGCCCATCTGGCTGCACCTGGAGCCCGTGGTGGTGGCCAGGGTCAGGGCTGAGCGGCGGGGAGCAGGCCACCGCTAGACAGCGGCTCCCCAGGCGGCGCACCTTGGGCTGGTTCTGCTCCCCAGGTTGCTCAGGACGCCTCGCCCGAGCCAGTGGCCGCACTGACCAGGTGGCAGCAGCCTCTGCAGCATGTGAGTTTCTTTCTCTTTCTTTCCTTGAACCCTTTGTTGAGCCTCTCCTCATTCCCCGACTTGCTCACTTCCGTTCCTTCAATAAAGATCATGTCTCATGTTGAGAACGAGGACGCCCCTTCCCAGGGACACTGCAGTGTCCACCTAAGGTGGCCCTCAGCCTGAAAAGAGCTAGGGTGCCACACGGGTGCAGTGCAAGGGCAGGCAGAGCAGGACACGTGGGCATGCCCAGGACTGGCACCTAAGAGCTGGCAAAGGCTCCACTTGACCTGTGACCTGAGAGAGGAGCAGGAGCCTGCAGAGGAAGGCAAGGGGAAAAGGCAGAGCAGACAGCAGGCTCAAAGGTCCTGCGGCAGATGGTGGCAGATCAAAACACGGCTGCGACTAGCTTAGGTATGAGGCGAGCCTGGTGAGGATGCAGCTGGAGCAGTCTGGTGAGACTGTGGAGGCCGGCACACCAGGACGGACTGTGGCCGGCACCCCAGGACAGACTGTGGAGGCCGGCACACCAGGCCGGGAGGTGGCCCAGACCTGGGAGACGATGGCAAGGTTGCAGCAGCCAGTGACATAACGAACCAGAAAAAACCTCCCAAACCAAACCTCCAAGGGTAGGCCTGTTCTCTGCCCTGCAGTCCCAGGGGCTGTGACCTGCTGTCACTGTCAAATGAGTCACCTGGCCTCATGCTGAGGACTGGGGTGGCTGGCCTGGGGGAGGCTGTCCATGACACACAGGGACTGAAAACAGACCAGCCCTGGAATGTTAGAGGCCGAGGAGGACGCAGACGAAGGCCTCGCTCTCTCTCTCTCTCTCTCTCTCTTTTTGTGGGGGCTGGGGGCCGGGCTGAGCTCCTCTGGGTGAGCTCCGCTGGACACTGTCACATCTCCTGCACCTTCTGCCAGGCCAATGACTGCACAGGCCCTGGATATGAGTCACCCAACTCTGAGCCTCGGGAGAGAAGACAGCTGATGAATGTGTCCGGCCTCTGAAACCAAGACCCAGGTCCCACATTTTTACATAACGCCACATGAGTGACGGTTGTATTCTGCTACCTTTCCTGTCCTCGATGTGATTCTGCAATCTGTATTTGGGGTAAAAATGGGAGTTCATAACCCACTTGAATCTAATGTATGAAATATGATATGTCAAGAGCTTTGTAATGTTTTGAACAACCAATAAAAAAAAAAAAAGACCCAGGTCCCAAGCAAATGGTGACATTCAGACTGTGGCAAGGCGCAGAAGCTTAGTGTGCACACACAAGCATGCACACACGCACACACATACGCACACACGCACACACACACGCACACACACACGCATGTCCTCCCCTTCTTTCCTTGAACACCAGCTGCTGATGTCGATGCCCAAGTTTCACTCACTCAAAAGGCAAAAAGATTAAGTGACCAAAAGGCAGGAAGGCATTCAGGAAAGCTGGAGCAGGGCGTCACCACCCCGTGGAGGAAACAGGACAAGAACCCGCCAACCAGGAAGAGCCACGGACCTCCAGATCACCCTTAGGACGTCCCTGAAACGCCGCCAGCATTTGCATGAGCTCAGAGAAAGCTGCACACATTTCACTTCCTTCTCTATGAGACCTCGCCCTGCTGTTACCACTGGAGGAAGGGACCAAGAAGGTCTCATCTCTAATCAGTGACCAAACACCTAGGTGACAGAGCCTGAATCCTGTAACGATGACTAAAACTACACACGAGGCCTGATTAGCTTGTCCAGTGTTAATTAGGACCTTTCCTGGGTGTCCTCTCTACCCCCTGTTTCATGGCCAAGAACAGTAGAGCCTAATTTCTCCAATTTATGTGAAATCCAAAAGGTTTTCTAAAACCTTAATTTAAAAAAAATTAAAACATGAAGGCAGACAGAGTAGAGAAAAGGCTATGTAACAAAGGTTCTAAGCCTATTTGCTGTTACTGTAACAAAATAGCTGAGGCTGGGTGCATTACAAAGAGGTTCTGCAGGACTGATTGGTTCTGTCAAAGGCCAGAACATGGCAGGATGGTGTGACAGGGATGGGTCGTCTGTGCCCAAGAGCTCAGGAAGCCAAGAGGAAGCCTATCCAGAAAGGCGTCAAGTTTGCTCTTTTACAACAAAACAAGTGGCTGTTCTGGGAACTGACCCATTCCAGGAGACCAGCGTCAGTCCCTTCCTGAGGGTGGTCATGAAGTGAACACCTTCTATCAGCCCCACCTGTTAAAGGTCCCAGCACCTTTTGATACTGTTGCCCTGGAGACCAAACTTCCAAAAATGTAACCCTTTGGGACAAACCATCTCCAGAGTGCTCACCATCCCAGCTGAATGTACGTCTTCAGATCTGGCCTCCTGATGCAGCGGAAGGCAGAGTCCTCTCTGACCTCGTGTTGCAGGAGAGGTCTCTCCCAGACAACTGTCCCAGACAACACTGTCATTTCTTTTTTTAAGTGAACATGTTGCAAAATGGTGCCTTCCAACAACCAACAACTCCCAGCAAAAGCAGTCACCATCATTTGTCAACGAATTTGGTGACATCCAGAAAACACTTCCCCAGGAAAGCTGCTCTGAACACACACACACACAATATGTGGTGTGTGTGTGTGTGTGGGGGGGGGGGAGTGTTTGTTTTTTGTTTTGGTTTGGTTTTGAGTCAGAATCCAATGCCATCTCCATTGCAAAATCTGCCTCTGGCAAGAAGTTGAAAATAAATCTGTCTTGGCAAAACAGGAAATTATTTTGGGGGACAAAATTAAACTTGGGTAGTTTTTCTTTCCTTTCCCGATTGTACTTTTGTTCACGGCTTCAGCGGGAGAAAGAGAGAGTACGCACATCGAGCTTGGAGTTTATGAGTTCATATTTTATAATTAACGTTGCCAACAGGGGAGTCTGATTAATACCAGGCAGTGGATTTTGAGCAATGTTCCATACAAATTGCCAAATTTAGCAATAAAATAAATTGGTTATGTGAACATAATTAGTAGGATGACTACTTAAAATTCAAAACTGAATGTGAATAATTCCAAATCATCTGAGCCACAAATCCATTATTTGTACAGAAGGGGAACGTATAGCATTTGGGTTTTATTTTGCCCTCAACCGCAATGCTCTCCACCACCAAGCTGAGCATAATGAAACCCCTGCACCCGGTTGTAACAATGTTTTAGAGCAACTCAGAAACACATGCGTCGGCGTGTGTGCCCAAAACACACACACACACACACACACACACACACACACACACACACACACACAGCAATGCAATAAAGATTAGAAATGCTAAACTGAATTTTCTTTGCAAATGTCAAAACCTATCACAAAATTTCCAGCCATGGTGCATTACGTTTTTCCAACATGCTGTACATGACCTCTAGAGCGCAATCACACAGTAGAGTTCTTTGCCTGTAAATAGTCACAGTACCTTATTGTCACCCTGGACCTCTCCAAGCCTTTGCTGAAGTTCTTTAATTTCTTCTCCCAGATGTTTGTTTCGCTCCTGAGAATCTCTCAGTAGTTGTGCAAGATTAGCCTGGAAATATCAACGCATCAGGGAACACGATCAGAAACAGAGCAGTGGATACATGTGGGGCTTGGTGGGGGCAGTTAGTGCTGGTGTCTGAGCCGGGCAGAACCCCACAGAGCCCCTTAGAGCAGACCCACTGCAGGTGAGGCCGCCGTGAGCCTCCTACCGGGGAAGTCCTCTGTCTGCAGAATGGACAGCGTCCACCAGTCAGTTGTGCATGACCGTTTCAAAAATTTTCTAAGAGCTCATCATGAAAATACCCAGCTTGAAAGTGGACAGAATCCGATTCTATACTTTGGGCCAAACAACAGAGGGGAAGCTTCCTTTTCTGATTCAGGTAAGTTTTCCCCCCTTTTAAATGTGTCTTGGTTAATGAGCTCTGCTTTGCTAAAAGTACACAGAATGTGGATCTCGATTTTAGGAGGCAGCCCAAGAGGTCATGACCGGTGACAGCTTCTGAAATCAGGACCCCGAGGTGACTCTTCAGTCCTGGGCTGATTCCCACCTCCCTGTCCCCTTGTTCTAGCTCCAGGGAAGCCATAGCCAGGACCCTCGCTTCCCTGCCCATGTCCAGGACGCCACACCTCCATTGAGCTGGACTCTGTGGCCACGTGGGACGCCCTGCCAGCCAGCTGCCCCCTCCATGCACTTCCACCCCCTCCCAGACTGCCTGCCATGGCCTCTTCCAGGCTCCCTGGAGCTCCTGGCCACCCACTAGCTACCTGCTTCCGTCCCACGGCAGCTTTCAACGGCCACCGTGGCTCGTGGCTCACTCTCGTGGCTTTTTGTTCTACAGGACACTCTTCTTTTTGCGAGGGTGGCCTGCCCCACCTCTCGCCTTGCCGATCACGTTCCTTCTCAGCTTTAGCGAGGACAGCACCAGCAAAAAGCCGAGTGTTCCCCTCCTCGGCTCCACGTGTGGCTCCCTATAGGACCTGCGCATGAGCAGGTGTCCTAAAGACTCGGGTGAAGAAGGAAGGGGACAGGAGCCGCCAGCCTGCCTCAGGCCTGGGTGGGGGACTGCAGAGAGGGCTGAATAGATTCCCTTCACGTTGCAGCTGAAGGAACCAAATCGAGGGATGTTGGGAGACCGAGCCAGAGGAGGTGGCTGCGTCTCCAATGACGTCGATGTCAGGGCTTCAGGGAGTGCAGGGTTATGGAGGTGGTAAGAGAGAAGAAGGGGAAAGAGCACAGGCCTGGCCTCACCTGGCTCCCCCTCCCCGGCCCTGGGAGGGGTCCCCTGCCTCCCTCACGCTCTCTTCCCTTGGAGTCAGGCCTGACCCCATCTCAGCACGGTGACATCCTCTGTCCTCTCCCACGACTGGGACCGCCCTCACAGCCCGCCTGCTCATTCCCTGCCACCTTCAGGATGCTGCCCAGAGGTCACCGCCCAACAGGGGCCACCGGGGCCATTCAGTTGAGTACCGCGACCTTCCCCTGGGCGGGCCTTTCTCCCAGAGGCCCGCCATCTCCTAACACGCCGTGTGATCTACTTCAAGGTTTGTTGCCTGCTGTCTACGTCCTGCCCTGCTCCCTGCTAAACAGAAGGGCAAGGAACTGTGTTCTCTGCTGACCTCTCCCCAGCCCCAGTGGATGCCCTGTCGGTATTGGTGGACGGAGGGTCAGGAAGCCGAGTCTGGAGGCTGCTTGTCCTCAGCCCAGGGAGGGATGGCGAACAAGGACACCGAGGGCCAACAGCTGAAGCCAGGGCCCTGCCCGCGTCTTGGCTGGAAAACACAGTCGTCCCCACGGTGGGATTCGGCTCGGGGGCCTCTCGTTAGCTGGAGCATCACTTAGCAACACAGGCTAATTTTGTACCCCCAAAATGCATATCTTACACTATTTGGGTTCTAATTTTCCCAGATCACTCTTATGAGACAAAACGTTGGTGAGGGGCTGGGGATGCGGCTCAAGCGGTGACACGCTCGCCTGGGCACTCGCCTGGCATGTGCGGGGCGCTGGGTTCGATCCTCAGCACCACATAAAAATAAAATAAAGATGTTGTGTCCACTGAAAACTGAAAAATAAATATTAAAAAATTCTCTCTCTCTCTCTCTCAAAAAAAAAAAAAAGTTAGTGAAAGAGGACAATTAATTCCCGTTTCCTAGTAGGAAAGCAGAGAACCAAGAGCCACCGTGACGGGTGGCGTGTGGAAACCTCTCTGGGTGGAACCAGATAGACTCTAACTGGGCTGGGTCATTCCACCCGAGTTCCTAACCCTTGAGTGTCCTCACCTGTAAAACAGCGAAGAACACACAACTCATGTGACCATCTGTCACTTCATTAACTAATGGACCCAAATGTCGGCTCCAGTGCTTGGCATACAGTAGGTGCTGATTAAAGCCTGACCACCCCCCTTGACTGAGGCCCTTCAGGAGCTCCAACAAGTACCTGGTAGACAGCTGTGTGGAAGCAGCTGGTGCGTCCTTGGACACACTGGCTGCCTGTGGCCTGCCCTCCCCTGCTCATTAGCCATTCACTTATTTACACAACAAGGGTTCACTGAGCATCTCTTGTGCGCCCGGCACTGTATTAGATCTGGAGAGAGAGCACTGAGCAATGCAGACGAAACCCCTTGCCCTTGTCAACGTGCACCTAATTAATGACATCAAATTAGGATAAATAAAGACAGCATGTTGCATATTAAGTGCCCCAAAGAAAAAGCCGGCGGAGAGAAGGGAGAGAGTAGAGAGGGGGCCACACTGAAACCGAGAGTCGACCAAAAGAGCACAAGCCTCGTGGGCCCCTGGGAGAGCTTTCCAGGCAGGGGAAGGGCCACCTGGCTTCCGTCTCCCCTTCCCCATTGCACCTCAAGCTTCCATTTGAAGGAACCGTCCCAGGCGGCAGCGGAGTCCGAGGATCCTGACTGGCCTCCGGGTCACTTTCCTCCCGCTCACGGCTCTCTTCCCTGAGCTCAAAGTCTCACCAGCAAGTGGCCTCAGCCTCTCCCCCACAGCCCTCCAGACGTCCCCAGACGTGAGCTCACTGTCCTCTCCTGCATGAGCAAACACACTCCCTCCCCACTAGGACAGGTCACCAGACAGGAGGGACTGTCCCGGGGAGGAGCCACCCTGAGCTGGCTCTGTCCAGGGCCAGCGGCCACCTGCAGTCAGGAAGACCTCAGCATCCTCACCTGGAGGAGAATGCAAAATCCACCCCCCCCCAGGAGGCTTCTCCTCAACAGTGAGAAGGATCCGGAGAAAAGAAAAAAAAACCACTAACAAAAGACAAAAAATAAACAATAAAGAAGTCGAGAGCTTCCCTAACCTCCCCTTTTTGATCAGTAACAGCCTGTGCCCCTCAGGCACAGGAGAAGACCCTGCACTCACGACTCTAACTGCAGTAGCTGACCCCGAATAGCTCAGCCCATCAGTGGTAAAAGACCCCATCCCTTCCTCTAATCCATCACTGATGGAGACTTTTGTAAAATGCAATAAACACAAATTACTAGGAAAATGAATTTAAGAAGACATCAAGATAAAACTTCAAGTGTTTATTGTTGGATTCAAAAGACATAAAAGCATGCTGGCAGATTGCTAGAAAAGCCTCTGAACACCGACTCTCGGTTTCTGCACCATCTTATCAAAAGCCAGAAACAATTAGGTTGCAGTCTGCCTTGGTCCGTGGGCCTCACTTTGGAAAGCATTGAGTTGAAGGATGCTCCCAGGTATCTAGATACTAAATCAGAACAGGTGTCTGCATAAGCAGCAGTGGAAGATTCCAGAGAAACCTGGGGCAAAGGCCTGGCTGCTTCAGGAAGCAGCAAGTTGGAAACCCCACATCGATGATCAGACGTTATGTACTCTGCAGCCTGGCCAAAAAGAACTCTACCAAAGTCAAGTCAGGCATTTATTTCTCTTTTTTTGGTACTGGGAATTGAACCCGAGGTGCTTAACCACTGAGCCACATCCCCATCCCTTTTTTATATTTTATTTAGAGACAGGGTCTCACTGAATTGCTCAGGGCCTCACTAAGTTGCAGAGGCTGGCTTTGAACTTGCGATCCTCCTGCCTCAGCCTCCCAAGCCACAGGATTACAGGCACACATCATCTCACCTGGTTAAAGTCAGGCATTTCTATATTATCCACTAAATAATATTCAATTAAAACCCCAGGGGGTGGGTAGCCCAGTGGTAGAGCATTTACCTACCACAGGTGAGGCACTGGATTCGATCCTCAGTACCACATAAAAATAAATAAATAAAATAAAGGTATGAAAAAGATAAATCCCTATGCCTCCAAGTCAGTTCATCTCAATCTTCCCCCTACCGCCACTCCCATTTTAAACTTGACCCTGGGATATAATGGGCTGGGGGAGGAGCCACCACCTTAAAGCAGGTGACTGTAATTTTCTTTCACATTTAACAGACTGGATTACCTGTCAACACACAATTCTTTTCTATTCAACCCTTCCACCTCCTCAACTCCAAAACAATAACTCTGAAAACTAGAAAATGACTATTCTGATATGGTACCTAATTCCTTGACATACACCTTAAAGAACAAAAGAAGAAAAGAATAAAGAAAGAAAGAAAAGCCATACATTTCAAAGCACTCAGAATGGAGGAGGAAAGTTCACACAATTCTTCTGACCAAAAATAACACCCGTGACTCACACGCTCTCACTCAGCCATCCATCAAACCAATGCATGGCGCCTGCTTATGATTTACCAGCTCTGCAGGGCGTTTTGTCTCCGTGTTATTGAGAAGGACTCGGTAGCACCGTGCACAGGAGATGTCGGGGGGAGTGGCGGGAGTCTAGGAAGGGTTTCCCAGGGATGGCAGCAGCACCAGGGATTATTTCCTCCCCATCTCTGGGCAGAGGTCGGCATCGAGAGCAAAACATGCCATGATCCACAAAGAGGCCTCTTAAACATTCAGATCCAGCCAGGGGCAACATTAGAGGTTGATATTTTTGCCCTGATAATAGAGGCATGCAAATATAGTGGAGCCGACTAGAGAATCCAAACATGCACGTCACTCTTTCTAGCGAGGGGTTTGTGGATTACAATTGTGCTGGGGAAGGGAGAGGGGGTTTGGTGGACACAGAGTAGGGCCTTGGGCTGTGCTCTCTGAACACCTGCCTCTGACAGGGAGCAGCTGGACCCCTCCCATAGGGAGGTGTGCCACAGCCGCTCACCAAAACCAGTTCCTACCATGGGAAGCGGGGTGCCTGGAAATGCTCTCTGCACAGGGGTGACAACCACACATCCTGACAGGTGGAGGGAAACAGCCCTGGGACGAGGGAGCAGCTGGCTCCTGCCCCCAACCTCTAGGCAGAGAGCCTCACTGCGCAGATCAGTCCACCTCTCTGGAATTCCGGCTGCAGGTAAACTCCAGCTCTTGCTCTACCACCCCTCCAGTTCCCCTACAAGTGGCACAAAATATGTTAGAACAGTTTATACCATAGATGCCATATGATTTTTTTTTATTCTATAAAATGTTTTTTGGGAGAGTGTATTCTGACATGTCGTATATACATGGAGTATAACTTCCCATTTTTGTAGTTGTACAGGATTTGGAGTTAGCCTAGTCTTGCATTCATATATAAACATAGGAAATTTATGTCTGATTCATTCTACTGTCTTTCCCATTCCCATCCACTCTCCCTTCCCTTCATTCCCCTTGGTCTAATCCAGTGAACTTCTATTCTTCCCTCCGCGCCCCATTGTTGTACGACAGTATCTGCATACCTGAGAGAACATTTGGCCTTTGGTTTCTTTGAGGATTGGCTTATTCACTTAGCATGATAGTCTCCAGTTCCATCCATTTACAGGCAAATGCCATCATTTCATTCTTTTTTATGTGTATGTATACCACATTTTCTTTATCCATTCATCTGTTGAAGGGCATCTTGGTGGGTTCCATACCTTGGCTATTGTGAATTGAGTTGCTCTAGACATTGATGAGATGCCACATGATTTTTACACTTATAAGAAATGATGGGCAACTTTTAAATATAATTATCATCATATTTGGCATTGACCATGGCTATTAAGGATTCCTATCTCAATGGTTAGGGAACAGACACTGGCTCATAAGAGGAGATTTCAGGATACTAGCTGTAAGAGACAGCCCTAAATATTTTACATGGGGGGATAAGCACCTACTAAATTTCATTTCTGTGCCTGCTGTTAAAAATGAAAAGATGGACAAGAGGGAATCAGAATAGCACCCCCCGCCAAAATTATACACTATTACCATCTAGCTTTCCATTGCTGTAACCAAAGTACCAGGCAAGGCCAGCTGAAAGGAGGAAAAGTCTACTTTGGCTCAAGATTTAATGGGTTCGGTGCATGGCTGGCCATCACGGTTGCTTGGGGCCCCAGGGGGGCAGAACATCACGGCAAGGGCTGGGGGAGGAAAGTGCTGAGCTCCTAGTGGCCAGGAGGCAGACGGGGCCCAGGGGAGATGAGCTCTTCCAGGACAGGCCCTCGTGACCCACTTCCTCCAGCCAGGCCCCACTGGCCTTCGGGGGCCACCAGTCTGTCCATTCAAACTGGGATGGATTAATTAGGTTACGGGTCTCACGATCGGATCATTTCACCTCTGAACATTCCTGCAAGAACACAGGAGCTTTGGGAGGACCCCTCACATCCAAACCAGAACACGGCCACAGTATCATTGTGAGCTGAAGGTGGCTGCTGACTGACAGATCCAGGAAGAGCTCTACACACCCCCTTTTCTGCCTAAAACTGGAGCATAAACTTCCGATTGTGAAGATGTCCCTCTGTCCAGTGCCTAGAAAGAGTGCTCGCCAGAGACAGAGGGTCACAGTGGACACAAGGGGAACTTTCATAAACATTACTAAGGTAACCCTTAATTCTCATAATTTTTTTTCCCAATATGTTTCTAGTCACTCTCCCACAATTAGTCCCCAAAGCCCAACTTACCTGTCTTTTTTTAGGTCGGTAATATTAGCTCCACGTCTAGCACTTCTTTGAGTTTTACTTCTTTTCAGCAAACTCCCATTGGACATAAAATATTAATAAAATTGTGTGCTTTTTTCCCTCCTGGGCTCTGCCTTTTGTTATTTAAATTTGCAGGCTGCCATCACCAAACCTAAGAGGGCGGGGTGGGGAGAAGCTCAGCCTCCCCAGCAGAGAAAATCAGAGCAGGTGGAGAGGAGGCTTCTGACCTTGCACTCTTCCAGACACTGGGAACAGGAGTCTTGCAGAAGGGACCCAGGTTCTCACCTGAGTCTTTACACAGTTCAGACCAAGGCTGGGAGGAGAAAGGAACAATCCCCCAGTCATCCTGAATCTGTGGAATTTATTAGATAGACACATTTCGAGTAACCCAACCATGGAAAAAATTATCCCACATCACAACATGAAACGAGACAGACCACAAATTCCTGTAACATGCCTCTCAATCTGCAGACTTACAAATCAGAAAGGGAACCAAAAAATGAGAAAGAGAAAAAAGACAAGACAAGCAAACCCCTTGATCTAGGCACTTCCTCAGGAAGAATCAGGAAAAAAGAGAGAGAGAGACCAGATTTAGCAAATGTTGCTCAACTACTTGGTATTAAAAAGGTTGACACCCTGGCCTCTTAAATCCACACCTTCAACAGGGCAAAGCATTAGATTAAGCAAGAATGCATTAAAAGAATGTTTGATGATACATGGAGTCTTCTTGAAAGGTGTGATTGATAGCAAATTTAATTGCAATGTCTCCTCGGCTGCTTCTGTCTGACGGTGAGTCCCAAGTGAACAGCAGTTGGGCGGAGCTTGCTTCGCTTAGCAAGTGCCCCTCATTCACAGCAACTGTCCAAATGAGGTCCTCTGCTGCAGGGACAGCTTTCTTATTTACCAAAAACCACACAGTGAGCTTGTGTTGTGCAGAGCTGTTGGCAGTGCCAGGAACCATCAGCAGCCCACCCCTCTCTCTCTTAGAACACACATTTGTTAATGAATGCATGCAGGTGGGGTGGGGGGGTGCTATTTAGATAAATGTTAGCTTAATTTTGGTCATTATGATCCGGCTTCTGCAACTTACTGGCTCTCAGCAACTCCCTTCATAGATCCCAAGTTCTCTAGACTTTGTGAGCTCAAATTTCCTCATATTAAACTGGGGGCGGGGGGTGGGGTGCTCCTGCTTCCCTTACAAAATCATCGCCAGGATCCAAATGGCTGATGGGAAGGTGCGCTGGTGCTCAGACTGAAGTTGGCGTCGATATGATTTGGGGGGGCTCTGAGCAGCCGGACCTCAGATTTCCTCCTCGTTTCCCTGCTGTAACGGTCAAGTTGTAGCGTTCAAAGTGTTGCGAAAAGATCCATCTCAAAGCACTAGAGGTCTTTGAAGGTAGTTTAGGTTCTGAGCATCAAACCAGGACACATATACAAAGTCACTCTGATTCGCAGTCACAGGGGACGGAAATACGCTTGACCAAGAAGACCTTTCCACCCAAATAAAAGGCTTCCTCGCGTCCCACAGAGGGCCACTGTGTATTCTGCTTTCTCCAGGGTTGTCAACTTGTGCTTGTCACCGTATAAATAAGCCATCATTTTGCCGTGGCAAGGAAGCAAGACGCCCTCCTGGATGGGAAGAGACGCCTCCCCTGGTTCAGCCGCTCAAAATCAAGTGGGGACCAGACCAAGACCTTCAAGGGGCGTTTGTTCCTTCAAGGAGGAGTTTGCAGAGGGAAAATGTGCCACTGTGACCAGAAAGGACCCAGCTCCTGAGAAGATTAGCCCAAGACAATTTAGACCCCCCTTTGTGGAGCTGCTTGTTTAGCAAAAGAAAAACATTTGAAGGGCCGTTTGAGATCTTGGGGTGATGTCTGGCGGCAGCACACAGGGGCGCGGCAAGCGTGGTTCTGCCTGGAGTGACGAGGAGACGTTTTCATTTCAATGTCCCCTGAGAGGCTATTAGTGCCATCGCTGTTGTCACGATTCCTTCACAGCTTCTTTACCGGATGATTTGCCATTGGAAATTGAGTTGTTTTAAAAAAGGATTCCAAGCTCCCAAAGAAAGCCCGGCAACTGCATTTCTAGAACTATAAACATTAAAGTTCTAGTCTGTCCCCTAAGGAGGAGATTTTAAAAAGCAGGAAAAGAAAATCATGGCCAGATCCTGGTGGCTGCAGGAAGGAAGATGGGCCCAGCATGGATCCCCAGCTGGTCTGTGGGTCTCCAGTTTCCTAAGTGGACAGGGCATTTAATTTGGAGGCTTCCGGAATGGCTGGATTGATGGTTGACTATGCTTCCTCCCCCATTCCATTGTTCTATGCGTCAAAGAACCCCAAACCTGACCTGGATGCCAGACTGCATGTGGGTGGGCTTGAGTTCTAGTCCTGCTGCTAGCCTACTGTGTGCTGCTAGCCTACTGTGTGCGCTTGGGTAAGGCACAGGAAAAGATCCTGCACATCCAATATTCACCAAGCACTCACTGACCACCAGGCAATGAGCATTATAAATATTACCAGTTCCTAAGAGCTTTATGGATATGTTTCATTGTCATGTCCATTTTGAAGTCCAGAGAGGTTCCACTGATTGCCCAAGATCACCCAGCCAGCAAGTGGGAGGTTTAAATTTGAATCCATTCAACTGCATGCTAGAATCAAAGTCCTTGTCATTTACTGCCACCATGCGCTCTCCTGAGACTTCATGAGAGACATACTGTCAGGTGGCTTCAGAAGAGAGTTGGGAGATCACAGACACGTGGGCATGCACATGTACATGGTCTCTGAAAAGCACTACAAAGACTAGGAATGTGGTCCTGCTCCCCATCTGAGAAAAACCTCGCTACAGTCAGGACTTAAACGCAGTCCACAGGCTGCCGGGACCCCTGGATGGCCCGCAGGGGTCTGTGACTCCACGTAGCAGTAGGCAGACCTCTCCTGGCCATGGAGTCACGCCTCATCTAGAGCAAAGACCAGAGCTTTCAACAGCTTCTCAAAGGCCTCTCTGTTTCACGAGAGTCAAGAACCACCCAGACAGAGATGAACAGAAAGACGAGAGGGGCACCAAGGAGTGATCTCAGCCATTTCACCCTCCAAGTCAAGGAAAGAACCGGGAGGAACCAGTGGGGAGGGGTCACAGCCTCCTCCCGAGTCAAGCATCACCAGCAGTTTCAAGGCAGCTGAGGGTGCTCCATGGCATCTCCTTCTTGCCAGCACGGGCATCCTGTGACCTCCAGGTGACATCTGTTAGCCTGGCAGCTGGCTCTGTTCTAGAGCTTCCCACTTATCCAAGGGGCATCTGCTTTGCAGCTGGGGAGGGGGGTTGGGCTGGTAAACATGTCACACGCTGCTCTGCCTTTGGGATACGTATGTATTCTAAGTACATAAGGACAGCAGCCAGGCCAGCTGTGTGTGTCCACCTACTTCCAGCTGATAACACAGCTTAGAAAATAACTGCCTCTCCTTCCCGCCTGCACACGCACCCCACAGCTGCCTGCTTCTGGCTCAACAGAAAGTTCGCTGCACCCAGCACCTAAAAGTCTAATGCTATGTTTTCTTCCCCAAACTAAGCTAATAAAGAGGACACCACTTACCAAAGACCAGCCGTGCCGAAATAAGTTAACAGAAAATAAAATTTAAGAAATGCCTTGGGCTGGGGTTGTGACTCAGTGGTAGAGCGCCTGCCTAGTACGCGTGAGGCCCTGGGTTAGACCCCACAAAAAATACTAAATAAAGGTATTGTGCCCATCTGTAACTAAAAATAATTTTTAAAAATAAAAAAAAAAAGAAAAGGAGTATCTTAAAGGGGGGTGATTCTTATTCCTAATCCTAGGACGATGTCCCTTCTACATATTCAGCACTGTCCCTGTTCCTTAGCCAGATTTCCCCTCTACCTTTGGCTACAGTTCTTCTCTCCTTTGCACTGATTGCCGTTTAACATCTAATATATTTTAATGACTTTGTTTCCTGTCTGTTTACAGCATCCCTCCTGGAGTCAGGAGGACTGTGCTATCCGACACCCGAATCAGCACACCTCAGGGAATAATGGGGATACTAAGAAAATTTGCTGCCAGGAGAGGAGGCGTGAGTGACAGGTGGATGACCAAGGACGGGCCACAGACCCAGGGCTCTGGGCTGGACTTCTTCCACTCTCATGTCCCTCCTGTCTAAACCAGCACTGGACACCCACAAAGTGCCCCCTGAGGGCTGATGAGTCCCGCCGTCACCAGCAGGAGCTCTGAGCACACCGCAGGGCCCCACTGGGCTCCATTGCTAATGACCATGTCACTTCTGGTGTGTAACCTCCTGGACCTCCACAGGCACCCACTTCCCCTGGGTCCACACTAATAACAGGAGCTACCCCCCACGGCTGGGTGGAACTAAATGAGAGCAGCCTTGGTGTCGGCAACACAGCAAAAGTAAAAGGTAACACGGGCTGCGGACAGAGAGCAGATGATCAGACACCCATGCTTTGTCTGGCCTGAAATCAGACTCTGGCCTGAGCATGGCCTGTGGGATCTCTCCTGAGACCCAGGGGCAGGCTGATTTTAGTGGAAAAAAGGTGTGGGGTCTACAGCTCCAGGGTGGTTGGCAGCCACGTTTCCCATTCTGTGGAGAAAGTGGGGCCATTCAAAGAAATGATGAGCCAGGCACGCTGGTGTGTGCCTGTGATCCCAATGATTCGGGAGGCTGAGGCAAGAGGATCGAAGGTTAGAGGCTAGCCTCAGCAACTTAGCAAGACTCTGTCTCAAAATAAAAAGTAAAAAGGGCCAGAGATGTGGCTCTGTGGTTAAGTACCCCTGGGCTCAATCCCCTATACCAAAAAATGAAATAAATAAATAAAAGATGATGGATGGAAACAGAGAGATGAGAGCAGAGACCTGGCCCTGCCATCCCCGCTCCCGAGGCCAGTTCACGTCTGCCTCCCATGAAGGCTGCTCAGCAAGCCCTTCTGAAAAACCTGCTCTTTGGCCCAAGTTACTTTGAGCTACAAGTGCAACCAAGAGGGTCCCTGCAAGGCCAGTATGTTTGACCAAGAGCCATGATGGACAGACCAACATGTAATATGCAATTGCTTACAGAGGGCTGGTGGACTGCACATCACCTCTGAGAACTGTCTGTTCCATTCCTTGGCCCATTTATTGATTGGCTATTTGTTTTATTGGTGTTGAGGTCTTTGAGTTCTTTATATATCCTAGAGATTAGTGCTCTATCTGATGTGCAAGTGGTACGAATTTGTTCCCAACTAGTAGACTCTCTATTCACCTCACTGATTGTTTCTTTTGCTGAGAAGAAGCTTTTTAGTTTGAATCCATCCCATTTATTTATTCTTGATTTTAAATCTTGTGCTATAGGAGTCTTATTAAGGAAGTTGGGGCCTAATCTTACATGATGGAGATTTGGGCCTACTTTTTCTTCTATGTGTGAAAAAGTGTTCAACATCTCTAGCAATTAGAGAAATGCAAATCAAAACTACCATAGATTTCATCCCACTCCAGTCAGAATGGCAGCTATCAAGAATACAAACAATAAGCGCTGGCGAGAATGTGGGGAAAAAGGTACACTCATACATTGCTGGTGGGACTGCAAATTGGTGCAGCTAATATAGAAGGCAGTATGGAGATTCCTTGGAAACCTGGGATTGGAACCACCTTTTGACCCAGCTATCCCTCTCCTCAGTCTATACCCAAAGGAATTAAAAACAGCATACTACAGGGACACAGCCACATCAATGTTTATAGCAGCACAATTCACACTAACTAAATTGTGGAACCAACCTAGATCCCTTCAATAGATGAATGGATAAAAAAATGTGGCATATATACACAATGGAATATTACTCAGCATTAAAATAGAATAAAATCATGGCATTTGCAGGTAAATGGATGGAGTTGGAGAATATAATGCTAAGTGAAGTTGGCCAATCCCAAAAAACCAAATGCCAAATGTTTTCTCTGATTCATAGTGGGATTGGGAGGGGGAGCATTGGAGGAAAGATGATCTCTAGATAAGGCAGAAGGGTGGGAGGGAAAGGGAGGGAGGTTGGGGGTAGGAAAGATGTTGGAATGAGATGGACATCAGTACCCTAAGTCCATGTATGAAGACATGAATTGGTGTGAATCTACTTTGTGTACAACCAGAGATATGAAAAATTGTGCTCTATATGTGTAATATGAACTCTAATGCATTCTGCTATCATATATAACAAATTAGAATTTAAAAAAAACAAAAAGGGCTGATGAGAGGAAAAGGGTAATTAGCAGGTGCCGCTGCTCACCTGGGGTCAGGCACTGTGCCAAGAGCTAGGCCCGCGTCATCCCATCTGTCCCTTACAGCCTTCCATGCAGTGGGCACCATATTTGTCCCCATTTTATGAATGAGAAAGCTGAGACATGGACACCCAGAGGAGCCTCCCTAGGCCACACAGTTTGACCCCCTGACAGTCCTTCCACCCCAGGTGACCAATCTGAGCCAGGTGAGTGCTCCCTGCTGAAGGTCATTGATGGCCGCTGGGCGCATTTCTACCCTGGCCCAAGCAGGCTGGAGGCGAAGGCGGGGGTTTCTGCTCTCCTGTTCAGGGGAACCAGCCAACAAGGCAGCAGATCCTAAGAACAAGAGGACGCTGACGTGACCATTGCCAATGACAGAGCTGTGTCATGAAATACAGAATGCCCAGCTGAATTTGAATTCCAGATGGATGTAAAATATATTTTAGTGTAAGTATGTCCCCGACATTGCATGGGACACAATTTTATACTGAAAAGGTTTTCCCTGGCTATCTGAAATCCAACTCTCCCTGGAAGCCCTGTATTTTTATTGCTAAATGTGGCACCACAGAGAAAACAGGGACTCGGCCAGTTCATGAGACTCCAGATCCTGCGCCCCTGGAGCCTGCGCCATTTGGGAGCTTCTGTTTAGGCAAGGCCATCGGTTTCTTTTGGGTTATGCAGTTTGGCATTTCTGTCACTTGCATCTCCAAACACCCCAGGTCACCTCGCCACTCGAAGGCTCCAACCAGGAAGAGGGAGCCCCAGCTCCTGCCACCATGCCAAACCCTGAAGGGACAGAAACCAGACGCTGCACTAAAAATGACAATGGCAACATTTGGGACCTTGCGCTTGTATTTTTGGAACTGCAGGAAGGCAGCTTGACAGACTTACTGGAATCCATCAGCTCCTCCTCAGTGTAAATGTTTTACTATAGAGTCACAGAGCGTGAATTCACCTAAGACTGTCAGACTCCTTCGTGAACGCCAACCAACTAAAGTCACAGCGAAGATGACTCCTCACAGCCACCAACTGCACTCTCGGGAGCACAGACTTCAGGTTTAAACAGTCATGATGAATTTCCATGGGACTTTACTTAGGGGGGAAAAACCATCAATTAGCTCCACAGGAAAATTAGACTTTGGCTCAAATGTGGAACATTACAAACTAATCCCATCAACCAGGAAGGAGGGAGGAAGGACGCAGCATTGAATGACAGAGGATGACCACAGGACTGGGTTGCTGTTTCAGAATAAAAGTCACGGTGTGGGTGTGGGTGCACTTGTGTGTGAAAGTGTGTGTGCAAGTGTGTGTGTGTATTTGGGGGGGTCTATTGGGCATAATGTCCACCAGCATGGATTTTACGTGCGGCACCTGGTAAATCTTCAATGAACAGGTATCATACCTACTACGGTCATTGACACCCTTCAGTGAACACAGAATTTTGGCACCATTCCAGCCAAGAATGGACAGACAGCTCCTGTGTCCTCGTGATAGCTCCAGTTTGAAGACCTTCTCAAGTGCAGAGGATTTCCATGACGTGGGACATCCCACCAGGTGGGCTCCCCCCGGGCACACTAACCTATGAGGGGGGCACTTCCGGACACAGAACAATGCCGGAGTGAAGGAAAGTCTAACCAGCTGTCTTTGGACATATTTGGCCAAACATCATATTTAAGGATAACCCACATTTAGGGAGGCTTTGATGATCCTCTCAATTGCATAAGACGACAATAATGTTAATAAGCCCAGAGTTACCAAGATTAGGAAGAAGTCTTACCTGTTTCCTCTTTTCAGGGGGAAGTGATGGATCTCCATCCTACAAAGAAGCAAACAGGACATAGATCTTCTGTGCTTCAAGCAACTGACCAAACTCTGAACCTAAATTCAGACCTTCCCCACCTCTACCACCCTGCAACCAGTTATGGGTTAAAGCAAACTCAAGTAAGCTTTTTTTAAAAAAAAATATATATTATTTTTTTTAGTTTTAGGTGGACACAATATCTTTATTTTACATTTATGTGGTGCTGAGGATCAAACCCTGTACCTCATGCATGCTAGGTGAGCACTCTAGACCACAGAGCCACAACCCCAGCCCAAATACGCTTTTTTAAAAAAATTAACTGTAAACTGGGCCAGAATTATTTGGGAAAATCAGTTTGTTCCAATTAGGACCAAACCTATATACTTGTGTGAACAAAAAGTTAAACACCAGGCTCTATCAAAATCATTTCTGAGCAGAGACTAAACTGAAATAATATTCAGTTTCATTTGCATTCCTCTTTTGAGTAGTTAGTACCAAAGGGACAGTGACAGCCGCCCCCCATAAAGCCACCACTTGAGTGTTCTCTATGAGCAGAATACTGTGGGGGGGGGATAGGATTTGCTCCACATAAAAAAGGACTATCAGAACTTTCAGTCCTGATAGACTTTATGACTTTTAAGGACTGAATTCCTATCCCTTTAGGGTCCTCGGGGACTATAAATATTCAGGGAAATAAGTAAGTGCTCACTAAACACATACTCAAAGGATGTGCTCCGTGGACAAGTCAACATTATTTAAACCTGAGGAACTTCTCTATTTTTCCCTACTCTAGAGCAGTTCAGTGACCCCAGCCATGGTGAAAAGTTCGTAGTAGTGTCTGCACTTCCGAAAGAGACTGCGTCAGTGAGGAAAAAAATAAAATCAAGAATGCAAAACATCACCATGCAGTTAGTATTCTCTGCTTCGGGATAAAAGGCACCTTCGAAAATCTTGCCTTATGATAAACTAGGGAGAAATCTTAAGCCCCCAGATAAGGGAAAACTTATAAAAATCTGGATAGATCCTTACTATGCAAATGTTTAAACGAATGAGTTAAATCCGTACCCATAACCTAGAAAGTTGGCCAAAATAAAGTGCCGAGTAACAAGGGCATGTTTTAGACTAACACTGGCCAGATGCTGCCCGGCAGGACAGCAGGGAGGAAATGTCCTCTGCAGATGGCCCAGTGTGGTGACCACCATGGGAGTGTCCCCTGTCCACACCCTCCCGCACAGCAGCCACCAGCCACCTGCAGAGTCTGAGCCCATAGAACGTGGCAGGTAAGACTGAGGAAGTGAGTTTCTTACTTTGTTTAATTCAAATTAATTCAGCATTAAATTTAAAGAGTCACACATAGCCAATGGCCTCTTTATCAATGCAGACTTACAACGCAGGTCCTCTCTTAAAAAGTCCATATCAATGGATTAATAAGGAAGTAGTCACATACACAAGCACGTATGTACACATGGGTGTGTTCAGAGACTCCAGAGCAGGCAGCCTAGAAGCACATGCCTGTCACCAAAGGTGGGACTGGATTGGGGCAGAAACGGGTGGCAACTTTCAACCAACGTTTCCACTTTGGAACTGTTTGAATGCAATCATGTTTTGTTTGTTTGTTTGTTTGTTTGTTTGTTTTGGGTACCAGGATTGAACTCAGAGACACTCAACCACTGAGCCACACCCCAGCCCTATTTTGTATTTGATTTAGAGACAGGGTCTCACTGAGTTGCTTAGCGCCTGGCTTTCACTGAGGCTGCCTTTGAACTTGTGAGCCTCCTTCCTCAGCCTCCTGAACCGCCGGGATTACTGGATGCACCACCACATCCAGCTGAACGCAATCATTTTTTAAGACAGAGGCCATGCAACCCCCTTTCTGTCTCCGCGGAGGGCACGGGACAGGCACGGTTGGCATCATACTTACGATCAGCTCCCGGTACTTCTTTTTGAGGGACTGGTGGCGTTCTCGAAGCTGATTGGCCATGAGCTTGAACTGGTCCCTCTCCTGCTGGCAGGTGTCCAGCTCCTTGGACAGGATCAGCAGCGCCTCCTTCTTGCTCTCCAGCTTTCTCTTGCACACCAGGTACTGCAAAGCAAGGCGCCAAGAGCAGTCAGCCGCAGCTCGGGGCCTGGGTCGAACAGGCACTGGGCCTAAGATGCCGACTGCGTTTTCAGGGAGCACCTAGCTGGGCACATTTGTCCTTAGGTGACACTGTGCCTACGGATGGCTACAGTGCCCGATGTGCCATCCCCGAGAGGCAGAACCAAAACCTTGAATTTTCATGAACTTCAACAAACTGGGACAGATTAAAATAATTTAATTGTCAAATGAGTTTAAAGCAGAATATACTTTTAAGTTACACACAGAGGTAACTCTAGCTGGGCCCCAATTCTGTTTCAGAAAGATGCAGATATCCAGATAAGACTGTGATATAAAGACACTTAATTAAAGTACTGTAAAAATGTTGCTAAAAATAATCACTCGGTGGTAAATTATTTGCCCAAGTTTTTAAATTTCCCTTTCTGCTTCTCTGTGTTTTCTAAAATTTCAAGAAAAACCCAATTAGCAAGGATGGTGGAATGTGATGGACATCACTATCCAAAGTACATGTATGAAGACATGAATTGGTGTGGACATTCTTTATATGCAAACAGAGGTATGAAAAATTGTTCTATCTGTGTAATAAGAATTGTGATGTATTCCACCGTCATGTATTTAAAAAAATAAAACCAAAAAGAAAAAAAAAGAATAAATCCAAATGGTTTCTACAATTAAAATTGAACATATTATTAAAAATCATTTAGTCAGACCAAAAATCACTGCACAGATTGCTCCCTCCCACAAAGCCCAGCAGACGTTTCCTCAACTGTAAATTTGTTCATGAACTCAACCTTGATACGTACAAGTTTTTTCTATGATTCAAATGTAGAAACTAGTTTTAGGAGCTAAGTATTTTGGCCACGCTGAATTCTCCGCCAACACTTGTGCACTTGGCCGGAACTCCTGCCTCCTGGTTAGGGGATTTCTTCATCCCAGTCCCCTGCACCATGAACCACCCACACCTAACCATCACCCTCTGTGGCGGCCGGCGTGAGCCCACCGAGGACTCTACTTTTATTGGATATATTGCACCATCTGGTGTTATTCACACATGTGAAATGTGGTACGAAATACCTTTTGAATTTGCCCCGTAAAAGACCAAATTCAGAGCATTCATGAAAACAATTTATAGTTTCATTATACACTCTGACATGAGTACTTTGTCATTATGGACGCTCACACAAAGCAGAGAGAGAATCAGCACTCCCGTCCCATTTGAGTCAATGCTCTTTCATGGACAAAAAGCATTACTCATATATAGTGCCTGCTCGCAACTGACTTTGTTAAGTTCAATTTCAAATAAATGAAAGGGAAAAAAGAGAGTTTTGTGCATTAGCGCAATTTTTTTTTTCCGTTGGAAAAAAGTAATTGCTTAGCTTCAAAAACAAAGGGGAAAGAAAAGGCATTCTGAGCTGGGCTCGAGTTCTGAGAGAGGACCCTTCACCTTGGATGAGCTTTATTCCGGGCAATAATGAGGTTGGAATCCTGCCTTAAAGCGTCCTGGATTCTGAGACTTTGACATCGTCTTGGTGGAGGCAAAACAGTTCTGTCGCCAGAGTGATTTCTCAAGAGTAAAATCCCGAAGAGTGAATCCCAGAGGAGAGCGGCTCAGAGACCCACCCTGCGATGCCCGAGGGGAGGTATTGAGATTTCATAGGAAAAAGCACCCTTCACCCACAGGTGACAGATCTGCCCTTGTCCCTTCAGCTATTTTTGTGCGGTCAGCAGCCTCCGTTGTCAGGATTGCAGGTGTGAGTGGCACTAAGCAGTCACCTTTGTCCCTTCAATTTTTCAGATTTAAATCTGTGGCCCCAAAGACAGGTGATGCCTTTGACTTGAGGTATGAAGCTCCCAACTGTATGGAGACACCATAAGCTGCAGCAGGGAGCCGAGGCTGGGACCTCTGGTCTAATGAAGGGGACAGTGAAGGGCCACTTCTTATTGGCAAAGTGGAGATTTAAGTTCCCTGGCCTTGATGGCCGCCTGTTAAGGTTCCAGAGAAACCATTTTCCTTCCAAGGTCCAAGGAGACCTCGAAGCCAAGAGGGCAGCCACAGCCTCCTGGCTCTGGGTCTAAAGTGCCTGCAAGGAAACCAGCACTGCTAAGCCCCAGGGGCCTAGGCTTTGAGGAGCAGAGCTCTGCAGGGCTACTCCCCTGCGGGCATGGGAAACAGGACAATTATAAGCTCCATGGAAACATAAGAAAGAAAATACAGTCTATATAGGACTAAAGCCACACCAAGGAAAGAGCACTCTTTAGAAAATCAAGGCTGAGCTGGGTGCAATGGCACATGCCTGTAATCCAGTGGCTCAGGAGGCCAAGGCAGGAGGATCGCAAGTTCAAAGCCAGCCTCAGCATCTTAGCTGAGGCCCAAAGCAACTTAATGAGACCCTGTATCACAATAAAAAATAAAAAGGGCTGGGCATGTGACTCAGCGGTTAAGTGCCCCTGGGTTCAATCCCTGGTACAGAAAAAGAAAGTCAATGCTGGGCTGTTCTTTCTTTTGCATGTGATGGTCTAGAGCACTGGCTTTCAAAAATTTTATTCCATGTCATTTATTTGTATCAGCAGGACAAGACTCAGGCTAAAGCCTTGCTTATAAAACAGGCTGAAGTGGAGCTGAGCCCTATAGAGCTGGCAGAGTGGACAGCTGCCTGGACAGTCCCTTGAGTCCACAGAGAACGCTACATGATCCAGGAATAAACTATTGCCATGTTAAAGGACTGAGATTTGAGGGTTGTTTGTTATAGTAGCTGAATTCAGCCCATCCTAATACAGTCTACATGAAAGAATGTGAGGGTGTGGGGCTGGTGGAGAGTACACTCACCCCTGCCCTGAGCCTCCAATGATGAAGAGGCATAATGTTACCTCTATTCATATTACTATTAACAAGAAAAGGCAGTTGTGTGAAAGTGCTTTACATGTATGATCTCCTTAAATCCTCACCAAAACACAATGACGTCACAATGTCTTTATCATCGATATTTTATAAATGAGGGAGGATTGAATGAAAGAGCTTAAATAATGTGCCAAAGGATTGGCAGAATCAGAATTTAAACCCAGATCTTTTTTTAAAATATTTTTTTGTAGCTGTAGTTGGGCACAATACCTTTATTTTATTTATTTATCTTTATAAAGTGCTGAGGATCGAACCCAGGGTCTCACACATGCTAGGTAAGTGCCCTACCACTGAGCTACAACCCCAGCCCTGAACCCAGATCTTTACAGACCCAGCCTGGGGAATCCCAATTCCTGAAAAATGGTCAGCATTCTGTACCCCCCCCCCCGCAAAAAAAATTAGAATCATCATGGAGTTGGGGCTACATCTAGTTGGTGTTCCTAGAATACAGAAGGTAAGAAGGGAATGTTTAATTTGGCTACTTTTCTGAATTTGCTAGAATAAATGGGTATGAAAATTTTTATTTATTCATGTAACTCTCTTTAAAACTAGTGCAACTTTCTCTAAAACATTCCCCAGTGCAAGGCCAGACAGGAAATGAAAAAGAAAAGATCCCCAAGGATCCCTCCTCCGCTTCTTGTGAGGACCCAAGTGGAAATAATAAGGTTCCCGTCCACTCTTGGGAAATGGGGTAGAACGGTAAGGCCTGAGGAAGGAATGAGAGTTGTCTTCTCAAAGTGGACTGACCCCCAACCCGAGTCTTCTGTAAGCTCAACAAACATCTCCTGGGCGCCTCCTTTGGGTTGGGCCCTGAGCAGAGCACTGGTCTCCCCAGAGGGATAAATGGTCCTGCTGAGTGTTGAAAAGCAAAAATGGGGTGCCTAGATGAAGCAGTTTCACTTCCTGTTATCCTGAAATTCCCGAAGACCAGACACATTTTCCTGTCTAGTGAGGGACTGAGCTGATCTGAGGGTGCTTGTGATCTTCGTCCCGGAGTGCGATCGCATACAGGTGCTGGGGAAAGGTCGGTGGGTTTGCTCCGGGCTGCTACCCAAGCCTCTGCTGGGGGGACACGGAGCATTCAGCATGCTCATCACCGTTCCCTTCAGATGCCCCCAACTCCTGCACCCGAAACACATCTGGGGCCCAAGGACTGTGGATACAGAAGCTAGCGTTTATTTGAAAGTCACCCTGGCAAATCTCTGCCTAGTCTCCGGAACGTGTATGGACTAAAATCAAGCCTTTCTCAAACAGTAGTTGCCCCCCATTAAAGCATGCATTAGATTTCTACATGAACCTTCCAACTCACACTATGCCTGTGCCTATTTCCAGAGCCTCCTATTTCCTCTCTTTCAGAATCAGCACCCAATGCTGGAGCTGGCGCGAGCCTCACAGATAACCCCAGTGACTCTTCCGACTGCAAAGAACAAAGTTCCTGTCAGCCAGAATATTCCAGAACATCCATAATATCCCATGGTGTTTTCAAATCGTAGTCATGATCCATTAGTCTGGATAGTGAAATCAATTCAGTTGTAACCCTCATTTTCTTTAATAGGAAAAAAAAAAGAAAGAAAGATACAGAACTGAGCAGACACTATCAGAGTGTGTCCTGTGCAGTAAGGGTTAGTGGCTTCGAGGGCTGCCACTTTAGAAGTGTGACAGTCACTATCACTGCACACTTTCTCATTCTTTCAACATATATTTAAATAGTCTCATGCCAGGCACAAGAGAAACACAGGTTGGGGGTGGGGTGGGGGGAAAGAGCTTCAGAGATGATGCTGGACATGAGCGGGCACCGAAGGCACCCGGACAACCGTCACTGTGTAAGTGAGTCATCAGCTCGGTCTTTGCGACTGAGGCAAGCTCTTGATTAGTCGGGACTGAAGTGTGCAATGTTAACATGCCATGTAAAGTTTTTTAAAAATTAGACATTTCTTGTGCAACATTTAAGGCAAACAAAACATTTGCATGCTCTCACTTAACAACCAACACGGTGACAACTGGGACCAGAGGCAAAGTAGCTGGGATTCAGAAAGGTTCAGTGTCTTTCTCAGGGTCATGTTACTCAAAGCAGAAGTTTCCAGTAGACGTTCCAAGCTCCTTTTCCTCTTCGACATCGGTAGCAAATAAGTTATCAGCAGTTCAACACGTTACCTCTCCGGGATAGAAGCGTATTTTTCAACAAGACGCTCCTAGAGGTAACTATTCAGTTCTAAGGGAAGTATCTGTGTCCCACCCCAGGACCTTTGCACAGTCGTTCCTGTTTGCAGTGCTCCCTCCATTCCCTGGTTTTGTCCAAATCCTTGCTCTTTCCTTTTCAGGATGATCGTCCCTCTTTGGTACCACCGGGACTCTTGGTTCCATTATCTGATTTTACTTGGCTTTGCAGCGTTTACTACTACTTGACCTTGAGTTACACATTTGGTTCTGGGTTTATTTTCAGCATCACCTTCTCCAAGACAGCAGACTTCATTTCATTCATTCCTTATCCCCAGCACTGAGAAAAATGCAACGTGCCCACCTGGTGCTACAGCAAAGTGCTGTGCGAACCGTCTCCATCCATCCTCTGTGTGTAAGTGTAAATATGTCCGTGTAGATATAAACTAAGTGACAAATTGAGAATGCAGATACGGACACACACATGAGAAACCCCACACGTCATCTCACCCCAGCTTCACTGGACCTGTGGCATATGTGGTCCAGATGCCCAAACTCTCAGCTAAGAAAGACCACAGGAATCATAGCTCCGGGTCCTCATGCCACAGACAAGGAAACTGGGGCTCCCCATGTTGAGGTGACTTTCCAAGGTTGCTGCAGGACCCAAGGTGGGAACCTAAACTGAGGATTCTTTTCAGATCAAGCATAGTGCTCTTTTTATGCCACCAAATTCATAGAGACTATGGCTAGTCCATAAGCTGAGAATTTATCATCTGTCATATGGAAGATAATAACGAAGTGAAGGATAGTCTAATTATAAATCACTAACAGTACTAACCCCAAGATGCTAAACACCATAAGAAAATCACAACACTCTCAGAACAGAGAGAAATGAAGCTTGGGGTCATCGTGGAGGTCATAGCAGAAGGAACCCAGATGCGGGACTTCCAATCTTGGCTTTGCCACTTTCTAGCTATGTGATCAACTATCCGGCCTCTCTTTTTATCAAGTGTCCCCACTGAGTGGATATACAGTGTTAGGGACAAAGCTGTCCCCGCTTAACAAACAGGGATAGTTTTAGTACCATCACAGGATTGGTGCAAGGAACAGTTCGTATATGTAAAGTGGTCAGTTGAATGTGTGTTGTCATTACCGCTATACCCTAAGAACATGAAATGCAGAAAATTTCACCTTTGTTACAATAACATTGTGCTTTACATACACTTCATTTGGGGCACCGTGTCTCTTTTTATCACGAGGAGGGAGTGATCACAGCTGGGCAAAGAAGGTGTTCAAAGAGCTGGAGGAAGATGCGTCTTTTGAAATGCACCCTGAAGGACAGGGAGAGGGACACACAGTGTCGGGGGTGAAGTGGACACCCACAGCCCTGGGTGAACAACCCCCAGGCAGGGACGCAGCCACAGAGTGGCACAGAGGCCAGCGGCCCCACTGGGAGGAGCTGGGTGCAAAGTGAGTGGCTGCCTGGGCTGGCCGGGTGGGTGGGGTGGGGGAGCTGGAGGGACAGACCAGGTCCTGGCGCTGCTGAGCACTGCAGGTCTATCAGATCTTATCAGCTGGAAGGAGCCCAAAAGTCTGTGGATGGGAGAGCATCACAAGGAGCCCTCTTAGGAAGACAGCCCCATGCTGGCATCCTGTGGAGCAAGTGACACCACACTGTGCGGGGTGGGCAGAAGTGGCTGCCTACCCCTCAGGGGAGGAGAGAGCAGCCTGGCCCAGGGGCCACCACAGACATGCCACCCACCCTGCAGCTTGACGGGATTTGGCACACCCCTGGGAACCCACGGGCTCCACTGCTTCTCGGCGTTCTCTTATCACACTGCCTAACGCGACACTGTCAGCAGGCGCTGTCCAGGCAACCGCAGGCTCATGTGGACTCAGCCACGACACCTGGTATCAGTCCCATCAGTGGGCCAGTGGGCCACCTGGCTGCCCAAACACAATCCAAAGGGCCGATCTGAGCAGGGCAAAGCCAGGAAACATACCATTTCTAGTTCCTCGGGCAGAGCCAAGGGATCTGTACTGTATTCTCTTCATGCTGATTCTGTTGGTCGGGTCCACACATAGAATATGGACCATGGACTCTTGTTCTCCTTCCAGCCTCAGGAAAGGAGGAATTCGGTTAGTTTTCAGGAAGGGGAAGGAGAAGAGAAATGAGCATACTGTGAATGCTCACTAGGTGCCAGGCCTGGTCAGGGGTGATGACCACAAGACCTTTATTTGATCATGACAGCAGTAACAGCAGCCCCTGTTTGGTGGTCCTACTCTTCTCCAAACTCTGCTCGATGCTCCCTGGAAATGCCATAGAGGACCCCTATGGCCGCCCTCTGCACTAGGCTGTAAGATCAGCCCCATCTTAGAGATGAGGACACTGAAGCTCAGAGGGGCCCATCATCCTTCATCCCAAAGGCAGTACATGAGGGAGCCAAGCTGGTGTTGCACCTGTCAGTCAGGACTCTTTGGTGGTGAGCAACAGTAACCGACGCTCTAACACAGGAAGGTGCTGGAAGGACAGTGGCACTCACAGGCTTGGCAGGAGGACAGCACAGGTCTAGCTAGGCAACTCTGGATGCTGGGGACAGGAAGGACCTGGCACCACCAACTACAAGGTCTCATTGCAGGAAAGTTCTGGCTGCAGATGGGGTGCACTGAACTCCCCTATGCCTCGGGCTGTCTGTCTCTCTGTTTTCAGGGGTTCTCCAACTGGCCTCTGACGTGCCATTCTTGGGCTGCTTGGGGACAGGTAACCGGTCCCCAGTCCCCGCTGCATGCAGGCTGTATCCAATGGTTACACAAGTGAGAAATAGAGGTGCACGGTGGGAACAAATGCTCTCCACCCCAACCCAGGGGGAGACCCTTCCGCTGTGTTTGTTTCTCTATCTTGCTAAAGTCCTCCTTCTTGTGGTTCATGAGTAAAGGTTGTATAAGAAATACTGGTCGTTTAATAAGAATCCCCTTTATGTGAGTCAACCTCTGCACCCCTGTGAACCACGCACAGAAACCCATGCACCACGCAACAGGGGCTCAGACGCACTCCTGCTGAGGCCCCCACTGCTGCAACTGCATGTACACTGGCCACCAGGAGCACCAAGCCACACACTGTACGCCGGGTAATCAATGAACTGTGGATGGAATACATATGGGAAAATATGCCCAGTTTTCTGGCATGTATACTACATATCATGAAATATTTTTATTATCCATTCAAAAAGAGATCTCTTTTGAATTGCATTTCAATTACACTTTTTAAAGCAGAATTCATAACTCATTTGTCCATGTAAACACGTGCCCACACACAAACACCCTGGAGGTAGCCTCATGCCCGTCGTCTTACAAACCCTAATCCACAGTTTTCTCTGTTGAGTGGCTTTTATCTACCTGTTTCCTGTTATCTGCAATAAAGCAAATCATAATTGCTACAAGGAAGATCATAATAATTAAACGACTATCTGACATACTACATTACTGTTTGGATGGCTTTACGACCAGATAACTACTGCTGAGAGATGAAGGTGGTGGGGTGTCAGGGGGGTAGCTCTGCCAAGTGACCCTCTCAGCCAATCCATGACTCGTGGTCCTCGGTGACTTTTACTGATGGGATCAGGCTAGAACTCATCAGCTGCTGCAAAGCCCTGCCCAATGAGCCACCAGGCTTCCTGGGAAACCAGAAACACACGGAGCTGAAGGGGTGGTGTGCAGGAAGAATTTGGAAGCTTCCCACTGCAGACCACCTCTTTCTCAGAGGAGCCCCCTCTAGTTTGAGTCTTCCCTGTCCCCCAGAAGCCCTGAGTTGCAGTCTTGTTCCCTGGAGCTGCCGTTGGGAGGGAAGGGACGTTTGGAGGCGGGGCCTAGAGGAAGGCCTTCATGTCCTTGGGAATGCCCTGGGAAGGGAGGGTGGGACTCTGGGCCCTTCCCTCTTTGGCAAACTGGCCTTGAGGTGAGTGCTGTACCACACGTTCCCACCATGATGCGCTGACTCACCACAGGCCCCAAAGCAACAGGGCTACTTAACCATGGCCTAGGACCTCTAAAGCTGAGCCCAAGTAACCCTTTTCTCTATGTAAGTTGACTATCTCCGGGGATTTATTACATTGTCAGGTAACACCTGCTCTCTACCTTCTACTGTTAGTGCCTTCTCCCCCCACATCCTCTGCCTTCCCATCTAACAAGGGGCCCAGGTAAACTGCAGCCACCATCAACACCTTCTCAACCCAAGAAGCCATCCCTCGGCCGGGGGGCCCAGTGACCTCTGCCTGCAGCTGCCTCTTCCGGCTTCCCTATCTACTCCAGATCCCAGATTCCTGGAGAAACACAAATCAAGGCCCTCCCGCCCTCCTTTAA
The DNA here is from genome assembly GCF_048772815.1 of Callospermophilus lateralis. Taxonomy (NCBI): domain Eukaryota; kingdom Metazoa; phylum Chordata; class Mammalia; order Rodentia; family Sciuridae; genus Callospermophilus; species Callospermophilus lateralis. Next base: position 18,612,045 of record NC_135312.1, read on the forward strand.
CAAAAACCTCTAGTACCAAGGAGGCTGGCAAATAACTCCCCTGATATGGGGCTGCATGTGCCTCACCGACTTCATGGCCCACGGCCCTTCTGCACGCTCTGTTCCACCCACCTGCCCCACTCCCACACTCTCTCCCTTTCCTGCCTCCCTCTCTCTTCCCTTTCTCTGTCCTGGACCTGGCTCTGGGGCTGGGAAACACTCCACCATCCCCAGGCGCAGGAAGAGCTGACTACCTGACTTTACCTGGATTACACCACCTGGCCCAGAGGAATGCACATGCGCACCCTGTACTCCGCCCACCTGGCAGCCTGCCTTGCTCCAGGGTCAATGCCTTCACTTGACATCTCCAGGGAGGAGCTCAGCTCCTGGCCTGGGCTGTGTGCTCAGTCTTCACTGGAGATACAAGTGAATTTCAGTTTCCACTGAGCCCGTGCATGCGTATGTTGATTTAGACGCACTGATATACTTACATATTTCCCTGTGCTGGTCATCAGTTAAACACCATGTTAGCCTCGAGTTTTGGAGGGGGAATCTCAGTGTACACGGGAAGAGTGCAGGATGTTTCCTACAGGATTATCAAAACTCCCTTTGCATGCTGACCTCGTTTCATCACCAGGTGCAAGGAGTGCTTCCCTACCAGCCCAGGGCCCTATAGTCCCTTCCTTACCTTCCTTCTCAGAAGTCCTGCAGATTGGCCACCCGGCACAGGCATACAGGAGTGTCCCTCGGAGACACGTGTACTGAACTTCTCCAGACGCCAGTTTGGATGTGTATAGAGTAAAACGCCAGGCAGGTCCGCCTCCCGCTGCTGGACCCTGTTTTTATCGAAGCTCTCTGCCCACAGCCCTGGCCTCCGTCCCTGGTCAGGTGGGCACGCCCTGCACTGCCCTCTTCTAAATCTGTGTTGGCCTCCGTAATTTTCAGATAACATTTCAGCAATTTCAAGTTGGTGGCTTAATGATTCTGATGCCATTCTCTAAGATGAATTTTTTTATGATCTACCTTTCTCAGACTCACTATCCCATTTTTCCCTCTCCACATTACTTTCGACAGGCAAACTTTGATTATTTGAATGCCCCAGGGGATGTGCTGGAATTTAAGTTAAGTGAGATTTCAGGTAATTGGAAGAGTTTATAATGTGAACTGTAGTAGCTGGGGGCTATGTGAAATTCCTGACAGTCTTGGCTAACTGAAGTCTTGAATAAGGAAGCTTCATCTGGATATCCATCCCAATCCTTTCACTCTTCCTATCCCCCTTCTCATCTTCTTAGCCCCTACGCTCTCCAACAAGTATGCCCTATGCTTCTGGGCCCATAAGATGAAGAGAAAACATGAGAAAGAGGATTGCTCTCTTTCCATTGCCTATAAAAGGGCCAAGGGACCCCCTCTCCTTTGCCAAAGACGGCATAGATTGTTTTAAGTCACTGCTTGCCCACCGTGAAGTTGCTGTGTCCCCAGTCCCCTGCCTCAGGCTCAGGCCAAGATGTTGACAGTGGGACCCTGGTTCTGCTTTGCACCAGAGACCATGTGTTCAAGCTAGAGCTTGCAAATGAGCTACAGTCAAGGCTCCCCCACTTCCAGCTGGGCTGCCGGGGGCCTGGGATATGACGGATACAGAGGTGGCCTATGAGACAGGCGCTAAAGGGTTAAACAGTGTCTCACCCACTTCAGTTACATGCTGAGCCTAACAGTCCCATGTGGAGTGGGTGATGGACAGCTGGTTACCACCTTCTGGAATAACAATTCCACTCAGTAGCAGAGGGCTTTTTTTGCAAGCAGGATATTGGTAAAGCGTTGGTAAGGCGTACATGATATTTTGGTCAGACTGACTTTAAATGTGAAACTCCTGTGGCTCATCTTCCAAACACTGGGAGGCAGAGGGGAAGGGTGTGGTGCTTTTGCTTTGCAGGGGAGGCACCGAGAGGGCCATGGAATGGCAGGGGCAGAACTAAAACCCGTCCCTGGCTGCCCTTGGCCAGACGGGAAGACACCCGGGAGACTCAGACGGGAAGGCACCACTTCCAGACAAAACGTGGCACCTGGGATGTGGAGTGTGGGTCTCACAGGCATTGCACACCAAGGGGACCAGGAGGAGCCCCTCACCCACTCTGTGACTCTGTTTTCTCTTCTAGAATACATAACAATATTATAAATAATCATTATTTTGGAGCCTCCTGAGAACCCACAGATGACCCAGTGCTTCAGATGAACCAATCATTAGTCCCCATGGCCATTCCAAAAGGAGAGATTACTGTCCCCTTTTACAAATGAGGAAATTAAGCCTCTAAGAGGTTTTTAAAAACAAGTAAATATAACGACAACAAAATCCTGCAGCTGATAAGAGATAAAGGTGGGATTTGAACCCAGACTTGTTCCATACCATTTCTACCATAGCCCCACATTCCACTCACAGGAGGCCATAGGGTTCCACAAAATAGTGCACCTAAAAGAACCACTCAATAGACTCCAAAGACACCAATCTTAACACAGAAATCAAAAGAACAGTGTTTGTCCCGTTCAAGACAGAAATAATCTCCACTCCGGCTTGTGGAGACGTCATGGTTTTCTGGTGAACACTATCCCCTGCTGGAGTGACCAGTCCCCTGAGGCCAGAGCACTGGAGACAGGGTCAACTGGAGGGGATGATGTGTGGGAACAGTCCCAGCGTCCACCCTCTGACACTCCAGTCTCGGGTACAAATCCTCCAACAGGCAAGGAGGTGTCCCATCCCAGTTTGCCCCAAGTGGCAGGCATCTGCAGGCTTGAGATCTTGAAATCAGCCATGCACATCCACCGCCACTTCCTACTTAAGTAAGCAGACCTCTTACCACCACCTGCCAAGCTTTCAACCAGTCACGATCATTACAGTCCTTCTCCCTGGATGAGAACCTCAGAGACAGTACTAAAGGGTCACTTGGGCCCCAAATTGTCACCTACAGGTGTCCCCAGCTGAAGCTCTGTCTACCCCTGCTCATATTTTCCTGAGCACTGCTAATTAGCTCCTGCACTGCGTCTTCCTCGTGCTTATGTTTTTTTTCCGCCATCTCCAGGCGTCACTGATGAGTGACAAATTTTCCTCAACAAGAACCATGAGTTCAGAAGCCAGCCCACAGCAAAAAGTCAGGCAGAGATTCTTCCAGGACACAGGAGATGATTAAACCACTGGAGTTTTCAGAGGACAAACTAAATTGTAACCACTTAAGGCTGGGATTCTATCATCCGGGGCTGTTTCTCTGGCCAATAACTGTGCAAATGGGTTGATTATGTTAGTAAATGGCTCTCAGGGGTGACCCGAGTTAATTATGGCCTTCCAGGAAGAGGGTGAAAACCTCACTGGCTACAAATCACCAGTGGACTGCAAGCCAATACGGGGCCCAGTTTTACTCGTTTTCCTTGACAGTTCATTCATCCACCCCACCACTGTCTCCGTCTCCACCGTTCATCAGGACAGTGTTTAAATGGCAATAAAACAGGTGGTTGGGTTTACTTGTCTGCGTGTTTTTGATACCCTGACACAAACACCCGTGGCATTAAACCCAGGTATGGCTGACACAGGTAAAGTCAAAGGATGAGTACTTCTCTTTCAGTAAAAAAGTTCAATGATAATTAGGATTGTCATTAAGAGTAGCATCAAAATAGCTCTACCACTCCCCAGCATCCATCCTAAAGAATTAAAGTCAGCGTACTGTAGAGATGCATTCATACCCATGTTTTATTAGCAGCAAATTCACAGTCGCCAAACTGTGGAACCAGTCTAGGTGTCCATCAATGGATGAATGGATAAAGAAAATGTGGTATACATACAAAATGGAGTTTTACTCAACCATAAAATAAAATAAAATTATGTCATTTGCAGGAAAAAAAAAATGCACTACTCAATACATGACCGAGCTGACCATTCGAATAGGAGAGGAAACTCGGAGGCAGAGTGCTGGAAGGATACAGTAGCAGAGGACAAGCCAAGTGAGACCCTGGGTCCCAACCCCTGCCTTCACTTCTCAGTGATCTCGAGCAAGTCAATCCATCTCTTGCTGAGCCTAGATCTTTTATCTGTAAGACGGGGGCCATGCCCATACCTTTATCAATGATTACATGAGACTGGGCGAACCGGGTGTCAGCCTAGTGATCAGCACATGGCCGTCACTTACTAAGAGATCAACGTCAGCCCATCATCGGCATCTTCTTCATGGACATCACTGGCGCCAGCTGCTGTCCACACCAGGTGACAGGGCACAAAACCTGAAATAATTGAAAGGCCTGCCCAATCGGATGGGCTCAGATCCCAGATATGACCACGGCAGCATTAGCCAACACTGATGGCGGCACTGCTCGGGGCACTTCCCTCACATTAGCGCCCTTGACCTCACGACGAGGCCCTACCAGGTGGATCCCATGAGGGTCCGACATTCACCCAAAGCACTGGACCACGGGATGGAGGCAGAAGTGTCCTGTGGGACTCCAGATTCCCTTAAAGGGAGGAACACTCTCCTTCCTCTCTCCCTTCCAGCCACACACTGGTCCACAAAGTAGAAAGCCTCCTTCTTGGGATGGTGGGGGCCAGAGAAATGGAAAGTTCGCTGGGCTCTGACAGCGGAGCCATGGTACAGGCTGTCTTGAGAGAGACGGCTCTGTCTTCCCTAGGACACTTGTCTCTCTGGACCACAGTAATGTAATCCTAAGGAGCAAACCAATGTCATACCCACGTGCCCAAGGCCCAAACCGACCTTGAGGAAATCTGGCACGTGCATTGTAACGACAATGTGTGATTGAGTTCTCAACAGCTTATAGGAATCCCCACTGCCGGCATGGGTCTCCAAGACACAAAGGTGTGAGAGCACCTTATTGGGGCATGAAAGGGGGTTTTAAATGTAAGAATATTTCCCTTCTGGCACCATCATCCAAATACATACTTTCTGAAAGTAAGTACGCCAGTGTGCCAGGTTGGTTGGTCCACTCGGTCACTAAGGCTCCAGTAGAGTGGGAAAAACAGGCTCCAGGATCAGAAAGCCTGAGGATTGCACCCCAGCTCCTGCGTTTCTCACACGCTCCCTTCTGCCTGCTTAGCTCTCGGCTGCATTGACCACGGCCTGCACCCACAGCCACGGCCTGCACCCACGTCCTGCGCCCACGGCAACTGCAGCTGCCTCTCCAGGGCTGTGGGGAATAGAGGAAGGTGCACAGGTAAAGCATCCTAAGCAGCCAAAGTGCTCAACTCTGTATTCCCCTGCTCTTTCAAATAAACCACAAGTGGAGACGTTTGCGACTTTACTGTCATGAGTGATAATAATGAGAGCAGGACAGGTGGAGTGTCCCTCATCCAAAATGCTTGGGACCAGAAGTGTTTCAGATTGGAGGCTTTTATCAGATTTTGAAATAATTACGTATACAGGAGATATCTTGGAGATGGGACCCAAATGGGAACACCAGATTCATCCGTGTTTCACGTCTGCCTTATGCACACTGCATGAAGATAGTTTTATACGACATTTTAAATAATTTTGTGCATGAAACAAACTTCGTGTACAAAGAACCATCAGAAGGCATCATGGGAGGATTGTGTCTGTACTCAGAGTTTTGTATTTTAGGATTTCAGATTGGCGTGCTCAAACTATCATGGCAATCAGAGTGGTGGTTGTAGTATTTGTGGTAGGAAAATCCCCACAAACCAAACCAGAAGAAGGGGAAGAGGAGAGGGCATTTCAATGGGCATGGCCAATGCCAGCATCCTGCTAAGGCTTGGCCGCTCAGCACCAGGTGGGGTGTTTCTGGGAGATGCGTGGATTCATCTCCTTCTCTTCGATGTCTTCACAATGACTCCAGCCATCAAATCAGCTACTTTCCTTGCTCACCAACGCCGTCTTAAAAGACCCCCTCTCAAACTCAGGTGTTCAAATTGTCCAATGAACTCTTCTTTGAAAAGTGGCCTTTTCACTAGTGCCTCTCAGGAAAGTAGCGACTTGGAAGAAGACCTGCAGGCCTAGGTCTCTGGGAGACACAGGATACTTGATTTCTTTTGCCTTCCTTTGGCTGCCTACTTGCATATGTAAGTCCCTCTGGACGGATCAGATCTCAACTCACAGGCTGAACTGGCCATCCTTCTTGACACAGGCCAGAGGCGTTGATGTGCAGCAGGTTTCCTCAGTCATCAACGATGACCTCCCCACCAACAGGGAACAGAATTGTTGGAGGTGGAGCGTTCTGGCCATAAGGGCGTGGCTATTAAGATGGTGACAGAGAAGACAGAGGACTCTGTGGGACACGGAGACCTTCTACCACACCTCCATTGAAGAGATGCCCCTCAGTGTTGCTGACCTCATCTGAGAGGGGCTGTCCTGCTGCCTAGCTCCAGCCAGGGTTCAGTCCTGGGGGTAAGGAGCAGCTGGAAGGGGACGGAAGGGAGCCCAGGGATGGGCATCTTGTCATTTTTTTCTTTCTTTCATTCTTTTTTTTTTTTTTTTTGAATAAATGTCACTTTTTGAGGTAAAAAAAAAAAAAATGTGGCTTTTTCAGAAGGCAGCTGAGGAAGGGAATGAGATAGCTTCTAGAACTTGCTCTCCCAGACACCTCACACCAAGTGCTGGGATGTCAGATGCCCATTCAGATACACCCAGGGACGTCACGGCAACACACCGAGGCACATCCAAAGACCATCAGTGAGCCTGGGAGGCACAGCCAACCTTGAAGACCCGCCTCCAGCCCCTGACCCTGCAGCCTGTTCTGGAACCCTGCTGTCACACACCTGCACTCCTGACAGGGGGAGACAATGCAGTAAGTGTCCCTAAGACATTGGCTTCAGGTCCAGCAAATGTGCAGTTTGTCAACATCACAGCGTCCTGTGCTGCCATTATGACTGATGAGGATGGTGACGGTCACGGTAATGACGGTGACAATGATGGGGATGAGTGACATGGAAATGGTGTGATATTTATTGCTGGGTAGAAAAAATAAATTTTAAGACAGCTTATTGGAACAGAAATGAGAATAATGGTTCCCTCTAGGGCAGGGGGACTATGACGAAGGGCATATAGAGCCCGCTGGGAATCTGAGAATGTTCTAGACCTTGATCTGGATGGTGGTCACACTGGCCCAGACATATGTAAAAAAGGATTGAGCTGCCCACTTAAAATGTGTGCACTCACAGTCTGTGTTTAGCCTCAATACCAATGAAAAGCTAAAATAGCATATACTATAAAGCCATTTTTAGAAAGAGTGGCCTGAGAAAAATGGGGATTGTACATTTGAATGTTAACAGCATTCAGTTCTGAGTAGTGAAACTACAGACGTTTTTCCCTTTAAACATATCTGTGTTTTCTAAATTTGGAGTGTGTGGTGAATTCATATCACTCAATGTTTAAAGTTAAAATCCCCCACTACCCAAGGAGTTTATATCTCCAGACAGCACCTTCAGCCTCTCACTTCTTCCCAAACCTTCCCTCATTCTCAGTCAGGCCCTCAAGGGCGGCCCCCCAGCTGCCCAGGGAGACTCTCCGAGGTGGGGTGAAGCAGGCAGAAGGGAGGTGAACTGGTGCTGTGAGGCTCTCTCACTTCCCGGGAGACACTGCTCATCAGAGCCCGTCACCCGGTGCACCTGCCCCGGCCAACGACAGCACAGAGAGTGTTCTGACTGACCCTTTGGGATAAGGTCTCATCTGCAGGGATCCTTACCCCACTGTGGCTCAGCTCCCAGCCTCTCCTGAAGTCTGGATAGGAATCTAGAACCAGACCCCAAAGTCTCCCTTTTTAGCTTAAATTCTTGGATTTAGATCCGAGTCCGCTGGAAGCCGACTGAGGAAAGGCGTCTTCTAGCAGCAAAGGCTGTCACCTCTTCATGGAAATGGGTGCAGAGGCCCAGCCAAGGCTCCCAGCATGTGACAGAAGTTAAACCTGGCTCTCCACCTTCCATCTTGCTGAGTGACCATAAAAGGGTGTTGTAGTCAGCTCTTTCCCATGTGACTAAGGATCTGACCAGAACAACTGTAGAGGAGGGAGAGTTTATCTGAGGGCTCACGGTTTCAGAGGTCTTAGTCCATAAAGGCCGGCTCCATTCCTCGGGGCTGGAGGTGAGGCTGAGCATCATGGCAGATGCGCGGCAGGGGGAAGGCGCTCACGTCAGGGTGATCAAGAAGCAGAGACTCCACTTGCCAGATACGAATCTACACCCCAAAGCCACGCCCTAATTCCCACCTCCTCCAGCCACCCCTACCACTTCGGTAACCACTCAGTTAATCCATATCAGGGGATTAATTCACTGATTGGGTTAAGACTCTCATGGGGACACTCACAACCCAATCATTTCTCCTCTGAACCTCCTTGCACTGTCTCACACGTGAACTTTTGGACGACACATCACATCCAAACCATAACACAAGGGCTCTAAATTTCTGGGCACTGTGGAAACATTCTGGATTCCTGTTTCTTTATCTATAAAATGTAGACATGACCACCTGCTCTGTGTGTCCAACCTTCAGAATGGTACGAAGGGAACGTAGAGGAAGGAGACAATGTCCCCCAATGGATTGTGTCCCTGACTTTTGGCAGTGCCAGGGACATAGCAAATCCTCTTGAATATCAGTTGAGGAAAGACAAACGTAAGGAATTATTTTTATTAGTATTTCTCATGATGAGAAGGTGATTGCAGAAACCCAAGAAATCCCACAACTTCTTTGCCAAAGAGTCAACCGTGGGTGGCAGATGAGCTTCGGAGCAAGCTTAGCTCCGGGTCAGGAGCAGAGATGAAGAAGTACACGCTCCGTCACACGACAATGCAGGTCTGATCCCCACAGAAAGCCCCGCTTCGTAACCAAGTCATTTCCCACCTGCAGCCTCTGGCTTTTTTTCAGGTGTCTATCTGACACCCTGAGGTTCCTGCTCGGAAGGAAGGAGAAGAGAGGCAGCAAGGGCCTGTGTCATGGTAAACTTATAAACCCGCTGGGCTTATTAAACGGGGATGTGACTTGCTCCCTTTAAAAGATCACAACCTATATTTTGAGAGTCAGAAGTTCTGTGGGATAAAAATGGAGATGAGGGGACTTTGGGGAAAGAAACAGATGAGAATGTTGTTTGAGAAAATTTTAAAGGGGGGGGCAGTTTTTCAGTTCAAGAGTTCAAATGAGAACCCTTTGGATTTGGGATTCTTTGGGATTTGGTCACTCCACACAGGACACTGTGCCAGGCACAGCGGGAGGCTCCGATGAATCAGCTGCTCCTGCTCTGAAGCAGCTGCAGGCTGGATGCGAGGCAGGAACACGGGTAACCCCAACATGGGGGGCCCAGGACCCATGGTCAGAGGCAGGGCTGGACGGATGCCCTGCGATGGTAGGACAGGAACAGAGCTGTCAGATGAGAGCAAGGCAGTTGTGACTGAGCCTGGAGAGAGCAGTAAGGGACAGTGAGAGAACAAGGGGCCACCTGAGGAGAGGCCTGGAACGTGGAAACCCAGGCTTCAGACTGAGAAGTCTATTAAGGGGTGATTCAAAACCCCAGCAAAGAAGAAAGCAGAGTAGTCAGCAGATGCTCTGAAGACCAGAGAGGGGTACCAACAAGAAAGGGCAGAACAATGTGGGCGAGAGGCAGGGCACAAAGTTGGGAGGTAAACAGGAAGTTCTCGGAGATGCTGGGGAAGAGGAAGTGGCCCAGGGTTGATGAAGAGGCTGTGAGCCCACCTGTGAGTCTGGAAAAGAAGGAGACTGCTGGGAAGGAAGAGGGCCCAGGCTGACCCCAGCAGCACTCACCATCCTGCAGCCAATTGAAAAGCAAATTGGAACTGGCTAGGAAAAGGGAGTCCCACCCCTGCCACCTCCAATACTGCCGCGGTGGTGGGTCTGCAGATGGCAGCAAGCAGGCCGTCAGTCTGTGCCTCATCAATATGAATTTTCCATGGCGTCAGGTTGACAGCTGGCAGGTGACACACCCCCTCCCTCTGGAGGAGCATCTCTGGAGACCTGGGGAAGGGTTTTCCCAAAGTCAGACAAAGACAGGAGCCCCACAGAGGGCTGGGGCCTTAAAATACCATTGACACACTCTGCCTCACTTTATTGTCACCTTAGCCGAGATACACAGGCAGGTAGAATTATCTCCACTGTACAAAGTCCAGAGGAGATAAGGCCTTCCATGTCAGGAGCTCTGCCCAAGACCACGGAGCTCCCTAGCAGGGAGCTGAGGACTTGGGTAACCCAGAGCAGCTGGCCGGGATAGTAGGCATGCACCAGGGTCATCTGGACAAAGCAGAGGTGGACAGCAAAATCAAGTGGGTTGAAAGTGGATAAGAGCAAGGGGCAGAGATGCAGGTACAGATGGGTCCTGTGCTTTACTCAAGCCTTTCCCCATCCCGCCCCTCATGTACGCCCCTGGAAGACCAGTTCCCTGCCTAGAGCACCCACCCACCTGCTTCCCCTGAACAGATACAATCACACCACCAGCCTCCTCCAGAGTGAAGGCCACACCCAGGACCCCAGATCCTTCTCTACTGCTAACAGGACATTCACAGTCTCCCCATCAGAGGACAGATGATCTGAGAGTCCCCCAGTAAGTCCTGTGTTTTGCTCCCTGCCTATTTCTATTTTTTTCCTCTAAATCTCCACTTGCTGAAATGAAGCCCAAACTTCCTGGACCCAGTGCCACATCCATCCAGAACCTTCTTCAATCCCCCAATCTAAGTCTACCTCCCCTCACTTTGCAGAGTCCTGTTACAATACCTGTCCTGGGGCTATGGCCTGATGCCCGTCCTCCACCACCCATGACTGCAGACGCCTCCAGGCCGACTGTGCTGCAGAAGGCTCCACACCCAGGGTGCTCAATGCCTCTGGCCCACTGAAGGCCGACCTCTCCCCCGAGACCCACTCTGCCCCACCCCTGTGACCTAGGTTGCCCTTCACTCCCCTTCGCAGCAACCAGCCACCTGGACCAACAATGGCGGATCCATCCTGACCTCACTGCCCCCTATCTTTGTGCCTGGCCCTAATCAAGCCACGGGAGGACAGGCACATCCTGGAGTCATCCTCCGCAAATGAGGATGTGGAATCGAGGCAGAGACTGCAAAAGGGCTGGAGGAGGATGCTGTGGGATGCCGAATCTGCGCCCTGCCTCGGGTCCTGCTCCTCTTGAGCCACAGCACGAAGCTCCATCATTCCAGAAATCCTGTCTCCTGTCCCTCCACAGGCAGTCCCAGTCCCTTCCCCTCAGAGCTAACGTGCGCAGGAGGTAAGACCCACACTCAGAAAAGACGCCTTCCTTCCTTGGGCCGCAGGTGAAGACTGACCAGGTAGGGCTTTAAGGAAAGCTACAAGATAAAGAGCTGGCCTGGAGCTTGGCGGTCACAGACAGATGGTGGGAAGGCTGGAGAGGGCTGTGGTCAGGGAAGAAGGGGGAGACTCGCCCTGGGGGAGGGTATGGGGTGTGAGAAGAAGATGGAGGCCAGAATGCATGAAGGACCAGGGTGGCCGAAGCAGCTAATGCAGGAGGGCACGAAGAGACAGAAGGCAGACACGAGTCAGCAGGGTCCTGGGAAGCCACTGAGGTTTCTGAGTAAAGAACCTGTGAAAAATGTTTTGTTTCTGGACTGGGGATGTGGCTCAAGTGGTAGCGCGCTCGCCTGGCATGCGTGCGGCCCGGGTTCGATTCTCAGCACCACGTACAAACAAAGATGTTGTGTCCGCCGATAACTAAAAATAAATATCAAAAAAATTCTCTCTCTCTCTCTCTCTCTCCTCTCTCACTCTCTCTTTAAAAAAAAAAATTAAAAAAAAATGTTTTGTTTCTGTGTTTCAAGGTGGCTTACCTGACAAGTTGTACAGAGCACAGGCTGGCTTACAGAAGGTCTCATTCCCTGGGCAAAACTAGGATGTCTGTTGCAATAAAACAGCTCAAGATGATGGAAGTAGATCAGATTAAAACGGAAAGACCGCAAAATAAAAATCGACCAAAGGTTTGTGTTCCATGGGAAGCAGGGGCCGCATCCCCTGGGGCCACTTTTCCAAAGGCTCCATGGAGAGTCACATACTCTCCACGAAGCAAATCTCTTGTCACGAAGCACCCAACATCCCAGTCTGGTTTTACTGGTGGAAAAACCAGGCACTGAGTAAGACATGTCATTCATTCTGGTCATTTTCATTCAGAGACGAACCACAGTCCTCTCCTCAGCTTCAGCCCATACATTTTATTCAATGTGAAACTCACTAAATTAATTTTTTTTTCACATAAGAAGAGTAGAAATTGTCAAATTTAGAAGCACATATGCGAATTTCCCTGCCCAGGAGAGAACATGAATCCCATTAGTTAAAAATAGCGGTTGTGCTCACTCCTCCCCCTTGCGTGTTAATTTTCATAAACTTACTCTGAAATTAGCCTGCCACTAGGAAGATAGCTGCTCATCAAAAGTGCTCCCAGCAAGCACCAAGCTCGCCTTGCAAGAGTTCAAGCGATCCCAGAAAACTCAGAACAAGGCAACGTTCTAACAGCGTGAGTCCTGTCTCGCCAGACTCACTGATCCCCAAACTCCTGCCATCTCGAGGACCGCCACTCTCCAGCGACCCACCCAGGGCCATCTTGGACTCACTCTACTCCGTCCTCCCAGTCCAGCTGCCTAGGAATCCTTAGAGGTCTTCCTTTAAGACGTATCCCCCATTCTCCTCTTTTTCTCTATGCCCCGTGGTACAGAGCCCCCTTATCTCTTCACTCAGATTCCCACAAATTCATATAACCTACAGTTATTGAGTACCTACCACAGACAAGGTAGTGCTGAGGTTACAGATTAATAGCACATGGTCTCTACTCCCAGGGAGTTCGAGATCTTTTGGGTCCAGTGTGGAAACAGGCAAGTTAAGGGTGACATGCACAATCACAGCATACGTGGCATGACTCGGGCGCAGTGAGACTAATTGAGAATTTTGATGGTGGCAGAAAAGCGCCAAGACTGGTATAGCTCCTCCTAGCCTGCCTTTCCCTAATTCTTGGCAATCACCAAATTTGTTTTTATATCCCACTGCCTGGCTCAGGGTCCTGCAGAAAGTAGAAGCTCCAAGACAACCGAGCCCAGCGGAAACAGGTCCATCCCAAGGGCTTTCCTCAACCTGCCTGCTAGCCTAGGAAGCGCCTCTCTGCTCCTCGGGACACCCTGCTGTCTGGCTTTTGAACTCACCCTGGCTATCCCACCTCGATTTCTACTACATGAACACCTGCCCTCATCTAGAATGTTCTCTCAAAGACCAACCACCAGCTCGGGGCTCATGCCCACTTCCGGTCATGATCTCCCTTACCCTCTTTAGCCAAAGGGAAGAGACTCATTATGAGAAACTGATGTGACTGCATTTTTGAAAATAAATAAATAACAGCAGCTTCTACCTCAAAGCCTGTCCTAAGGAAGGGTGCGTGACCCTTGTCCTTGGAAAAATCCACAGAGCCTTCCTAGGCACATACCCACCCTGCTGAGTTGTTTGTCTGCAAATAACAGGAGAGATCTGCTGCGCCAGGTGTCCCTGACTCAGTCAGGCTAGGTGGGGACCCATAGCCACCCCCTAGCCACCACCAATCAGCATGAGACAGGGAAATACCTGGGATGCCAGATGACCCCCAGTAGTTTATGGTGGTTGATAACACATTGGGAAACCATGTAGTTCAGCACATACACCCCTCATGGCCTAAACCAATCAGTTCAAAGGAATCCCCCTCTTGTACTAACCAATCACTCCTACCCAACTTGTTCCTGCCAGTGAATGGGCTAATCAATGTTAAGAGTTGTTGTTTGATTTTCCTGCAGATGGAATGATTTGCTGTGTGATGTTGTGACGCATAAAGCATCCCCCCAAACCTATAAAATCTCACTGAACAAAGGACCGGGACTCACTCCCTGGGACTGCTGTGTTGGAAACGGTTGTAAGTCCAGGCTCGAGCTTGCGATAGACTCTTGTGTGCTTGCATCGGATTCGGCTCCTAGAGGTCTATTGGGGGTCCCACGAATCTGGCATTACAATTTCAAGATCCACTTCTAAGAAGTTTTCCACAACGGTTAGTCACCAAATGCATATGCACATACTCCCATATCTGAGATCTATTGTTACTACTGAGGTACAGGGTATTTTCAATCAATAATAATCGCAGCTAATGGAAATGAATATGTTAAAGGACTGGTAGCCCATCTTCCCACCTCACCTCCATCTCCTGTCCCCTCTGCCCTATTTCTCCCAGTGCAGGCCTTGCCTTTGTTAAGAACCAGGCATTCTGCCTTCCTGTTCCATAGAAGGGGTAGTTCTGCAGAGCACAGCTAACAGAGTGACCGCCCGTTAGTTTTGAAAGTCATTAAGGTGTCAGAGCATAAAAGAGTCTCCTCTGTGGCCCCTCCATCATGACCCCCCAAAATACTGGAAAAGATATCCCAAGTTCAGGAAAGGGAAGAGTCAGGGGGCAAAGAGGACTTAGTTACTAGTCTTTAAGAAGGAAGCCAGGCCTGGCCCCACAGGTCTGGGGTGAGAGGGACTACAAGGAGCTTGGCTAAGCTGTTGGAAAGCTGTCGAGCTGGGGAACTGGAGAGGGAAGGATTCTCTGTGTCACTGGCTTTCTGCCTTGGATAGCCCCTCCCCTATGTCCAAAACAATCAGACTTCTTGCCAGGTGCAGCGGGCCTGCTTGTAACCCCAGCAACTTGGGAGGCTGAGGAAGGAGAATCCCAAGTTTGAGGCCAGCCTCAGCAATTCAGGGAGACCCTCCACAATTGACCAAGAACCTGTCTCAGAATAAAAAATAAAAAGGACTAGGGATGTAGCTCAGTGGTGAAGCACCCCTGGGTTCCATTCCCAGTACCAAAGGGGGAGAAAATATTAGGCTTATTGAGGTACAATTAACATAGAGAAACACTGAGTCCTTTTAGGTATATAATCCTTTGACTTTTAACAAACGTATACAGCCATGTAACGATCACCAAAATCAAGACACGGCGTGTGTCCCTCACCATCGGAGGCTCTCTCACGTCCCTCTACAGCCAAGGCCTCACCCACCCCACCCCCACCTAGGCTGCGGTTTCTGCCTTTTCATTTTGACTTCTCAAGAATTACTGAACATGCATATGTTCAAATCATGAAATTATGTGTTAAATCTGTGAAGTTCTTATATATTAACTATACCTTAATAAAGGAGGTTTTAAGAAGACGTATGACAGACACCAATCAATACAAAACAGTCACTCTTCACAAACATTAAAGCAATCAATTATGCATGAATCCTCTACCCTGTATCCCTCAAAATGAAGTTACTGGGTGGTATGGAGGTTGTTTGGAGGACAGAAGGGAATAAACTCTTCTGGTTTGAGAAAAAAATTCATATAAATGGAGTCATCCAGGAGGTGTGATTGACTCTGGCCTCTTCCACACCCCCATGTCTTTAAGGCTCATCCCTTTCTTGCACAGGTGTGCAGGCTGCTCCATCCTGACCCTCAGCAGAGCTCTTACACCCATTACCCGTTTGTCCACACACCGAGTGAGGGCAGCTGGGGCTGTTCCCAATTTTCAGGGCTTGGGTGTCCAACAGCCATAAACATTCACACACAGATTTTTGTGTGGCCACGTGTCTTCATTCCTCTCCAATCCTGCCTACGAGTAGGACTGCTGGGTTGTTTCGGTGAGTGTACATTTGACTTTATAAGAAACTGTCAAACTGAAGTGGGCGCAATGGTGCACCCCTGGAATCCAGCGGCTCAGGAGGCTGAGGCAGGAGGATCGCCAGTTCAAAGCCAGCCTCAGCAACTTAACAAGACCCTATCTCTAAATAAAATATTTAAAAAGGACTCAGTGGTTAAGTGCCCCTGGGTTCAATTCCCAGTACCAGACAGAGAGAGAATGTAAATCTGTTTTGGAAAGTGACTACTATCCTCTATTCCCTCCAGCAGCGTAGGAGACTTCAGCTGCTCTCCTTCCCCCCTTGCTTGTTTTCCACCCAAGAGGTGTGTTCTGGCTTCAATTTACACTTCCCTGATGCCTGCGGAAGCCCAGCATCTGCTCCTGGGCTTATTTACTCTCTGCACCTCTTCTTCAGTGCAGTGTGTACTTACCTTTTGCCCATTTTAAATATTAAGTTGTCTATTTTCTTATTACTGAATTGTGAGAGCTCTTTATATATTCTGGATACTTCCTCCCAATAGGTGACTTGTCTTTTTTTGACAGAGACTTTCAAAGACAAGTAACTTTTAATTTCAATAAAGTCCGATTCAGGCTTTTCTTTCTTTGATGCAGTGTGTTTTCTGTGCCCTGTATGCTCTTGTGACTTTTTAGTAGACCTCTCCCAAACAGAAGCTGGGTGCGTCCAGCTAAAGGTTACATTTTCTCGCCTCTGCCACAGCTGGCCATGTGACTGTGCTCAGACCAATGGGATGTGAGCAGAGGTGACAGGTACAGCCCTCCAGTCATCCCTATTAAAGAAAAGCCCTGGCCTTGGACTCCCCTTGCCACCCCTCTAGCCCTGTGCTGAGACCCAAAGGTGGTGGGTGAGGACCACACCCTGAGGCGTGAGGAGCAGTGACATGAAAGAACCGGAGCTCTGAGATGAGACACAGAACAGAGCTGCCCTCCTCCCAGAGCACCACGCTACCACGTGGAAGAGACAGCAACGTGGACGTGTAATTAAGCCACTCTGCCTTGCGGGCAGGCATCTCAGACTCTGCTCTAACGTATCCATCCCTCCTCCTTAGGAGGTGAAAAACAACCCCCATCCCCTGGACTCCTCCCGGCATGGGACGCACCCAAGCAGAAAACTGCACGACTCCCAGCCTTCCCCATAGCTCGGGAGGACAGCAGAATATCAGCCCTGGAGGAAGCCACGGGCAGCCGAACAAAATGGAGAAAGAGCCAAGTTCCCCTCAGGGCCACCAGGGGCAGCTCATCAATTTGTTCTTCATTCACCCGAAGTGACATGGACTTGGGACTGACTGCCAAAGGGCCAGAGCGGGGCAAGGGAGGACACAATGGTGACCTAGAGTGACCAAGACAAAACATGGGAATGAAGCAAGGAAAATAAGGCTGAGTGGAAATAGCCCAGGCTGGATGCGCGTCCCCAGCCCCAAGTCCCGCTCAGGACCCCCACCATCCGCCCTGGAGCTGAAACACGGCAGAGGTGGGTCTCCAGTCCGGAACATTCCCACCACGCTTGCGATGAGAACTTGCAGTCCAAACGAAGGTTTTATGTCAAATTAAAGAGGTTTTCATGCCACGTTCACCAGCGTGGGAGTCGGAGGGCTCACGCCCAGGACCAACGTCGCCTGCCAAGTGCAGGCTAAGTGGGCCCAAGCATGACTTCATCTGACCTCACAATCCTGGCACCAGGAGGTGGGTTCTTCTATTATTTCAATTAAAAATGAGGAAAATGAGGCTCAGAGCAGCTGCATGGGGCAGTGATTTTCCCCAACATCCCCTTCTTCTGGGAAAATCACCCCTCGGTTTTATTTGGGCGGCTACCCCACCCCCCGCTGGCAGCCCGTGGAGCCTGGGCAGGCTCATGCCCATCTCCAGGCCCACGATGACCAGATCACTACACTCCTGAGCGATTTCTTGCATGAGAGGCGAGTCCTCTAAGGGGTTTTGAAAGCAGTATCCTGAAGTTTTATGGGATCTGCTAGACAGAGTCTCATCTTCCCTCTGGACTTGAACTTGAGATGATGGGAGGCAGAGACTAAAGCCAGGAAGCAAGGAGACCCCAAAATGGAGGAAAACCGTCCATTTGAATGCTGGATCCCATCGTGCTCCATCATGGAATTATGTGCTAGCTGTTTTAGCTCTATTAGTTTCTTGGGGCCGCCATAACAAATTACCACAAACTGGGTGACTTGAAACAATATAAATTAATTCTCTCATAAGCCTAGATGTTAGAAGTCCAAAATCAATGTGTCAGCAGAGTCACATTCCCCAACGTAGCTCTAGGTGGGGATCCATCCGGTCTCTTTCTAGCTTCTGGAGGTTGCTGGCGATCTTTGGCTTTCCTTGACTGGCAGCCGTGAACTCCACCCTCTGCCGCTGTGGTCACACGGCCATCCTCCTTCCCTGTGTCTCTTCTCATGGTCTTCCTTCTGCATCTCAGTGTCCAAATTCCCCTCTTCTAATAAGGACGCTGGTCAGTGCATTAGCACTCACCCAGTAGGACCTCATCCTAACTCCAGTACAGCTGTTAAGAATCTATCTCTAATAGGGTCATCTTCATAGGAGTGGAGGGGGCTTGAACATAGTTGAGGGAGAGGGGCACAATCCACAGCATCGGCCAATAAATTCTTTCTGAACTCACCCACTTTGGCTTGGACTTTTGATCATTTGAACCAAGGAAGAGGCAGAATTGAGAGGCATCCCCAGGCCTCTTAATATCTTCAGAGTCTAAGCCAATGATTGAGAACTAACTCTGGGTTTTCGTTGTTTTTTGTTTTTTTGTTTTTAACTAGGGATGTACTCAGGGGCGCTTAACCCCTGAGCCACATCCCCAGCCCTTTTTTGTTTTATTTAGAGACAGGGTCTTGCTAAGTTGCTTAGGGCCTTGCTATGTTGCTGAGGTTGGCTTTGAACTTGTGATCCTCCTGCCTCAGCCTCCTGTTGCTTGGATTACAGCTGTGAGCCACGGTACTTGGCTTGGGTCTTATTCTTATCTGACCACAGTACTGAACTCTACGCCTGCTCCACCCTTCTCTGCCAAAGGCAGGGGCTTTACTTAGGGCCACCCCAGGGTCAGCTGTCTTACAAAGACCCTATGACAATTGCACATAGCATGTTCAGGAAAAGGAGATCGATTGCTCTCTAATTAACTAACCAAAATTCAAAGAGTGAAATGAATTTAGGCAGTATCCGTCACAGGGTGGGAGGCTTACAGGTGACTAGGATTTTTATCTTGGAAATATGAAGTTATTGATTGCATAGCTGCATTTGAGATCTCTCCAATTTGGAAAGCTCACCTCGGGTGGTGAGAAGAGCATCTGCCCCTCCCTAGACATTTAATTTCCAGAAGAGAACACCAGCCGGGCCTCGTCCACATGCATGGCCGAGTTTACTTTGGGGCCTGAGAGAAGGCTGTAATTTCAGCTTGTTATACGAAAAATGTGAAAATAAGGCTGATCTCTGTAGGATCGTTTTAAATGAAAACTGCTTCCTAGAGGCGAGCCGTGGAAGCAAACTCATTGAAAGAGAGTATGGGGCAGGAAGGGCGAGGGAGTGAGGATCCAGGTGGGAGGTAGAAATAGGGGCTTCTGCAAAAATAGATTTGAGCTGGCCCAAAAGTCCATTTGGCTCGGGACATAGGTGCCTCCATGTTTTCTCCAATTCTTCCTCTGGGTCCCCAGATCATTTTGTAACACCACCAGCCACTGGCCACACTCTTCCTTGACTCCTACTTGCCTGAGTACCAGACCCAGGCCACACCCACAGACCTGGCCCCAGTGATAGGCAGGGCGTTCTCCTGAGCAGTTGAGCTTGTAGACAGACAGACTAGAGTTATCCCAGGCACTTTCTAACAGTATGACTCCATTTCCTGTGACTGCTGTCAACAATCCCTGCAGACTGGAGGCTTAAAACAACACAAGTTTATTCTCCCATATTTCTGGATTCCAGAAGTCCAAAATCAGTGTCAGCAGGGCTGGCTTCTCTGGAGGCTCTCAGGGAGTCTGCTCATGCCTCTTCTGGCCTCTGGTGAATGTGCGGTGGATTCCTGAGCCTGTCGATGCTGCATTCCAGTCTGTCTCTGCCCACACAGGTTCTCCTCTGAGTCTCTCTTCCCATAGGCTTCTCCCTGTGTCTCAGTGTCTCACACCTCCCTCTTTACTCAGCCTGTTATATTTAGAGCCCACCCTAAATCCAAGATGATCTCATTGTAAGACTGTTAACAAGACTGTATTTGCAAAGACCCTGTTTCCAAATAAAGTCACCTGCACAGACAGTGGGAGTTAGGACTTGCACATGTCTATGGAACCTTGCATTTTTCCCAGGCACTAAACATGATGCTGAGGCGGGTGATCTGAACACGGTATTCAAAGAAAACTGATCCAGATGCTGAGGATTCAAAGATGAATAAGACTTGGTTCCCTACTTTAGGGAACCTGCCACCTTATGGGAGATATAGACAGATGTACCAATGACTAAAACACAGAGCAGGACCCAGCGATCCCAAGCAGGTTCTGGAGTCAGACAGACCTGGGTTCCAATCCTGCCTCCTCCACTTACCAGCTGTGAGATTTTTAAGCAAGTCCCAACCTGCCTGAGCTAAGGTTCTCTTAACCAGGGTAAGAGATAACTCACGCCTGCCCCATTGTGAGACGGAAGCTCAGACCACTAGGGAATGCTGAGCTCCTTCCTATACAGTGCTTAACATGAAGGATACCTTCAAGAAATAGCCATCCGTTACAACTAAGGCGGGAAGCAGGTTGGATTCATTTTCTCCTATCCCACGGCACCTGGTTGGGTGCTCACCATAATCGAGGTCTTTAATGACTGTCTGTGGAAGGCAAGATGGTGTTCCTCTAGAGAAACTCAGCTGGGAGACCGAGAGACCCATTTAGGATCCACTGACTTATTCGACAAGCATTTATTGATCACCTGCTGTGTATGGACTTGGGTGTGAAGGCACTAGAAATAAGAAGCCAACTAAAACACAGGGCCCAGTGAGGGGACTGCGCACATGGGACAACAAAGTCAGTGCAAAGTGGCAGTAAGCTCACCACTGAGAGGCATGCTCAAGGGACATCTCGCACAATTTAGCACTTGACTGCATCCCATGCTTTAGAATGTTCTTATTGTTTGTGGTGTGACATTCCTCCCTCACTACATCACTGAGCCTCAGGAGTTCTTCAAGGGCAGGAGGGTTATCTGTCTTGCTGTCCACTGACTTCTAAGCATCTTGCAGGGTACCCGACTCCTAATAAGCATTTATTTGATAGGCGTTTGTTGGAGCATTATTCTGCTGCATATTGGTGCCTAACTGCTAGACTTCTATGGAGAATCACCTAAAGCCTCCCTAACTAGGCTGTAAGTGGACCCAGAGATAAGGTCCCCAGAGGATCTGTCCCTTGTCAGTTGAAGGAGCTAGAGATGGGTTGCAATACTGCATAATGCCATGGGTTAGGAGAGCTCTGGCTTTTAGACTGATAGTAAACAAACTAAACCAGGGCAGAAGCTATAATATGTCATTCCTCTTCAGGAAAGAATTGCTCTGCACTCACTGGACATTAGGTGGCTAGGTGACACCCGGAACTGCCAGCACAAAGGGTGAAGCCTGGCAGCTTCCCCAGGAGAGGGAGACATCAGCACCCCTCTTACCTGGAGAAGCCAGTAAGTTCTCAGGGTAGACTGAGGAGGAAACAGCATGACCTGAAAGCAGGTCCCAGAGATAGGTTCATGACAAAATCGTTTAGGAGACCTGATGTTCTGTTTGCACAAACCAATCACTTCTGCACCCGTCTCACTTTTTTGGTAAATGGCTCCACCAGCTTGCACATAGTAGGCCACAGAAACATGTGTTGGTTGAATCGAAAAACGTGATGAATGAACAGCAGCTAGGACCTGGAACTCCCTTACCCAAACCATGGCTGCAAGGAATCCCACCTGGCCCAGTTGTTACCCCAGGACCCAGATCTCCCCCTGGGACCACTCTTGCACCAGGCGTCCAATCGCTTGCCTCCAAAACAGTGGTGACCAGGCAGGCAGGTGGGGCTTGGCTGCTTCTCCCGCATCCCAGGGCTGCTCTCTCCAATCCACGGCCAAACCCTGCCTGGGGGGAGGCCCCTCCCCAGAGGCTGGCACCCGATGGCGCGGAAGGCAGTGGCGTCCGCGTAGACCCCAAAGTACTGGAGGAACTGCGCACCTGGCAGGTCGCGCGGGGCCGCGCGCCGGGGCCACCGTGTGCGCTCGCCCCGCGCGTCCTGGCCCGGCTCGGCCTCGCGGAGCGCGGGCCTGGGCCGGAGGCTGCTCGGGCGGCCCACCCCGCCCGGCCGGCGCCGCGGCCTCACCTCGCTCACCAGCCCCTGCCAGTCGCTCTCGGTGCGGTCGCCGCTCATGGCCTCCTCCATGCGCGGGCCGGCTTCATGGACGCCTTCCTCCTCCTCCTCCTCCCGCCGCGCAGCCGCCGCCGCCGCCGCCCGGGCCCCGCGCGGCCCCGAGAGGCCCCGGCGCCTCCGAGCCGCCGCGCCGCCGCCTCCTGCGGCCGCCCGCGCTGTTGCCTCCACGTCAGCCTCCGCGGGAGGAAGGGGAGGAGGCGCCGCGCCCGGCCGGCCGCCGCCGCAGCTCGACCCCGGCCCGCGCCCGCAGGGGGCTCGGCCGACAGGTCTGCGTCCCGCTGAGGAGCCAGTCCCCAGATCCCGCCATCCCTGACCACCGTCACGACCGCACCGCCAGAATGTCAGCTCCAGCCGGCGGGGGCTTTCCGGGGAAGGTTTGGGACCATCCTGACACACAGTAGGTGCTCCACAAGCGTCTGTTAAGTGCGTGAATGAATGAGCCACGTGGCATCATATTCTTAACACACTGTTTTAAAGCTACTAACATTTGCTTTTTGCTTTTTTTTTTTTTTTGCAGTACCTGGATAGAAACCAAACCGCCCCCCCCATGCTAGGCAAGTACTTCACCACGGAGCTACATCCCCAGTTTTGATGATAGTTTCTTTTCTTTTCTTTCTTTCTTTCTTTCTTTCTTTCTTTCTTTCTTTCTTTCTTTCTTTCTTTTTTTCTTTCTTTTTTTTTTTTAGAAAACTGTCAGCTGTCATAAATAGAAAGCAAATTAAAAGTTGGAAATAAAACATTAAATTCTAAATAGGGACAAAAGGTCTGAGTGTGGTTCTTGGCATGAGTCAAGAGAGGTGTTAAAGGCACTGGCATCAAACTGAGATTTTTCTCCTAAGAGAGAAGATGGAAAGAATTTCAGAGGAAAGGCAAACCTCACAATGAGTGGATGTTAATCCCAGCCCCATGCCCTGCCACCTGAACCCCTCACAGATCACCCTCCCTGAAGTGCAGACCAGCAGGTAGGCTGAGAAGCTGTGAGCCCATTTCACAGTTGTGGACGCATCACAGCCAACATTTACTTCTAATTTTTCTATGTGCTGTGGATCCTGTTTCAACACTGTGAGATGGACATTATCCCCATTTATCAAAAAACAAAGGCCTGAGAAGTGGGGAGGCAGAGGCTCAGCTAGGACTTTTGGTCCCTTCTTCTTGGAAACCTGAAAACAAAGTATCACAATTGGAATTGAAAATACTGAACTCTATTCTTGGCCTTGTTTGGTTGGCATAAAAGAATATTTGCAAAATGGCACCAGTAATTCCCCTGCCTTGTCCCTGCCATTGTCTTTAACTTTGGCTCTGGACTAAGTCATGTGACCTGCCTTGGCCAAAGCAATATTTGCAAATGTGCTACAAAAAAAAAAAAAAAAAAAAAAAAAAGGGTTGTAAGATACCTGTGGGGCAGGGCTTATTCTTACTTACTGCTCTTGGGAACCTGTGTTCAGAACCATGGAAACATGCCCAGAATAGCTTGCTGAATGACAGGACTTCCAACCAATAGCCAGCTGACCTGCAGATACTTCAGCAGGAAGGGTGGGGCACTGACCTCCAGCTGAGCACAGGTGCATGGGTGAACCCAACTGAGGGGAACAGAAAGACCACCCAATGCAACCTTACTCCCTTTCCTGAAGGGTTCACAATTCAGGCTCCAGAGAACAAGAAAAGAAGGGGCTAGAATGCAGCTAATCTTTGGACTTCTGGATCACCTACCTTGTTCTCTTTTTAATCCAAGGAAGTTAAAGAAGGTCATCCCTGAGTGGAATGTCTAGGGTTAATTAATGCAGTGCCCAGCACTGTTCCTAACAGCCTGTCTCATGCCCAAAAAGCAAGGTACTGTCTGCCATATATTGCCCCTTGGTGAACCATCTGGTTTCATTCTGACCTGTCAATTAAATAGACTGCAAGGAGACTGAGTAGAACTTATTTCATCTGCCTTCTGCCTCCTCCTTGCCTGGTTTTTGGGTGGGAAAGCCCCTATGGATACCCCCTACCACAGAGCCATTCAGCACTGCTGCTGCTTGCAGCCATCACTGGTGTTTCAAGAAAAGGGACAGGTGATCAATAAGCCCTCGGGAACCCAAAGACTTCACATTAGAGACCATGTACCTTTAAGACAGCTCTCTCTGGGACTCTATTTCCCCCACTTGCTTTCTTTCCCTATAATAAGCCAGATATTTATTAAAGTATTTGAAAATAAAATTGGGGAGGAAAATCAGAGTGGCAGACCCCCTCCATTCCCGCCCCGCATTAGGAGAAAGTTTCCACTCAATTGAAAGAACATCTCTGGTTGCCTGGGATTTCCTTGGAGATTTCATGCCTCAACTGCCAGCTCCAACCTGCTTAGCTCGTGAGATGTGATGAAATCACAGACCAAGGCAGTGTAGCTGCAAGCGATTCTTTTTTATCTCTTTTCATTTATGTAGCCTGACATTGAGTAATAATAATAATTAAATCCAGTGTAAGCTTTTAGGCACCTATACCAGAAGGCCTCTAGATACTTCAGCAGCAGCAGCCCCGGCCGACGAAAACAAAGCTAATTATATTGTGGTCACCCATTTTCAAAGGAAAAATAAAACCACTTGCCAACTATCTTTACTTCGGATAAAAATGGTATGTTAAATGTCCCCAACACACACACACACACACACACACACACACACACCCTTGTGCATGGGACCGATGTAAAAACGGATGGCTTTGTCTTAATTTTGTCACCCTAGAACAAAGTATTGAAACGTTGGCTTTATTCTCTATTTTCCCTTCCCTTTAACTTTCTGAGAAAGCATCTCCCAGGACCCAATTTTTCCATATATATTCATAGCCCCAGGGCCAGTTTTATTGATTTATTTATATGTACCTACAGTGTTAGAAGAAAGTACTTAGATGCTTCTGAATGATGCGTCTTACTTTTAAAAGTTTGAGAGGGATTTAAATGTGGAAACTCCAAAATAGCTTAATCTGAGCAGTTGAACCCGTACATACTGGGGAAACAAAAAACATCTCTGGGGAGGTGGGCGGGGGGATGTGAACGTGTTAGAAATTTCCGCCTCTCCTTGCCGGTTCTCTATTAACCTGCAACAGCACTCTGGCCCTGTCCCAACAGCCCCAGACACAGGGGAGAGCCCGGAAGCTTTTGATATAACTTCTCCAGACAGTATTTTCAGTTCAGATTCTGGCAGCCCAAGCACAAAATGTCAGTACTCTCATTAAAGGAAGCTAAGCAAATCTTCAGTAGAGATTCTGGCTCAGGTTTGTTTGTTTGTTTTCCTGAACTGGATTTTGGAGGGGGCAATATTCATGTTACTTGTCTCCAGCCTGTATTAAGAAATCCAATCTGGGAAGAAAATGACTCATGATTGCAGTTTATAAAGGGTTGGGGGGTGGGGGTCCACATGCACCAAGCATGCAGGCACACACTTAAGTAGCTCCATATGAATCAAGAATCCCCAATTCTTGCTTTTTGCAGAGAATTCGTTTTGGCAGGTCCTACTAGGAGCCTCCATGGCTGGCTGCTACAAGACTTTCTTTGCTCTTGATTTTAGCCAGCACCAGGGAATTTCAGGTCCTGATATGGGCTGCAGCAGGGCCTCCTGCAGAGCCCTGAAACCCGAGGTCCCCTGTGCCACTGGCCTCAATTCTGCAGAAGATAAACCTCCCTGCCTTTTTCTACCTAGGACATTGGGGAGGGGGGCTCATCCATCATTTCCCTACCCAAGGCCAGCAGCCGAACATCAGAGGGGCAGAGGGCAGATTCTGGCCTGGTTCCTGATTCCAAGCAACCACTGTCTGTCTTAGACCCTTGGGCTGCGGGGTCCTGGGGGTCCTGGGATCCTCGCTGGCACTAAGCCCTGCCCGGCAGCAAACAATCAGCAGAGTGCCCCACCCTCCTCCAGCCCTGCTGGCTGCCAATCAGCCCAGCCGCAGGGGGTGGAAGGAAGCGCCTCCAAGGTGCTCAAAATGACTGAGTGGGATTGATGACTGCCTGGCAGGCCGGGCTCCACAATTGTCATCCGGGGGGCTGGGGCTTGGGCATTTTGGGGGGTGGGGAGGAGCTGAGGCTTCGAGCAGCTACTGAGGCAGGTGCAAGGGCTCCAGGAAGGAGGACCTAGATGTCAGGGGGAAGAGGGGAGGAGAAGGCCGGTGGGTTGGGAAGCCAGGGGGACCGCAGGAGAGGCAGGGCGTGGGCACCTAGGGAGGGGCCAGAAGAGAAACACCTCAGGAGAGGAGACTCCGACCTTGGGCACCCGGGAGGGTGCCAAGACACCCACTCCCAGGCTGGTGGGGGGATTGGAGAAGAGACGTGGTCTGAGGAAGGAGTTAACTGGAAGAAAGTCAGGAAAAGTCACTCCACTCTCAGATTATTCAAATTGGTTGTACTTATTGATAATGTATTTCATTTTCTTCTGCTGGGGGGGGGGATATGATTCAGCACAAATTTGATGTAAATTTATGGAAATGGAAATGCACACACAGAGGCTGCAGGCCCCAACTGCTGGCGGGTTGGCTGCATGGCCCTCCCTGAGGCGGAGGTGACTGCTCTCTGGACTTGGGGAGCTGAAAATAGAAACGTCTGACTTGGGGGCCACTGGCCTCTCCAGCGGGCCAAGAGAGGGAATGACCCTGTCACTCTGGGAAACTTCTGAAAAAAAAAAAAAAAAAAAGAAAAAGAAAAGAAAAAAGCTGATGACTGTCCAAAATAGGATCACCTCCATTGTCCTCCTGCCTCATTTGGTCTTAGGGTGGGGGGCAATTCTTACCCTACCCATGCGGGCAGCCTTATCTCAATGGGAAAGGCTTTAAGAAAAAAGGAAGAGAACGAACATTATCTACAACCTACTGTGTGCACAAAAGTAGCTAGTGGGGTGACAGAAATGTTTTTTCTTCTTCATTCTGGAAGAACAATGGAGCTTGGGGAAGAAAAGGCAATCAACCTGATGGAAGGGTGAAAAGGTGGCACCCCCCATGTAAATGGCTGGAGCTGGTAAAATGCCGACCATTCAGCGTCCATTCGGCTGTCCTTCAGAGCCAGGCACACCGGGCCATCTTTCTGTAGCAACCTCTCTAGCCTGTGTCCAACAGCACACCAAGGCTCTCACAGCTTGGGGATCACGTCTCTGGGCCAGGCCTTGCTTTGCAGCATGTGGTCACATTGACAAGAGGAAGTCAAGATACCAAGCTGGGCCAACAGGTGTTACTTCATTCCTGTCAGAGGTCCCTGCCTTTGACCAAGACTACAATTCTTTTTTCACTGTCCAAACCGTTCTGGGGCCTCGAGCCACCAAAGCTCACCTGGTCTGAGGATAGACAGGAAATTATCTGCAGCCCAGGGCTATGTTGTGGGTGGATTTGGGCATCTGTTTCAAGAGATGGGAGTGATCCAAACACTGTTATTACATCTGTGGGGCAGGACTTGTCAACACTTGGTGACATCAATTACAGTGCTTTGACTTCATTTGGTCAGATATCCCTCAGTTCTCTAATTGAAACTCAAAATGGCAAGATCAATAGAGATAGTCGGCAAGGGTGCTTGCCAGCTTATGTGTTCCCTGCTAGTGCCATGTCCATGTCCCTCCTCTGTCCTTGTATGGCACAGTGATTGCACTTAGTAAGTCCATTCGTCGCCATGTGATGGAAAAACCAATGGTGAGAAGTCTTAGCAGAGTGTCCTTTAACATGTGAGGCCTTTAGTCACTCAAGCAGCATCTCTTAGCTTGTGCTGAGTTGGCTCTCACCCTCCACCCTCAAGGGTCTTCAGTGTGGTGGCCACGGTCCCAAGCAGCTTAATCCTGGAGAAACATGGAGACACCCTCCAGAAATGGACCCTGCAGAAAAAGCAGAGTAATTAAAACATGGTTGGGTTGGACCATGTGATCTTGAAAACCTGTGCCTCTAAAATTAATCTTACATCTGGGTGGACTGTACAAAGGTTAGTGAAGGTCCCCCTGCTATCTTCCAAGAAGGACCGTAGCACCCCTGAGTGCTACACCTGCAAGGACTCTTAGAGATTTGGATCCCTTACTGGACCAGGGAAATAATAGAGCCCCAGAGTGGAAAAGCACTGTGCCCAAGGTCACAGGGCATGCTAGAGGAAGAGTTGTGGTGACAGCCCAGAGTTTCCACTTTCCATGTCCTGAGTCCCATCTCTGAGGTTCATGAGGTCATCTCTTCCTTTGCAACAAGCCATTCCAAACCTAGTGGCTTGAACACCATTTATCACAATCTCTTGTAGTTTTGTGGGTTGATGGGCTCAGCCGGGTGGTTCTCGTGTGGCATATCCCTGGGTAGATGTCAGATGGAGGCTGGGGCTGGGGTTATGTAAAGGGTTGACTAGACAGGATGTCCAAAATGGCTGCTCCCGTGACCAGAAGTCACCACTTGCTCTCAGTTGGGAACTCACCTGACGCTGTCAACTAGAACACCTCTTCAAGTCCCTCTACGTCGAGTGTCCCACAAGAGGGCAACTGAGTTCCCCTAGAAGCTTCCCAAGAGCTGGTATTTCAGGGGACAGGAAACCAAAGTCACCTGTCTTCTCAAATGTTAGCTGGAACTGTCACGGGCGCACTTCCACTATGTTCTATTGATGTCACAGACAGGTTGGTCCAGATCACAGGAGTGGGGGAATAGACCCCTACTCTAGATGGGTATGGTGTGGAGACGGGCAGGGAAGGGTTCGAGGGTGGCCATATTTGTACACAAGTTACCACAAACAGCCATCCTGATTTTTACCCCAAATTTTATACCCTGTTTAGAAAGAGAATAATAGGCAGGTCTTAACCAAACTTACCTTTTTTTTTTTTTAATTTTAATGAAAACAAAATCAATTGAATTCTGGCTGTCTGGCTTCTATCTACATTTTTTTTTTTTTTTTTTTTTTTTTTTTTTTTTTTAGAATCTACCAATTTGTGAGTCCCTTAAGGCAAAACACGGCATAGAAGAGTTCCTAAAGAAATACCCCCGAGGAGTACTGAGGACATCGACTGTTAAGAGAAGGTAGATCCATCAACGGCAGGTACTGAAACACTAGAGACCCGTGGTATCTGTTCATGAGGGAAGGAAGGGAAGTAGAAAAGCGTACCCTAGTTCTGCTGAAAATAAAGTCCTTGAGGGCAGAGACTGTGCCACGCTCGCCTCTGTATCCTTAGTGCCTGGGACAGTACCTGGCACAGAGTAGGTGTTTGATAAATGTTTGTTGAGCCTAATTTAAATACTTTTCTTCTCAATAATCATATAAACTAGCACTTAATGAGGACTTGCCATGTGCCAGGCACTTTGCTGAGCACTTGACACGTATCACCTCTGAATCTTCACAAAACTGTGTAATCACCTGTAATTATCCCAGGTCTGATATCCAGCAGGTAAAAGCCAGGAAGGCTCTCTTGGCTTCTGAAATATTAAAATACTCATGCACATGAGCTGGGGTTGTGGCTCAGCGGTAGAGCACTCTCCTAGCACATGTGAGGTCCTGGACCTCGATCCTCAGCATCACATAAAAAATAAATAAAATAAAGGTATGAAAAAAAGTACAAGTTAGTAAGTAATGTTTGTTCTGTGCCCCTTGAGTGAACCCCTACCCTTAAAGCTCTCACCCACTGAACACCCCAGTTCAGGAGAGACCCTGGTGGTCACTGACCGTGTGCTTCCTTTATGGCTGAGAGCCCCCTGTGGCTCCCCAGCAAGGGCTCCCGTCTCCGTGTGTCTCTCTGGCCTGAGTTGCCGTGACCCGAAGAGGGCCAGAGTCCAGTGTCAGGTAAGTGTCAGGTGCCTGTCCACCATCCAGGAGTGGCAGGGGTCTTCCAGAACTGGAGAGCCTCTGCTTATTCATCTGTGACCACTTGTACAACTGGCAGCCTCTGCCATGCCCTGCATGGCTGTTGAATATTTGGTGTCTTGACTCTCTGCCTTTGAGAGAAAAAAGAAGGTAAGGAGGAGTTTTTGAAATGATTTGACCAAAGTCCCATAGCTAGCAAGCGCTGAATCCAGAACTGACCTACTTCCCAATTCCCGGCACTCTTCCCAATTCCCGGTGCTAGGCTAATGTATTAGTTTGCTAGAGCTGCTATAAAAAAAGACCCCAGACTCGGGTGTGGGGGGGGGTGGTAAACAGCAAAAATGGATCACCTCGCATTTCTGGAGTTGGAAGTCTGAAGTTGAGGTGTCAACAGGTCGGTCCCATTTGAGGGCTATGAGAGAAGGTGTAGGTCTCTCTTTGTGGCTTGTGATGTCCTGGCCTGTCTCCCCATTATCATTCTCTGCCCACTTCTCTCTGTACAAATTTCCCCTTTTTATAAGGACACCAGCTATATTGGAAAAGGGGCCAACCCTACTCCTGTGTGTCCTCTTCTTAGCTAATTACACCTGGCAATCCTGTCTTGTCAAATAAGGTCACGTTCTGAGGTGCTGAGGGTTAGGACTTCAGCATGCAACTTGGGGAGGGAGACACATCCCACCTGCGACAGCTGCCTTCCTCTCAGTGAGGTGCCCTCCACCTCTGTGTAACGGTTGTCTAGACGAAGCTTGCCTGGCTCAGATTGACTTACGAGGTCCCCTGAATGCCTAACCATCCCCAGGGCTTCCTCCCTGGCTCCAGTGGCTGGAATTGGCAAAGACCCAGGGCTATCTGCCCTCCCCCACACAATCTATATCTTTCTGTGGTGCTGACCCATTTGACCTCTAGTTGAAAGCTGTGCGGGGGGAGTTTTTTGACTCACTTTTGTTCTTTTTCAAGCTCCTTCAGGTGTCGAAGCTCACTGCTATTTCTACAATCAATGACTGGCCCCGAGTCAACTCCTGTGCCTTTTGCACTTCCGTGGTCTCTGCAGCTCGGCAGATTCTGAACTGCCATTCTCATCTGTTGAACCCTCTTAGTTCCAAGGAGACACTACAAAGGCTTCCCCCACTGTGTGCTCTCAGAAGACACTGCCCCTGCAACTTGCCTCTCACTGGGGCTCCCGCTACACTCTGGCTACGTGAGGCCGTTGTCTGGTTTCCTTGAACACTCCTTTGAAACACCCAGCAACCTTGGCCTCAGATGCAATGTCCTCGGACTTGGAAACTCATTGGACCAAAAATGTCTACAACTTATTTTTTTTCCCCTTAGATTTTCTTTTTTTATTGATTTTCCATTTTTAGCACAAGATTGATCACCAGCAAAATACCAATTTACATACAGATTCTGCTAAACTCAGCATCCTATATACTTGGGACTTTTTCATCCATAAACCAATTTTTTAAAGGGAGAGATTCTATTATCAGAACCATCCCTGATGACACTCACTTTGGTCTAGAGGAGGCAAAACCCAGAAGGACCACGACCTGGCGGGGTGAGCTCAGCTGATCTGCAAGCATAACAGGGTAGGAAGTCAAGACCCAGGTGCATCCCTAGAGGGGCAAGCTGATATTTTGCATAATTCTTCAACTACAGGCCCAGCCTGTAAACCTTGGTCAGCAACAAGTTTATCTGACAACATTCAACAAGTACTTTTTGAGTACCTACTATGTGTCAGGCACGGTTTAGGTACTAGGCATGGAGCAGAACACAAGGACGTAGGCTTCACCCTCATGGTGCCTACAGTACAGTGGGGAAGCCAGTGTCAAAGAACTGTGTGTGTTTGTGTGATCCGTTGTGTGAAGTTATTTAACCACCCCAGTTACAGGGGCATTCCAGGTTGTGGAAGAAAGACACAGGGTTTGTATGAGAGCATATAAGTAGGGAACTGAGCTGAGTGTCCTTGAAAGCAAGGCCTGAAGGATACGAGAAAGTCAGCCAGGCCAGAGGATGGGCCGAGAAGGCGCACCACCCGGGCAGAGAGAAGAGCAAGAGAATGAAAGAACCCGATGAAGACCAGCCCGTCCAGAGCACAGAGAGGGACAGGATGGGACTGGGGAGGACCCAGCCTCCTTGGGAGTCATCACACACCACTAGGTGCCTTTGAAGGGCCTACTAGGGTTAAAGCTAAACGTCAACAACAGAGACACAAATACACAGTGATCTGACTCAGATTTAACTTCTCCTCCACCAAACCGGCTGGCGGGGCAGCCCCGCTCCCCAGGGCCTCTCAGGACCTGGGTTCCTACCAAACTGTTTTTCCTCCTTCACTGGGATATGGTCCTCAGACGCGTGATTGAAGCTGGGTCTCTGACCCATGTGCCTTGAAGTTTGGGGAAAGAGGGGAAAAAAATAAAGGCAGTTTCTTTAAAGCAAGACAGAGGCAAGTAGCAGACGTCCTTCCATTCACATTCCATCGGTCAGAACTTCATCACGTGTCCACACAGGACTGCAAAGGAGCCTGGGAAGGGTGCTCCAGCCACAGGCCCCAGGAAGAAGACAGACTTGGGGTGAGGGCAACAGTAACGTCTAACAAAGAGGAGTTGTTGTTGTTGTTATTTGTTGTTTGTGTGTGTGTGTTGTGTGTTTTGACCCCCCAAAAAAGGCTTTAAGTAATCAAGTGGAAGTACTTAAAGTCTTTGTGTCTGAAGAAGAAGGACCTTGGAAGACATCTAGACCCAACTCTCCATCACACGAGTGTAAAGCGAAATGAGGTTCAGTCTCCAGCAACCAGCGCTGCATAACCAACCGCTGGAACTTCAAAACATAAAGCATGCCATCACGTTCGCAGATTCTGTGTTTGAGAGTCCAGCAAGGGGTATGGGAGGGTCAGCACGCTTGGCTTCACAATGCACCCCGCAAAGGAAGGGTGATGCCATGGCGGGAGGCTGGCACCCTTGGAAGGCTTTCTTCCCCGGGCCTGGCCCTGGGTCCAGAAGCCCTCTAAGCCTGGCGGTTGACTTGAGTGCCTACATGTGACCTGTCCATGGGGCTCTTCTTCCTCACAGCAGAGCCGCCCCAGAGTGGTGAATTTCTCACAAGGCACGTGGAGTTGCAAGAATGATGATTTTAGTGAAAAAAAGCAGAAACTATGTTGCTTTTTATGATCTATCATTGGAAGTCAGTCAGCGCCACTCCTACATTGAGGGGAGGGAGCAGTCCTGCGTGAGTCAGAAAGTTGTCTAAACTCCTCTTGAGGGAAGAACATCAAGGTTCACACTTCAGAGAAGTGTGACAGACTGCAGTTTTTTCTGGAAAACATGATCTAGGGCAGTGTCCACTCCTATTGGCCACAATACCCATCACACATGCAAAACGAATCACCTCCTTCCCAAGATACCCAACATCTCATCCCAGTACTGCATGGATTGTAAGTCCAGAATCTCTGTATCTAAATCTTGTCCAAATGTGGAGGAGACTCCTCGGGTACATTTTTTTTTTTTTTTTTTTTTGTCAATATCTTTAAGCATCCTCCCTGTTGACCTTTAGATCTATAAACTAAAATGGTAAGTTATCTGTCCTCTGTACCAGCCACACATCAGTGGGACAGGCAGTGGGTAACTGTCCTCGACACTCCTGTTCCCTGGTTTGTCGCAGTTCTGAAATCCTGGCAGGGTTCAGGAATCGGTCATACTCTGCGCACTGTCTTTGCAACTCTTGGTTTTCTGTCCTCTGAATTATCTTTTCTATTCCTTGAGATACAACTGTGTGCATTCACTAGACTTTTCCGTTTGATTCTTGCCTTTCAAAGATTGAGGATTGAAAGTCCTCTTTTCATTTTATACTCTTCATTTTTTTCCTCAGAGTTAAAGATGACCTAATTCCTTTTAAAAATTCTCTCTCTCTCTTTTTAATCATGTAGCAATATATAATCAACTCTACAAAACCACATCTGTGAATCTCTTTGAGACAAACTCTTCCCCGTCTTGAGCCCTTGTGTGACCATTGTGGGACAATGTCCTCAAGATTCTTTTAAGTCTTACTATGTGCAATAAGGAATACTTAGAGGGCCCACCCTAAAGATCCTTAGAAGGACCTTTATCTGCCTAGAAGTTTCTCTGAGGTAGTACCTTAAATCCTTCTGAGATTCAAACAAGGGATCTTGCAGTTCTGTTCTAAATTTATATTCTCAACTTGGGATCCTTTCCATACAAGGACGATGCTGGAACCTTTCTATATCCTCCAAACTACACCTTAACAATTAAGGGTTTAATCCTTAGTTTATCACTCCTCTGTAATTTTATTATAGGCACCTAGACATTAGGCAGAACCCTCAAAACTCTGCCCAGAAATCAAGTTTAATCATTTTCTATCTTACACATTATAACAGGAAACAGTTTTCTTGAACTTTTTCCCACTACATAATAAAGATCTCCCTTTCTTTGGTTTTGTGTATTTTTCTCAGTTTCCTTTGAACCTTTGATATCTCTCTCCATTGACCCTCCTGTCCTGACTTGGCTGTCCCCACAAGGGACTTCCAGGACCCATCTGCCTCTGGGTCCCAAAGCTAACACTACCTGTCTTATTTTTGGTTAAAAGAATCTCCAACTTCCAGGTTCCAAATTTCTGTTCCAATTTTTCTATTTCTATGGCCACTGTCTATTCTTATTACTTCCAAACTTGGAGGCAAAAAATAAGAATTTTACTACATTTGCAGATTATGTGGGTCAGGAATTCAGCAAAGACATAGCATGAAAAGCTTGCCTCTGGCCTGCCCGGAGTCTCAGATGAAAATACATGGAGTTTAGATCATGGACTTAGAAGTTTCCCCCATCAAATACCTGGCACTTGGGCAGCGAAAACTCAAAGTCCAGCACTATCCTATCAACTCAAGGGCCTACACAGGGCCACTCTGCGCTGCGTGGCTTCCTCACAACATGGCTGCCTCGATAGCCAAACCTCTCACATAGCAGCACAACTCCTAGTGTGAATGTTCTAGTGGGCAGGGCAGAAGCTGCATGACCCTTAAGGGCCAGCCTCAGAAGTCATTCGTGGTTCCTTCTGCACATACCATTGGTCACAAGGAAGTCACAACTCATTTGGATTCCAAAGACTCCTGCTCTTGCTGGGAGAGAATCAAGTTCACATTGTAAAGGAGCCTATGGGATGTGAGATTTTTATGCCATTTTTGGAAAATAGGATCTGCTACATCCAGGAAGGTCATTACTGACGAAGCAGAACTGAAACTCAGTTGTGCTTACGCCCAGACCCCTGTCTTTCACTGTGCCACGCTGATGAGTCAATAGCATCATTTGCATGAATGAAAGACCTCATGTTATTAAAAAGAAAAGTTGAAACATAAGGCAAGACGCCAAATTCAGTCTCAATTGAACATTCTCTGTATTAAAAATACAGCATAAATATATGTTTCCCAGAGTTCCTGCAGAGCAAACAGCTGCATTTATTTGCGTCCAAAAACATGGAAAAGTTCCAAGCTATAAGCAAAAAGGAAGAAACTTGAGAAAACGATTTAAACTTCCATAAGCGTAAATCTTCATAAAAATGGTGGTAATGTTGATTAAACCAGGTGCTGAAACCTTCTCCTAGTCTGAAGTGTTCTACTTACAAACAGCCCCTTGCCGTATGACATCATCTCCCAGGACATCATGTATATTTGGCTAAGCAGTCAAATGAACTATAAAACTTCGTTATGTCAACTTGATTCATCATTCTTCTTCTCCACGTCCAACATGTACCAACTCAGGCTCATTCATATTCTCTCTCTCTCTCTCTCTTTCCTCATCCATCCCATAACACACAGGTACACACACACACCTCTCTGTATTCACAAGAGTCCTTTCGGGTTCCTTAGATCCTTTGTGGGACAAACATACATAACCTCAAGCCAATTTAGGATACTCTTACCTGTCACATCTGTGAAATCTATTCTCTCTGTGTAAATTCCTTCCTTTTGTCCCGTGAATAAAGATATAGTCTGGGAGAAGGATGAGACCAAAGAATCTTTATAAAACTGCTCACCTCTTTCCCTCCATCATATTCTATCTCCGGTCTGGGAATCTGAAAATGTCAAGCAATGTATTGTCCCTGCGATTTAGCATTAGCAGGAGAGCTCTTTGAAAGGATTCCATTACATCTTTATGTCCTTGTACATAAACAAGGTCTTCTCTGAAAACTCAGTTCGGATTTGATTTGCTGTGGGAATTCCTTAGGTTGTGCTAAAGATTTTAAGAGACAAAGAAGGGAAACCGTATTCAGGACTTCCTTTGTGCAGAGCAACATGTTAGGTGCTTTTCTTAAGATACATACATTGGACATGGTGGCATAATAAGATTGGGATTGCATGTGTGTAGAGTGGGGCAGGTACCCAGGAAGGAAGAAGCGGGGAGGGGGAGAGAGAAGGCAGAATGAGGGGAAATGGACACAAGCTGGTTTTAAAGGAGGCCTCAGAATTCCAGTAGCGTGGGAGGTATGTGGAAAGGAAGGCTTGACATCACTTCCGTTTGCTTCATGAACTTGCTGACTCCTTATCATTGCCAATTTGTGAACCTGACATGATGGGAGGCCAAGGACTCCCATGTCACCTCCTACAGCTACTCTTGTTTTTTCCCACCACACTGGCCAGGCGCCAGGCTTCCGCGCACCCCAGGGCCTGGAAATTTCCATGGGGAAATCCAGGATCAATGCCAGCACTGTTCTGCCTCAATGGTCTGATGGAGGGTTTTTTGTTTGTTTGTTTGTTTGTTTGTTTTTTGCTTAGAATGTTCCTGTGAAACTCTAAGAGAAAAGATTTCTGGTGTTTTCAAACACCAAACAGTGGTGATTGGTGGCAGCAGCCCTGGAGTTAAAATGAGTCCAGAGGGTAAGGAAGGCAAAGAATAGGAGGAGCAGGGTGAACCCTCAAGGGCTGGGCAGCTCACAACCCTGTGGGAAAAAGCATTACTGGTGAACGGAAACGGTCTTGGGTGGTTACTGAGCTTCGCCCACCAGGTGGTGCGCTCGGCTGGTCTGTCTACCTAACTGGAATGAAGACCCAGTATCTGAGGAGCACAAGACTCCCCACCCCTCACCAGGCTCATGTTAAAGGCCCAGCATGGGAACACCCAGGGTCAATGCCAGCACTGTTCTGCCTTCGGTGGTCCCATCCAGACCTGGCCTAAAAGTGCTGCTTTGGGACTTCTGTGTTTTCTAAGCTGATTGCTCTGCTGTTTCTCAAAAACAGTCCATAACTTGTCATGCTTTCTTTCCCGCAGATACTGGATCGCAGTAGCTCATGAATGATGGTCTCAAAGATTCTTCTCAGAGTGAAAGAGACAGAGTTCTGGGAAGATTAGGACATTTTATAAAACCTCTTCTGCCTCCTAATCATGAGCACCAACAATGCCATCATTTCCATAATCATCTTTAGAATTATCTGAAGTGGAAAGGGAGCAACAGACCTGTCTAATGAATAGGGGGTGGGGAAATAGAACCAGCTGATGGGTGATTGGGTGGCCCACTACGTGCGGTCAGGGGGAGCCTGAGGGTTGGACCTGCACCCATTCTCCAGCTTGGACTCCCTCTCATCTTGCTGGGCTCCTGCCCCGCTGCAGACACAAGACAGTCTCAACATCCTACCTTGGTGCCTACGCAGAGAACACTGCACTCCATCTCAGGATCGTCTTGCTATCTCTTGGAGTTTTTGTGTTTTGCTCCTTCATATTTGATACCTATAATATCTTGTCACATGCTGCATAATGAAGTGTTCGTCCATGAGACACAACATAGGATGGTGGTCCCCTGAGATTCTGATGAAGCTGAAGAATTCCTGTCACCTAGTGATGTGGTGATCGTGGTGACATCACAACACCACACTCCTATGCTTGTGATGATGCTGGTGTGGACAGACCTACTGAGCTGCTGGGCATATGAAGACAGCATGATACAACCACGTGCAGTACCTGGTGCTCCATCATGGACCTCTGCGTCTCTGGCTCATGCTGGGCCTTCTTGGTGCTTTGGAGAGTGCTCCGGCTTGCAAAGAGAGGCTCCCTGGGACGCCGTGGCTTCACCTACACTGTCGGGAGTCGCCACATGCATCTTGTGTTCACCGAGTCTTCTTGACTACATCATCATCTCTGTGCCTGCTTTAATGTGTGTTGTTGAGCTCAACATGGGCCTGGGAACAACAGGCCATACCATGCCCGCCACATGGCCTAGGCTTGCAGGAGCTGTTCCATCCAGGTTCATGTCACCACACTCGGTGGCATTCCCACCGAACTGAGTACTTCTCAGAACAATCCCCATAGAGGGGCAGATTCCCTCCTACTGGACTATAAATTTGAGGTTAGCCATATTCTCCCTCAGCCCCAACTCCAGCCACCAAGCAGGTGCTTTTGATTGAGCAAGTACCTCCATAAGAACCGGTCAAAAGAACCAGAAACCGGAAGTTTGGTTCCATTCCTTCTAGGACCTGTGTTGACAAGAACACATTTTGGGGAACAATACCAGGTTGGCAGAGCAGCTGTGATTTCCCAGACACCTTGCCGAGTCTCCTGGGCACATGGGCAAATGACATTTATTTGCCTGTTTCCTGATTAAAAGACCCTATGACTGTTTACTTTTCTTGGCCAGAAACCAGTTAGCATGAGTCTCATTCTCTTTCCCACCAGCCGGCGGGGTGCAGATAAGCATGGTGGCCTTGGAAACTGCATCTGGGGGTTGACGCAGCACAGATGGGCAGAGCCCAGGCCCTCGAATCAGCACATGGAGGGAAGCCACCTCCCAACCGCTACCACCGTCTGGGGATTTTTGTGGGTAAGAAATAAACGTCTGCCGTGTTTGAGGCATTTTTCAGAGTTTGGGGTTCACGTTGTAGCAGCATGGGTTGCTTTAATATCTTTCAATATTGCCAGAAAAAACCCACAAAACTTTGATTCTTTGTTTTGTCAAGCCACAGATTCTTTTCCATTTCAAGCACTTTTGAGTTTCCACATTGGTTATGGAGTTTTAGAGACC
This sequence comes from Callospermophilus lateralis, assembly GCF_048772815.1. NCBI lineage: Eukaryota > Metazoa > Chordata > Mammalia > Rodentia > Sciuridae > Callospermophilus > Callospermophilus lateralis. The sequence continues at coordinate 18,650,824 of NC_135312.1, forward strand.
ATTCCCACTTTCAAAAACACCCTCACTCGGCAAAGGCCCCACTCAGGGAAGGGTGTGTGAAAGATTCTGGTTGTCCTTTCTAGGAACTCTCATGCCGAGACATTATTCTAGTTCCAATAGCAAACACAGAGGAGTCCTGAAGCACCAGACAGAGGAGGATATGGAGATGGGTGAGAAATCACAGTATGAAATTCTGTCTTAAAGATCATAAAATCTGCTGGGCATGGTGGCACATGCCTATAATCCCAGCAGCTAGGGAGGCTGAAGTAGGAGGATTGCAAGTTGGAGGCCAGCCTCAGCAACTTAGCAAAGCTGTAAGCAACTTAGCAAGACCATCTCAATATAAAAAATGTTTTAAAAAGGGCTGGGGATATAGCTCAGTGTTAACATGCCCTGGGGTCAATATTCAGCACAAAAAAAAAAAAAAAAAAGATCATAAAATCCAACTCTGTTTGGTATTCACTTACAAAACAAACTTCCAGTGTTCTGAGATTTCTGGGGAAGGGAGGGACCCTCTGGTTCAATCAGGTGCCCCTGAATCTGTGAAAGCCACTTGCCCTTCAGGGGCTCTTGGTGCACCACCTGCTCTGTGTAGTTATTCCAGGAAACACAAACTGAGTGGCTTCCTATTGCACAGAATGCAGTCTAAATGCTCTAGTCTGAAATCCAAGGCCTTCCACTATATGATCTCCACTTTTGTTTCCAACCAAATATTGTTTTACTTTGTCCTATTTACACTCTTTTTTTCAGGGGTGGGGGAAGACAGGTATTCCACCACTACCAACCACCACTATATATATCTCCAGGCATACAAATATACAATATGTGCATGTATTATAATATCTATCATATATTATATTTAATGTGTCATCTATGACCTTAGGACAGACAAGGTTATACTACAGTGATAAGTGGAGCCTAAACTCCAAGTGATTTAACAAAACAGGCTCACAGTTTGCTTCTGCTACGTCTTCCTCATGGGGTTGTGTGTCTTTGGTGGGGGATGTGTCTGTGCTCCACTCAGGTACCCAGGGTGATGGCCACTGTGCTCCATCTAGGACGGGTAACCTTCTCCTTGACTGCAGCAGGAGAGAGAGAAACCAAGTGCCCTCGCACTCTCACACACATTCCATTGGCCAGAACTGGTCTCGGACCCTGTCGAATTCCAAAGGAGTGGGAAAGCAGGATGAAGCAAGTGCCGTATTTACTGAATGTCATTCTCCTGGCCACTGTGGTCTTCCAAGACATTTTCCCAGTTCTCTCCAGCTGCAACCAGTATTTTTCTGACAGTGTTCAATGTGCCTGTCCTGTGTAACGGGCATTTCCCACATCATATGGAGAACGTAAGTGTGTATACGGCATCCAGGACTCATCTCCATAGAAATCACTACATGCCAGACGCTCTCCTGGTCACATCTGTTAACACATTAAACCTCATAACCCTCTGAGGTTCCCACTTTTGATGTGTCCAAGGTGAAGACGAGGACATGAGAGGACCTCCCACCGCCAGTTGGTTCCACAGCCCCTACTGATCCACTGTGTTATGTCGTGGCTTCTTTTTTAACTTCCTTATTAGCAAAGACTAAAATGTAAAACTGATTCATTTCTTTATTTCTCTTGACACCAAATACCATTTTAGGCACTCAGTGGATTTTCTGGAAGGCAGAGTACATAATTAGTGCCTTTTCTAATAAAGATTTTCAACAGACCTGATCTGTTAGTAGTTTTCCTCCTGGCTTTGCCAGATTGCTGCCGTCATCCAGGGAACCATTGTAGGAGTTGCCACTGTGTCTCCTTAAAAAGCCACAGGTCTTCACAGGAAGTAGAAGGGGGTCTTTGGGGACATATAGGGGACAACCAGACAGAAGGCAGCAAAGTGAAGGTGAGACACGCAGGAAAAGACTCCAGCCACTTGGTTTCTATTGTGTTTGATTTTGTGCTTAAGAGACTGTTAAATTGAAGGAGGGAAGTGTGGCTGCTGAGTCTGTTTGGTCTCCTTTTGAGTCCCCCAACTCCAGAAATAAATCCAGCTCCCCAGAGACGACTTTCCTTTGCTTAACTGTGGATTCCTGGTAAGCTGTAATCCCCTTCCACTGGCCGGGAGCCTTCTACAGGCTAAATTTAGAAAAATTAAATTACAGCCCAGCAGTGTGGCTCCCCAAAATGAAACCTATAGTACAGAAAACCTGAAACACAGGGAAGGGCTGCGCAGAGGGGGGCGTCGGGGACCTGGCCATCGGCCTCACCATCTCCCATTGGAAAGTTTCTGCTAGTTTGCAGAGAAGAGGGGACTGTAGGAGCCAATTTAGAACCATCCACGCGATGATCGATGATGGGGAGAGGAACCTTGTGCTAATTACGCCTCCGAGTTCCAACCAGGCATGAAGAAAGCACAGTCAACCTGGTCCAGACAGAGGCGCCCCCAGCGCAGCGCCCAACCGCGCATGGCGAGGGCCGGTGACTCAGGAAGGAAAAATACTGGGAAACCGTCTCCTGCGATGACTCACCACGGGGCCGTGCTGTGCTGTCCTGATGGAAAACTGGTGGGATCTCGCGGATTCATAAGGACCTGGCAGCCCCTGCTAGGACTTGTACCCACTTAAGTGGGAGGGGCGGGGCGGCTCTGATCCAGGCTGCGAAGAAAGGGGACTAAATGGCACTCTGTCATGCAACTACCCACGGCATGGCTCTGTGCCCCAGAGAATGGCAAAGATGCCCAAGCCGTCTTAAGGGGCATGGCAGGTCGTGAATCAAAGTATTCTCTGGATTTTTTTTGTTTAATGCCTGGCAAGTTTTCCTAGTTACCAAGAGAGACCTCAGATTTAGATGCCAAATAGTGGGGTTGGAGTTTTGTTCCCCGGGGCTGGATGTGTGCTTGGCTACATGAGACCTTGGGTTCAATCTCCAGTGCCAAAAAAAATATGAAATAAATGCATATTTTGAAAAGGAAAAGGAAAATGTATTGGATGTTAGGATTTAAAAGAAAATGCTTTTGATATGATTTGTGTGTGTGTGTGTGTGGAAAAGTGAGACTCCTGTGTCCGTTGACATTTGTAGTAGATTAATTCAACAAATATTTATTGAGTTCTGAAAGTGACTAGATATTGTTCTAAGCATTGGGAATAGTGTGGTGAACAAAACAAAATCCTTTTCCTCACAGAATTTATAATCAAGAGGGAGAAACTGATAATAAGTAGTAGACAAAGCAATAATGGTGTGATTTCTTTCTTTCTGTGTGTGTGCGTGTGTGGTGTGTGTGTGTGTGTGTTTTCTGGGAATGGAACCCAGGGATGCTTTACCATTGAGCTATATTCCCAGTCCTTTTTGCTTTTTTTTTTTTTTTTTACAGGGTCTTGCTAAGTTGCTTGGGGCCTCACTAAGTTTATGAGGCTGGCCTCTGATTTGGGATCCTCATGCCTCAGCCTCAAGTCAAGAAACTGGTGAAAGAAGAAAGGAAGGAAGGGAGGGAGGGAGGGAGGAAGGAAGGAAGGAAGGAAAGAAGGAAGGAAGGAAGGAACTGGTTTTATAGGCATGTACCACTGCCCCTGGATAATTGTGTAATTTCTTATTGAGATAATTGTTATGAAGAAAAATAAATAGAAGGAGAAGTTAGAGGGCATTTTAATTGTCTATTGTCATCTAACCAAGTAGCCCAAGATTTAATTGCTTTAAACAATGACTTATCATTTTTCATGATTCTGTAGGCCAGAAACTTGGAAAGGGCTCAGCTGGATGGTTCTTCTGCTATATGTGACATCAACTGGGATCAAGCACCTGACCCAATCAGTCAGCACTGGACAAGACTGAAAGGTCTAAGAAGTCATTTATGTCTGCTTGAGATCACAGAGTCCCCTCTGTATGTACTCAGTGTCTCCCTGTGTTGTCTCACCACTTGGTAATGTAGCTTGCCCTTGCATGGGAACTGGCATCCCTATAGAAAACAGAAGGGCAAGCTGCCAGGCCTCCTAAAAGTTGGTCTTGAAACTGACACACTGCCATCTTTTCTGCATTTTACCGTCAGAGCAGGCCACAAGATCAGCCCAGATTCAATGTTGGAAAAATAGACTCCACCTTCCAGTGGGCGGAACTGATTGCAGCCATTGTTGGAAACAATCAACTGCAGAGAGTGACTATGTTAGGTGTTACGATCTTAGGAAAGAACATTTGAACAAGAACCTGAATGAAGTGAGGAGATGGACCGTGGCAAAGATAGAAAGGGACCATTTCACACTCGAGACAGAGGGAGCCACTAGGATAAGGCCTTGAGATGGGACACACTCAGTGTTGAGGACTGATTACAAAAAAAAAAAAATCAAAGAGGTCAAAGATATATGGGGACCGTGGCTAAAGAGGAAGGAGCAACAGGGTGAGTCACTACAAATGGGATCAGGGCCCTTCTAAGAGGCCTGGTCAGCTGACAGAGACAGAATGTCGGTGAGATGATCAGGAGCCTTGGAGTCAAGGTTAGGTCTTCATGTTTTATTCCAAATGTGATGAAATGCTTTCTTAGGAGAGCAACATGAAATAGCTCATGTGTCAGAAGGAGCACTCTGGCTGTTCTGTGGAGAATGGATCAGACGAAAGAACAGAAGGAAGGAGGGAGACCAGCGTGGGGCTCCTGCCATCATCCTGGTGAGAGGTGTTGGTGACTTAGAGTAGCAGCAAGAGAGACGCAGCAAGTGGCCAGATTCTGGGTTTGGGATTTTGAAATTACAGCTGGCAAGACCTGCGAACAGAGTGGATGGAAATGGGAGAGAACTGATGAATTAAAGCTGATTTTTAGATTTTTGAGACTAGATGACTATCATTTAGTGGAATAAAAAAGACATAGGGGAAAAAGATTTAAGTTAAGGAGTAATAAAAATAGAGTTATGTTTCAGATCAAGTTCAGAGAGAGATTATCAGAAATCACACTGGAGCAGTGTTCTATGGTCTGCATGGTTGTGTCACGCCAAACTTCATGAGCTAAAACCTGAAACTTGCTCCCTATTGTGAAGACATTAAGGGGTGGCCTTGAGAGATAATTAGGTTGAGGGAAGAGCCATCAGAAATGGGCTCAGTGCCCTTCTAAGGACACCCAAGGAGCTTGTTTGCCTCTTCCACCCTGTGAAGACCCAGCGTGAAGATGCCATCCACAAATCAGAAAGCAAGCCTCCCTACACACTCAGGCAGCCTTGATCTTGGACTTCCAGTCTCTAAAACTGAGAGCAATAAATTCTCTGTTGTTTGTAAGCTTCCTAGTTTATGGTATTTTGTTGTAACAGCACAAATGAATGAATATGTGGTAGAAATATATGATCCTGAGTTCAGGGGCGATCTGAACTTATAAATTTGCAAGTCAACAATGTGTGCTTGGTGTTTAAAACCACAGGACCAAATGGAACCTGGGGCTCTCACCATGAGAGATCACAAAGAGTAGGGGCCAGCAAAGAGACAGGAAAGAGGCCACCATTGAGAAAGAAATAAGAAAGAGTGATATATGGGAGGCTGGGGGGAAAGGAAGTTTCAAGAAAGGGGTAACACTCTCCTGAGTTGCTGCTGCTGGTGGAATCAGATGCTATTTGCCCTTTGGCTTTGGCCAGTGCAGAAGTCTCCTGAGTGACAGAAGTAGCTACAATGGAGGAATGGGGAAGGAGGAAAGGATGAGAAAGTAGAGGGAGGTAACTAAAGAGCAAGAGAGAAATGGGTCATAGGGGATATGAATAAAGGATCTTTTTTAAAGATAGGCAATATTAGAGGATGTTCTGACATTCATCCATGAGATCGGGAATAAAGAATTGCTGTTTGAATCTACAAAGCTGTGAGTGGCTCGTGATTTTGTGCCCAGCCAGACTGCGGCAAAATATGATTGTGTGTTTTTTTTTTTAATAACACATACCAGCTAACATTCATGTACCGAGTAAGTGAAGACATGGGTTTATGCAAGATTATGTAACAAGTAAACTATATAAATAATAAAGAAAATGTAAATAAGTAAAGGAGAAGGAGTTAGATGAACTTTGTTTAAAAAGAAAAAACTGGTTTAAAAAGAAAAAACTCCAAGCATTCATTGATTCATGTACTAAAGCACTTGCTCAAACTCACAGTCTGGAAGAACTACCAATGACAACATTCAAAACCACAGCTCAGTAGCTTAACCAACAAAGACCTATTTCTTGCTCCATCTCTGTAAGCAGGAAGCTCTGCTCCATTCAGTCACTCAGGGATTCAGGCTGATAGAGGTTTCACTTACTGTACTGTCTCAGCAGATGGCTTCAAAGCTTACTACAGAAGAGGAAGAGAAGAGCTAGAGTCACACCCTGGCTCTTAAATGCTGTGGCCTGGAAGTGGCACACATTATGACTGCTCACATTTATTGGCTAGAATTAGTCATATGACTCTCCTAACTATAAGTGGGTTGGGGGCATGTTAAGGTCTGTAAACAAGTCTGGATGGCGCCTGGCATTTTTCCAGAGGGAGTGGTTAATGTTAGAGTCCGTAAACAAGTCTGGATGGCACCTGGCATTTTGCCAGGGGGAGTGGTTTGTGAGGTGGAGCCAGCGAGCCATTAAGTGTGGAGATTTCTTATTGGTTGACTGCTGTATCTAGTTTATGCTAATTAAGATAAGCTGTGTGGAATGTATAAATACCTCTGTTGTCTTACAATAAACGGCTCCAACTCCGACTGTATCAAGGTACACAAGTTGTTCGTCACCCCCCCCCCCCCCAGTTATTTTGCCCAGCCAGCCGGGCTGTGGCAGGGACACATGGAGGAGCAAATGGAATTCAGTAAAGAGTAAATGTTGCTGTCACAGGCTGATCTGGAGCAGGAAGAGAAAGTTGCCCCACTCTCCTAAATATTACACTGCCTCCTTGAGTGTTATGTTGACATGTAGGAAGGAGTGCTTGAGGGGGTTATTTAATATTTCTATATGCACTTTCCTATCCTTCTCCAAAAATACTTAACACAGTACTGAAGCACGAAGCATATGCTTGAAATTTCTTCCTGGCTGATGGATTGATTGATAGGTGGCATAAAGTTTAATCACAGTGAAACAGCCAGAGTTCATCTGGACCAAGATCTCCAAATAGCGAAAATTCAATTCATCCAAGCCCCGAGGATGAATCTGTAGCACACATCAGTTACTGGCATTAAAGAGAAACAACAGAGCACTAATCAAGAGGAATCTGAGCTTGGAAATCTGAAAAGAGAACATTATTCATTTTTTTTTCTTTTGTTATTTTATAATCTTTAAGTTTCTCTGGAGGAAAGAAACGATATTAAATACACTGAAAACAGAGTTCAGAGACAGTAATTCTGTTGGTAAGGTGGAAGTGCCGACCTTTGATGGAAGCAAATTTTGAAAGTCATCATGTGATGACTTCTTTAGACCATATATGATTCGAGTGGATGGAGATAATGAAGATGGTGATGCCGACTATTTGGGGCAAGTGTAAGTAACTGCATCTTACAACCTTTAGAGCTCAAGTACAGTCCAGTGTTGCTTCAGGGTCCTGCCTCCCCAGCACAGTCGCTGTCCCTTTAAACCCTCCTCCAAATGACAGCTTCCCAAAGGAACTTCCCATTGATTTCAGAACTCCTGACTTCTGCTCTGCCAGAGAACACATTTGTGTTGTTCTATTTTTATTTATTTATTTATTTAAATACACAACAGTGGAATGCATCACAGTCCTTATTACACATATAGAGCACAATTTTTCGTATCTCTGTACATAAAGTATGAAAAATTGTGGTATATATGTGTATTAAGAATTTTAATGCAAAAAAAAAAAAAAAAGAGTACATGTATGATGGAAGAAGTTGGCGTGAACACATTTCTGTTGTTTTAAGCCACGGCGCTTTGAGGTTCTTTGTTATGCAGTCCTGAGAAGCATTGTTTCAGGACAAGAGACCAAGGGCCTTTCTACCGGAAAAACTTGAAGAATTTAGATAATAAATGTTTTTGAGAAAAGTGTTCCTTGTTTTGTTTTGTTTTGTATTTCTTTTTCCTCTGGGGTTCTATTGTGGACACATGTTGTGTGTGGAGATTGTCCCGGATCATTTTTTGAGGAATTTCCACTAACATCTTCATTGCAGGACAGTTTGCTGTGAAGATGGGCCCTCTCTTTCCCTGACCCCAAACAGTCAGGGGTATGCAGGGGACCTGTGGTCAGCCAACTGCGCGCCCCCTGCTGGGGCTTTGGATTGTCAACCAGAGGCGCAGGCACAGGGTGGCCCTTCCTCCTCCAGCACTGAGGCCAGGCGTGGCCGGGGTTGGGTGTCATGGTTCCCTTCCTCAACTGCTTATCTTCTCCTGGACAGTCCATGAGTTTCCAACATCCTTCCAGTCAATCCCTTTTGGTTTAATGTACGAGTTCATTTCTGTTGCTTGCAACCAAAGAACCTGAATGAATACAGAGCGCCTGCTGTCCCCACACGTGTCCTTCAAGTGTGAGCTTAGTGGGACTGAAGAGGGATAAGTTTTTCCTGGTCATTCAAGTAATGCCAACACCGTGACAAAGGGAAGGTACCCGCCAGATATGTTTTTAAATCTTTTTGCTTGACTTCTCATTGGCTAAAACGCCGCTGCACAGATAGTGAGAGGATCAAGTGCTGACTGATTGAACAGGGCTCCCTTAGAAGAGAACATATATATTTAATGGCAGTCCAAGGAGACCACAGAACCGGCGATCACACGGTCTCTTTATCCCTGGAAGGGGTAGAAACTTCCTATCCGCCAACCTAGTGGGAAGTTAATATTGACAGCAGCTTTGTGACCAGCCCAAAGATTTGCCTCAGATTTTTATTTATGTCAACTAGAGACACACTCTTAGAGTTTAGTTGCTTAATGCACAATTATTGGCAGGATCCAAGGAGTCAGGTGAATTCATTATTTTCCCTCTCTGAACTGTGAATGCTTTTCTCTTTACCATGTCCTCTGTCTCCCTCACCCACGCCACCTAGAAATCTTTCTGAAGTTGACTTCTGTGGCTTCCTCTCTGCCCGGCAAATCAGGTTCCTGTTCAGGAAAATAATAAATATATTTGCAACTGTTGGATAAATTAGGCCAACTTTCCCCCCTTTATCAACTTACTGATGCCCTGGAATAATACCAGCTGGGTATTCCTACCCGCTCGATGCTTCCCGACTTCCTCCTTCCTAACCCACACAGGAGCCCCAGTCACCTGGGACTCCATTGCTCCCTCCCCAGGTCCACCTTCCCTCCCATCAGCCCCAAGCCAGGGCTGCTTCAGTCTCTTTGGCAACTTTTCTACCATCTAAGAAATAATCAAGCTTCGCTACCACCTGCCTCTGTGAACTCTTTATAAAAATGTAAAGTGCTACACTTTAAAAATTTAAAAAACCAGTGAAGTGCCTTCTAAAGTTCAACCCAAGTTTAGAAAATTCATTACAATGAAAAGAGAAGAAAGAGATTTTTTTTTTTTATCACTGATAGTTAGTGGCATTGATGGATCATGGCAGAGCCATCCGCAATATGGCCAAATAATTTCACTGGAGAGGATTTTATATAGCTACAGCTAAAATTCAATGAACTGATTCAGAAGACTCAGTATAAAATATAACAGTGACTTCGAGTGCCAAATCAATTTGGGGGCTTGACGGGATAGGGAGAGCCTCTGTGCCCTCCCCCTTCATGGACGTGACTTTAACTGGGACTGTAAATTCTCGAGCCCAGGAGTGGTGGGCAGCGGGTGGCAGAGGGTGATTTAAGAGACCTATGGAGAAAAACCAGCCAGTGGTTGCAAACACTGGTGCTTTGAGGAGGCTGTGACTATGAAGGATGTCCTCAAGAGAAGACTCAGAGGATGATTCCTGAGAGCAAACTAGGGATGTGCAGTCGGGGGACGAGCATTCTAGGTTTTCCATTGGGATCCGTCCAAGTCCCTGTTTCCACTTCACTTTCCAAGCTTCTGAAATGGAAGGCTTAGACCAGAATAATGTTTTCAAGGTTTTGTGTTTTCATAGTAGGAGCCTTTTCAGCAACGAGTTGGTCTGCTGTTTCAGCTTGTCCCTCCAGACCTGTGCTCCAGCCTTCTTTTTGGGGGGAGGGGGGAGTTACGGGGGATTGAACTCAGGGGCACTTGACCACTGAGCTACGTCCCCAGCTCTATTTTGTGTTTTATTTAGAGACAAGGTCTCAATGAGTTGCTTAGGGCCTCACTTTTTGCTGAGGCTGGCTTTGAACTTGCGATCCTCCTGTCTCAGCCTCCCAAGCCTCTGGGATTACAGGCTGCACCACACCCAGCTAGCCTTCTTTATTCCACCCTGAGCTCCAGAACTGAGGACGCTGTCATCAGCCTCCCTGGCCCCTGCTGTCCACCCAAGGTCAGCCAGTAAGAGTTACCAGCAGGAGACTGAGGGGTGTAGGGAGAGAGATCAGGTGTCCGTCTCCCAGATCTCTCCCTGCTGGGCCAGTGGTGGGCAGTGGGTGCATTCCTGCCCGAGTAACAGCCTCCATTAAACCTCTGTCTTTCAAGTTCCAGAACCATCCCCACTCCTGCCCCAACACACATGGGTGGCCACTCTGTCCCTGGTCTCCAGAGCTTCAACACCCCCCCCCCAGCTTTTCTTCACCCCTGCCCACACCTGTGAATCACCTCTTCATTGAACTCCACTCTGTGACCCTATGGACACGTGGCATCTCCTTCCTGCTGTGATGGAGGCTCTCAGAAACTTGCAGGTCTAGCAGACCCGATAGGAGCTATTCCCTATGCCTGGAACAGGCCCCCAGCCCTGCGTATGATGCATGGCCTGAGATGTGTGTCTTGCACAGAAAGAAACCTACGAGTAGCTTCTTTCCAGATCATCACCCGTCAGGAGGTGGGGGCCTCCCTCATCCAGTGTAATCAAAATATATTGAGCTAACCCATTCCCTTGAAAAGAACACGAATCCACTCCTGAGGGCGCTGCCCGCGGGACCCCAGCACCTCCCAACACTGCCACAGGGAGGAAGTAAGTTCCCCAAAGCAGGAACCCTGGGAGACACACTCAGACCCTAGCAGGTAATTTCCCTGAAGTGTTCTCAGGGACTGTTCTCAGGAGGGGGGACTGCGACCACAGGCAGGGTTGTGAGGGGTGCTCCTCATGGTGGGGGGGTATTGCTAGTGCCCTATACTGCAGGCAGCCGTGAAGGATGGCAAGCCTGCCTCACCATCCCAGGGCACCCCATCCTCCACATCCGCCTGTTCCCAGGGAGGCTCAGGGCAAGCTGCCCAGATGTTCCTGTCCAAATGATACAGCCCACTCATTTTCAGCAGTTTTTAAACTTGAGAGTGGACAGTGTGGCTCTTGGGAATGTGTTTTCCTGCATTAGAAGTTGATTTTAAACACAAATATACCGCTGTCCGTTACAGAGGGACATAAAAATACAACTTCAAAAGAGCAGAGCCCAAAAGAAAGGGTATCATCAATGGGGAAAAAATTTTGAAGACATAATAAAGAGCCTTGAATCTAGTGGAATAAGCCAGGAAATGAGAACAAAATTAGCATATTATAGCTTTTCACAGTGACTTACTCTGGGTTTTTACGGGGGCAAAAAAAAAAAAAAAAAAGAGAGAGAGAGAGAAAAGAAGAGAAACTAGTTGATAAGAATTTATCTGACCAAATGCATCTTCCGTCCCCAGCACACCTACAACAGTGACGCACTTAAAATGTCTTTTATTTATTTATTTATATTTTTTGTGGCTATCCGTACCTCAGGGTGCTCTCAGAGAAAGCAGCATGTGACTTGTTCTTGGAGGAGGCAGCATGAGGTGTGGAAAAGTGAACAGTAGAGCCTTGGCCTGTCCAGAAAAGGTTCAATTAAAGGGCCAGGAATTATGATTATTAATTTCATTTCATAATTCAAGTCTTCACAAGAGCCCTCGTTGCAGATGCACCCTGTGAGGACTGGAGCTGTCTGTAAACCAGCCTCCTCTTCTTAAAGACAAGATGGGTCCCTGAAGGGCAAGGCCCCTTCCTGCCCTCCACTGCACGGGCTCCCATTCGCCTTAACTTCAGTTGCCTCGGCTCAGTTCCGCTGCATCTCACAGTCCCCCCCCCACCCCCCACCCCCGCGTCCCTTCACCACACAGAAGAGCACTGATGCCCAACAGCCCCAGCCATTTTTCCCAGTTTAGATTTAAGAAGCTCCCAGCTCCATTCTCTTGGAAGCGTGATAATGCACCTGGCATACACATCCAGCCCTGGTGAGTGCAAATGTACACTCCTTGGACATCTGGCTTTAGGCAAACATAGGTCTATTCTAGTACTAACTGTCTGGAGCCAGCTCAGATTTGGAAATAACTTTTCAAAGAAAATATTTTTCATTGTAGTAAAAAACACAATATGTAAATTTGCCCGCTTAACTGTTCTTAACTATGCAGTCCAGCGGTGTCGATGACACTCATATCGTGGTGCAACTGTCACCGCTATTCATCTCTAAAACTCTTTTTATCCAGCAAAACTGAAACTCTGTACCTTTTAAACAACGTACCTCCCCTTCTGCTCCCAGCCCCTGTCACCATTCCAAGGTCCAAGTCGATACAACTGACTTCTTGGATATTTTACATAAGTTGGACCACAGAGTGTCTGTCTTTCTGCACACGACTTTTATGAGAAGGGTGGATGTGAGAGCTTCTGTTAGGAGAGATCATGATGCCACTGGGACATGATGATAATTCTGGGCTGCTCTGAGACCCACCTGAGTCTCCAAGGATATGCTTACTCCCCTAGTGACGGACATTGGTCTCTGCCTGTTCCATCTGGAGAGCAAGCTTCTGGGAGTGGAAGGAAGACCCACCCTCTAGCATCCAGCCGGGGGCTTCACTGAAGCAGCAAGCCGGGATCAGACTCAGAGTCCTGGTGTTTGAGGACAGGGTCCTTGGGCCTTTTCTGGCTCCTGCCAATCATGTGCAGGTTGCTCCAGGAAATACCTGCTGTTGCCGCCCCTCCCCCTCCAGTTAAATGACCTCCAGGAAACATCATTGTCACAGACCTGCCCACTTCAGCCACAGTAATCTCCATATGATTAAAAGGACTGCACTCTTTCCCCATTATTATTATTATTATTATTATTATTATTATTATTATTATGCCTTTTCTTCTTTGTAGGATCCAATGATTAAATTCTAAGATTTTTAAAAGCAAGTGCATATATGGGGGTAATTAGAAAGTTGCCTTCCATGCCCAGGAAAAGAGCAAGCCCAGGAAAGCCCTGAGAAGACCTTGAGCCCTCAAGTAAGGCTGATCCTTAGCAAACAGCCTACTCTGAGCCATGGGAGAATCCTTTTTCCAGAGTTACCATATTATTAGGTTTAAAGGTCTAGATTTCAACAATAACAAAAAATCGCAAGGCATACAAAGAAATAGGAAAATATGTCTTATTCAAAGGGGGAAAAATCCGCAGAAACTGACCCTGAAAAAGACTCAATGGTGCTCTACTTGGTCAAGATTTTAAACCAACCAGCTTAAAGATCCTCAAAAAACCAAAAGGAAGAGTTGGAGAAGGCCAGGGAGATGATGAATGAACAAAATGAAAATATGAGTAAAGAGAGAGGAAATTCTAAAATGTAACCAAAAAGAAATTCTGGAGTTGGAAAGTATAATAACTGAGATAAAAACTCACTAGAAGGACTCAAAGGCAGACAGGAAGAGGCAGAAGAAAGAAGATGTGCATGTGAAGAGAGGAAGATGGAAAGCACTGATTTGAGGAATGGTGTGGACAGCAGTGACAGTGGCTGGGAGATCAGTGTCTGAGATTGGGGTCCCTGATGGCTTCATGGCTGTGGCACGCTTGGTGACTGGGAAAGTTTCTGTGCAAAGGCATAGGATGCCTGGTTGCTATGGAGATGTCCTTCACGCTAGAGTCTTATCAGCATTGACCTTATTCTCAGGCACAGCAGCTCCTGGGAATGAAGGAACTTCCTTGCTAAGATAACCACAGTGTTTCACCAGTTCTGCTGCTCCTGAATCTGCCCGCAATTTACTAACTTTAAACAATGGACTTTCTTGAGAGCTGCACATTGCAACTGTAGAATGTAACTGAGGAAATAGCTGCATACTACTGCTAACTCTGTAACTTTCATGAATACAAAGAATAATGCTTGCATAGTCTTTAATCTGGAGACATATATAAAAGAAAGATTGCTAGTGTAATTCTTTAGATATGCTTCTCCATCAGAGAGCAGTGCTCCACCAGACCCCAGCTGTTTTATCTTCAAGATCTGTGTGTGTGACTCTTATTTCTTCTAATCTCCCATTGCCCCTCACAGGAACCTGCTAGTTTGGCCATGTTGATCACTGCAGAATGGAAAGAAAAAGACTGAAGAGAAGTAAACAGAGCTTAAGGACATGTGGGACACATTTTAGAGGTCCCAGAAGGAGAGGAAAGGGGTCCAGAATATATTTTAAAAAATGATGGACAAAAACTTCACAAATTTGAAGAATGACATGAATATAAACATCTAGGAATCCTAACAAATTCCAAATGAAGTTAAAGAGACCCACACCAAGATAGCCACACCCCCAAGGCTTTGATGGGTGCAGCTCACACTTTAGTTCTTCTGCTCTGAAGTTAGTGCCTGTGGCTTTCCTAGGCTCTCCTGCTTGCCTGGGCTCTACTACTCTAAGGTCTTGGGGTGGTCCCGCCCCACAGCTGCTTGAAGCACTGGGATAGCTCCAGCCCTGCAGAAAGTCTCTGCTGGGCCACCAGGCTGTGCAAAGCATCCTCTGAAATCCAGGTGGGGTAGCCCTGCCTCCACGGCTCCTCCACTCTGCACACTGCAGAATTAGCACTCCAGGGATGACACCAAGGCTCACTTTGCCCCTTCTTGAGCAGCATCCCAGAGCTCCCAGGTCCACTTGAATCACAGCTGGGACAGCTTAGAGCCACTTCACTGGGATGTGAGGAGCTGAGACCTAAGCGGATCCTGGAAAGTGAGCCCTAAGACCCCACAGGAGTCCTTGGCCCCTCCCCAGAAACTCTTCTGACCCAGCATTCTGCTCCTGTGATGGGACGGGAGCCACAAAGATCATGCCTTTGGAGTCACCCTCCATTGTCTAGATGAGCAGCACCTGGCTTCCTTCTACCCACACACAACTCCTTATCACATGTTGCCTAGTCAGCCTCTCCTGGCCCAAATTCCTCACATAGATGACCTAAAGGAGAAAGGTGTATGTGGGCTCACATTTCAAAGGTGTGGGCCAGAAGGTCCTGCAGAAGAAAGCTTCTCAGCTTATGGCAGCCAGGAGGTGGGGCAGGGGTGGTTGGGAACCAGATAGACCCCAAGGTCATGCCCCCAGTGACCTATTTCCTCCAACCATGACCCGCTGGTCTGCAATTTCCACCACCTCCCAGGAGTCCATTCAGATATCAGTGGGTTAATCCACAGGTCACCACCCTCTTCCTGTCCGAGGCCAAATTACCAGGACAGTGCTGCCCTGGGGACCAAGCCTTCCACGCCTGAGACTTCAGGGGACGCTTCATATCCAAGCCACCACCAGTGGTCATAGGGCCACCTCTCGGCTGACTCTGCTAAACACACTTTTTTACTTTAGTGAGCATGAAAGAGTAGGATTTCTCCAAGTGAAAAGACAAAACAGGGCTCCCACAGGGTGAAAGGGGACCCCGTCCAATAGCGGTCGCCCACACTGTCATTCTGTCATAGCCAAGCTGAGCATTTTCTAAATCTTAACCTTCTCCATTTCAATGAAAAAAATCTGTATTAACTTACGTCACTCTTCTTGAACTTTACTGGAAGCAGGTAAAAGAAGGCATGGGGGTCCTGTGTGCTTGGCGGCTACCTCACTCCTCTAAAATCCTGCCTTCCACAAAGTGTGACGGTGATCCACGGAGGTGCATTTAAAATGGACATTTTTTTTCTCCTCTCCCTAACTTGTCCTCCCTGATCTTGGGGGAAACAGGATCACCCTTCTTCCCTGTCCTAGGCCAAATCATCTGCCCTGGATAATACACCCTCCACAGGAATACAGAAATTCAGACTTAGGGATGGCTCCAGGAAAATCTAAGAAATCTTCCAAATTAACAAATGAATTACTACCCCCATCAGGGCACAGCTGGAAAGCAGCCTTTCAATCACCTCTTTAAAAACCCTCAGTTCCCTCTGGTGGGCCCAATCACATCCTCTGAGACAGGAGTCCCCTGTGTCTCTCTTTGGCTAGCAGAGCAATAAAATTTCTTTTTCCTTTTTCTTAAAATTACATCCTCACTGAGGATGTAGCTCCCCAAGGCCCTGGGCTCAACCTCAGCACCACCAAAAACAAACAAACCAACCAAAAAACAACTGTGTCCTCATTATTGGATGGCCACCAGGGACAAGGACCAAGATTTTGGTAACAAAAGTCCTAAGAAACAGACATAATTCAGCCAAATTCTTTGCCACTGTATATCAAAGATGGCCTCCCCTCCGATTTCTAATACCTTGTTCCTCACCTCCATAGGAGCCCCCCATCAGAACCGTCTTTACCATCAATACTTCTTCCAGTGTTTGGTCATAAGCACTGGAATAATCATTAAGAAGAGTGAGACTTCCCCACAACTCTCCTCCTCTTCGTGTGTGTGTGTGTGTGTGTGTGTGTGTGTGTCTGTCTGTCTGTCTGTCTGTCATCTGCGGGTCCACTCCCCACCTCCTGGAAGCAGAGCGCTTTGTTCCCGGCGCGGGTGACACCAAATGGAGATCCTGAGCCAAGACTGGTGCAGTGGTTTGGTGGCCAGGCAGGGGTCACAGGGAGCCCTGTGAGGAGGGAGAGAAGGGAAAGGCTGAGCAGCCCAGGTGGGCAGCAGGCGCCGTTCCTTGGACACTTTGAGAAACAGCATGAAGCACGTCTCAGGATTACCTGGCTGAGGGTGAGTAACCTGCCATATGTATTCTAAAATTTTATCCCTCATGGCTGAGGGTCAGTCTTAGGACATTCACTTTCTGGTATTTGAAGCCTAGTGGGTGCACTACTGGGGACAGGGAGTGCCCTCAGGCAGAGAGAGACAGAGAATCCTAGAGTATACAAGGAGTATCTTCAGATGAGCTTCCCCTGCAGGAAATCCAGGTAGTGTCTGCTACACCATAGAAGAAAGAGCGGAGGGGTGGAGAGAAGCAGAGCCCTTCATGATAGTTATGATCTGCTGGATCAACCCTAGCCTGAAGCACCTATAAATTTCATAAACTGTTAATTTGAGTCGAATTTTCTGGGTTTACAACATAATGATTCCTAAATCATTTCTTTCCTAACCTTCTCCTCACAACTGAGTAGATTCCTTGGAGCTTCAAACATGAAGGAAACAGGGATGAGGGTAAGTGGTTCCAACATTTTCTTCCTGAAACCAAAGTACAGTGGTTAGAAGATGAGGAGCTACGTGGGCTGGTGGCCGGGTCTCCTCCTGAGGCAGGGGTGCAGCGAAGAGGACCTGGGGGGGAGTCCGCTCCGCGCTCTGCACTGAAGGTCACCTTCACGGCACTGGGCTGCACTCCAGGAACCAGAATGCCTACCGAGAATCTGGCTATGGAAGCAAAGGGCTTCAAAGGTTTCTTGAATCTCAAGGAATTCCCACCAGCGACCCCTAGAAAATAATTGAGTAATTTTATATATTCAACAAAATAATTGTTTCCATAAGTAATTTGAGGAAGTTAAACAGGAAAAGAAAGAATTCTTTCTGACATTTCTCATCGTTTCACAGACTTTTGCGGAGTCAGGAGAACCCCGGGTCCCAGGGAGCTCAGCAGGACGGAGACCCCCTCCATCCCTCCTGTCCACTCCCAGGCTGGGCAGGTGGCTGGGTCTCACGGGGCGAGCGAGGCGCCGATGGAGACCGCCTGTGAGTCCCCAGCATGGCCACCAGAGGGCGCGCCCGGGACCCGCCGAGCCTGCAGGGAAGCCGCAGAGGGTCCCGCGACAGGAGCCTGACGTCTGGGGCGCCTTGCAGCGGCGGGCGGCGGGGCGTGCACACAGTCAGCTGCTCGGGGCGTGCACACAGTCAGGCGGCGGGCGTGCACACAGTCAGCTGCTCGGGGGCGTGACACAGCCTGCTTGGGCTGTGACACAGTCAGGCGGCGGGCGTGCACACAGTCAGCTGCTCGGGGCGTGCACACAGTCAGCTGCTCGGCGCCTGCTCTGGGGGTCCGAGAAGCAGGTCCTGTGAAATCGGGGTCACTTGATTGGGGCATCAGGTCACCTCGGGAGCCGCTCCTGCGTTCCACCAGGTGAATTCCAGAGCCACCAGCCACCAGGTTAAAGACCCTGAAAGCGGGCGGTCAACGCGAACCCCGCCCCGCAGCCCGTTTTCCAATTCGGGTCTGAATCGCTCCCCCAGCCCCCCACCCCCATCCACATCATTTTGCTGGACTTTGGGTCCTTGTAAGACGACGTTAATGACAGACCGTGATGGAGCTTAAAACAGACGTTCTTCCAGGAGCGAGAGAGTCCACTCCAACTCCAGATTGCCTGGGCTGGATTTTGTGTGGGGGTCCTTTTCCCCACTGGCCGTGACAGCAGCTCGGGTCCAGGGCGTGGCCTCTCCGGGGACCGCAGGACCGGCGCTGGGCAGCTCAGGGCAGCTCAGGGCAGCTCAGGGCAGCCCCGGCCATTGCAGCGACCCTGCTATTGCGCGCCTCAGTTTCACATCCAGGCTGCAGTCGCGCTGGGAGCTTCTCTTTGTCCCCGGCTCCCAGCTCCTTTCTGGGGAGCTCTATGGCGGGGGGCCTCAGGCCAGGGTGGGGAGAATGGCTCTTCCCCTGTGTCCCAAAGAGGGCTTGCAGGTCTTGGAAATGGAGAGAGGGCCGGCTCCTGTGTCATGCCTGTAGGCGGGGTACCGCTCTTTGTGGATGATCCCCAACGCAGAGGGTGGCCTTGGGACTCTCCTCTTGGGCCTTAGTTTTCGCAGCTGTTCAAGGGGGTCGTGACAGTGTAGATGTGTGACTCCTCTGCGAAATGAGTCCAGGATCACCCTGTGAACGTAAATATTCACAAGCACGCATTCAGGTACACACTCGAAGCACACCTAGGTAGGGACGCTGACCACTACTTGCTTATTGTTGTAAGTAGCATTTGTGTGAATTGTCTCCTGTGATAGAGCTGGGGTCAGATTATGGAGGGCCTATGTGCTGGAGGGTGAATCTGGGCCTTCCCATGGGTCAGGCGCTGTTCCTGGCTCTCTGCGTTTCCCAGGGCAGCGCTTCCCACCAGCAGCAAGATGGGCATTTGGGCAGGACAATTCTTCATCCTCAGGGGACTGTCCTCAGCATTGTGTGACTGTCAAGGGGTTTTGGGGGACCATCCCAACCTCTGCTGACGTCAGCCCAACTCACCTGCATTTTTAAAAGCTCGCTGCGTTGGAGAAGGATTTGCCAGTGCGCCTGACGGACCATCACCCGTCACGAGGACATCACCTACAGCAGGATCCTAATATCACGCTGCACCCCACAAAAGACTCAGCTCCTGTGTCGGCTAGAAATAAAAATATATTTTTTAGAATTTTCATCTCTACCCAGAATTAAAATAACTGCAAGCACAGAACCCCCGGCTGAGTAGGAGGCTCCTAAGCACAGACGGGGCGTCCCATAGCTGAGCTACTGGCCGGGAGGCTGAGGGGCGCTGAGTCGATGTTGGTCTCAACTGCGAGGAGCCCTGGGCCCAAGACCGTGTAAAAATAAAAGCGTCTCGTCACTATTTTCAATTTTAACGACATGGTAATAGGTGGGGTCCTTCCACCTCTCTCCACTGGAAGTTGGTGTCCACCCAAGACTGCCTTGTGGTTTGGGTTCTGTTTTCACAGGTCCCTGGAGTGGACGGGGGTGTGGCAGAAGCTGCTTGAGCTGCTGTGGTCCTGCTAGGCCAGCTCAGCCACATCCGCACTCTGTTCCTTCCTGTACAAAATCCTGATTGTCTGTGGCTGCTCTTGTGTTAAAATACTCTTATTCTTAGGTTCCTGTGTAATCACGTTTTTGCCAAAAAGTGTAAATGGAAGCCAACTGGATGAGCGTCTGGGAAAGCTGTTGTTAACTGCAGAACAAGAGGGATAGGCTGACACGTGCTTTTGGCCCTTGGCACTTCTCTTTTCTTGCCTGGAATGCAAGTTGCAATGCTTAGAGGTGGAGCACCCTCTTTGGAACCATGAGGTAGGCAGTCACATCAGAGGTGAGCAGCTTCTCCAACGCAGCACTGCCCGCCTGGGTCTTCATCGTGTGAGCAGAGTGAACGCCTCTTTTGACTGGGCCACTGCTGTTGGGCCTCATTACACGAGGTGCCTGAGCCCCGCTGATCATCACCATCTCCCCTGGGAGCCGTTGCAGTAGGTATTTTTGCATGTGTGGTCTGTCCCAAGCATTGGAGCATCTTTGTTGTGTTTGGGGACATTGTGACATTGACAGTTCAGCTTCCACATAGCAGAACTCAGAGACCAAAAAACGGTCCGGGCCTCCCCCAGCAGGAGGCTCCGCCACGCAGTTGGACAGAGGGAGGCTGTGATCCAGGGACACTGGAGGAGGAGGAACTGTGTTGGAACTGGGTCACCTTTCCATGAGCTCCCTCTCCACATAGCCAAGCCAGCCTCAGTTGCCTGCAACCGTGAGCCCCGATGGGCACGTCCGGACTTGCTTCTTGTTAAAATCCAGTTCTCAAGGGAAGACCCAGGAGTCCTGGGCCTCTTGCAGGAAACCACTGACCAGGCACGTCCCTATGTTGGACCTCTGTGATGTGCGCAAAATGCAGCTCTGTTCACGTTCAGCCACCTCCATCTCCAGAGGCCACCACATGCTACAGCCACCTTCTGGGTTGAAGTTACTGGTGCAGAACCTAAAGGCAAAGGCCACACCTGTGTAGGACAATGTGACAAGCAAGGGGCAGCTGGGACCTCAGTCTTGGGCCTCTAGGTGAAGAGTGACTCCCAATACCCCTCTGCCTCCAGTCCAAGAATGTCTGTGTAGCTTTTCACAACCTGGATTCAAATCTTGGCACCAAGAAGCGCCTACTGTGTGATCTTATGCAGGTCACTTGACCTCTCTGGTCTTTGGTTTCCTCCTCCACGGGGCCAGCACCTACGGATCATACCAAGTTTCATGCTTTGCCATCGCCATCGTGAAATTCATAGTACACACAGGGCCTGCCTTTTCCTTTCCCATAAATTATGTGAACAGCTCTGCTCTCTACAAATGAGGGATACTGTTTACCTCAAAGATTTGCAGTGGTAATTAAATGGGAAATGTCTCTCATGTGCTTAGCCACATGCTTGGACAGAGTATGCTCTCAGGAGATGACAACTGTCACATGTGAGCTCAGGTTAACTGTCTTCCAGCATCTTCCCCGGCAGGCAGACTCCCACTCCCGGCTACCTCTCTGTCCTCAGAGCCAAAATGGGCACTCAGGTGGGGACGAATTGGACACTCTCCGGGCTCCATTATGGGAGAGCTGGAAGCCACCAGGAGGTCCCAGAGGTGAGGTTTCAGTTCATTCCAGACAGAGACAGGGCGCTTCCCTGCGACTCTGACCCTGCGGATGGAGTGTCCTGGAGGATTCTGAGGTGAGAATCCAGGCCACTCGATCACCCAGAAACGCCACCGGCTCCGGCTCCTCACCTCTCCTGCTGCCCTCACAGCAGCTGCCCTGCATCCCGCCCCAGGGGACACCCCTTGATCCAGCCTGGTCTCCCGCCTGCGTCCCAGAGGACCCAGGCTGGACCAGCCCCTGGCTCTCCTGAGATGAAATTCATTCATAATATAACTGGACCAAGTGCACCACTTTTAAAAATCAATATATTGCTCTAACTGTATTTTAATGTAGAAATAAAAAGGAAGTAATCTATATAAATAAAAAAAAAGGTTCTTTCAATTTGTACAGATCCCAGAGAGGCTCCCCTAGGAAACCAAGGTGGGAGGAGCCCCCGGCACTGGGTGTGGAACCACCGGGGGACCCCGTGGTGAGAAGCCAGGGCAGGGTCAGGGGACCTGGTTCTGCCTGGAGCCCCGACTCCTGCTGTCTGGGCACCTGGGTCCTCGAATGTGCGGGTCCCCGTGTCTCCTGGGGCCGCTGCAGATGTCCCCGATGAAGCTCCCGCAGGTTCTGAGCACCTGCCTTCCTGTCTGGCTGCCCTCCAGCGGTGGAGGAGCCACGGCCAACTGAGGGGTGACAGGTGACAAACACCTCCCTGCCCTTATGCAGCTTCCACCTTGGGGGGGGGAGGTGATAGGGGACAGATCGTAGCAGACAGTCCAATGTCCAGCATGCCAGGCGGGTGGCCAGAGCAATGGGGTTGGATTAGGAGGTCAGGGGCATGGGGGAGGAGGCAGGGGCTGCTCAGTGCATAGATTCCCGGTGCCTTCGTCCCACCCAGTGGCCATACAAGGGGCAGCGGCCTGTGAAGGCTCTCCCATTCGGAATGCCTGCTGTTCCCGTTACTGCCGATGCGGAAGGAATGGCCTTAATACAGTGTAAATAAGAATTATCCCACTGCCGCTCTGAGGTGGTCGGCTGGGGCTTCAGGAAGTGCTTAGCCGGGTGGTTTTGGCCTGCAAACTCGTGCCATGTGGTCAGGGCTGTGCCGCAGTCTGGCTGGGCACAATTCACAAGCCACTTGTCAAACAGAAACGAACTCTATTTTTAGAACACACTCCCGCACCACAGGAGCTCTTCAGGAATTCCCTCAGAGCCCAACTGCCACCACCTGCTTCCCACAAGCCTCTCCTCCTCCCCCACTCCTCCTGCTCTTGAGGCCGATTGGCTGGGTCGTGTGGGCGGACCAAAAATGTCCCCCAATGAGCAGCTCCGTGGTCTGAAAGGGCGGGGAAACAGCCCAATGAGCATCACCGCAGAGGAGCCAATCAGCTGGCAGCTGGAAGTTTGCTGGGGCCCCTTAGGCTGTGGCTCTCAACAGGGCTGCAGGAGCAAGAGGCCAGGGTGACTTGGGCGGCCTGGGCATCTCTCCCTTCATGTAGTCACCAAGTTTCTCTGTGGGGTCCCGTGAGTGGGCTGGAAGGAATCCTCACAGCACGGAGGCTTGGGGACAGTCAGGTCATTCACACAGTGGCCCTGAGCTCCGGCGGAAGTTGAACCCCCTTTTGTAGTGGGCACTCCAAGGAGGCCCCGTGACTCTGCCCCTAGCCCCACTGTGTATGTGATGGCCTCGGGGGAGGGCGCGGGGACTGAGACCTGATTCTAGTGATCAAATATGGCAAAGGGGATGTGCGTCACCCTATGGTCCTGTTAAGATGTAAGGTCACTTCACTGGCTTTGAGTGAGTCCAAAGGCAGATGGTCCTGGAGGGGCCTGACCCAGTCACCTGCCCCTCAGAAAGAAGTCCTCAACTTCCCTGAAGCGGGAGAACCCAAGCTGCAGACTGTCCCTCCATTCCTGGCTGGACTGTCAACTCCCCGGTTCCCTGTACCTTCCAATATCACCACATGGAGGTCTTTAAAGTGGTGATTAAGTTGAAATGAGATGATTAGGGCAGCCCTACTCCAGTGTGACTGGTGTCCTCAGGAAGGGGGGGGCAGGATGCCGCAGTCTCTGGCTGGGCACAAATCACGAGCCTCCACACAGCTTGTAGATTCAAACAGCAATTCTTTATTCCCGAACTCACACCGGCCGTCTACAAACACGTTCTGGGGGAATCCACGTTCTCTGCCCAAATCCACTCCGTTCTCTGCCCAAATCCTCTCCTGCCTAAATCCACACCGCATGGGCTTCTGTCTCTCAAAAAATACTGTCTGACCCTAAGCACTCAAGAGGAACTCAGCAGCAGGATACGCCCTATTCCAAAAGAGGAACACCCTAATCTCCTATTACTAAACCACCCTATTCTAAAGGGGAAACACCCTACTCTCCTATTATGCTAAACTGCCCTATTCTAAAGGGGGAACACCCTAAACACGGATCCTGCCCTGGTCCTTGAGCAAGGTCACCTTTCAGAAGTCCTTCCACTAGACAGCATGGGAGTAAGCTGGCAAGGAATTTGTCATACCTACTTGGCTGATGGCTCCCAGCATCTCCCCCCTTCTGATTAATTAAACAACAAGTAATGTGGCTTAAGGACCGTGCCTGGTAGGTTGTCCAGTTCAACATATGGCTCTTACCCGTCATTGGAAAACTGACCTTTAGGCGTCAGCCTCCTGTCTTAGGTTGATACCAATGCAACTGGATCATACCCGTCACTGACTACCGGTCCAGCATACAGCCATACTTGTGGATAGGTCTATGCACCAGTGGGGGGGTGAGGTTCTTTGCCTCACCTCTGTTGGCCCCCAAATTTGGCCTTGGTGCCAGTGGGGGAGTGAGGTTAATGTGGCTTAAGGACCGCGCCTGGTAGGTTGTCCAATTCAACATATGGTTCTTACCCGTCATGGGAAAACTGACCTTTAGGCAACTGACCTTTAGGCGTCAGCCTCCTGTCTTAGGTTGATACCATTGCAATTGGATCATACCCGTCACTGACTGCCGGTCCAGCATATAGCCATTGGCCCCCAAATTTAGACCATCACTAGCAGAAGGGAGGAGGATACAGAAATGCCACGACACCAAGCCAATTGACAGTTCCTTTGGAAAAATTGCATCATTGGTGACACCATCAGCAAAGATCACTGGTGACACCATCAGCAAAGATATGCCAGCATTACCACAATTTGCTGCACTAAACGTAGTTACATAGTCCAGGCAAGTTCTGTAAGCAGTTCAAAGGGGAGGAATCTATCAATCTGTCCGTCTCCTCCCAAAGTCCGTTTCCTCCCAAAGTAAGTTGACTCCTTGATTGAGCATACTTGTTGAGTTATATTCATTGGGATGAAGATAGGAATTCTGGCAATGATGCTAAAAAGACATTAACCTGAAAAGAATTATTAAATATAATGAAAAGGAAAGGTGAAAGTAAACAAACAGATCTGTTAACCTCCTTAAAAAACAATCCTTAACAGCTGTTTACCTGATTTAAATTAGTAAACAAGCAGATATGTTAAGCACCTTTAAAAACAATCTTTAACAGCTGTTTACCTAATTTAAATTAAGCCATTTAAATCACGTGAATAAAAAAAATAATAATAATAATTTGGATCCATTTTCTCATGAGCGCTCCTCATATATGAAATACGCACACACAGACATACAACACAAAACACAAATGTGCAAACAAACGTACAACACATAAGATAATAATAAAGGCCTTGTAGCTTTACCTAGGTGAAATCTCCATTGCAATGTTTAAAAACTCCACAGTCAAAAAATAAAACTGATCAGAAAAACATTAACCTAGGTTTGTATGAGCTCAAAAAATAAAAATAGAACCTTATGATGTGGGAAAAATGCAATAATAAAATAGATATTGAAAAAAGCATCCTTGTTAATCACTGTTGCAGATGTAAGAATGGCCAAGCTGGAGTTCTGGATATCAGCTGTTATGGATTTGAGTCAAATCATCTTCTTTTCGATTCGTAGAAATTGCTTTAGTTAGTCTTTCTGGAATCCAAATCGGCTGCTGTTCTCCCTGTGGAAACACACAAACAGAGCCCCGACTCCAGACAATCACTGGGTCTGGACCTTTCCATTGTCCTGTTAGAATATCTTTCCAAAGAACTTTAGGCTTATGCACATTTTTTGGATACATATGCCTTTCCGCAGCACTAAGTCCTGATGAATCCAAATTTAAAAAGTTTAGAGTAAAAAGCGTTATTTTAAGTTTATCTTTGGGGGATATATACCCCTTTCCAATTCCCTCTTTTTGTTTTAGTAAGTACGTTTTAATAGTTTGATGAGCTCTTTCAACTATGCCTTGTCCCTGTGGATTGTATGGAATTCCTGTTATATGAGTAATACCAAATGATGAGCAAAATTGTTTAAAAGAGGTAGAGGTATAGCCAGGACCGTTATCAGTTTTTAACTGTTTAGGAACACCCACAGTGGCAAAATTTTGTAAGCAATGAGCTATAACATCTTTAGTTTTTTCTCCGGCATGAAGGGAGCCCATCAAAAATCCGGAAGAAGTATCAATTGTAACATGTAAATATTTTAATTTTCCAAATTCTGGCAAGTGTGTGACGTCCATCTGCCAAATATGGTTAGGTATCAGTCCTCTAGGATTGACTCCAAGATTAACTTGTGGTAAAAAGGTCACACAATTTTGACATTGTTTTATTATATGTCTGGCTTGTTCCTTAGTTATTTTAAAACGCTTTTGTAAAGTATTAGCATTAACATGGAATTTTTTATGAAAATTCATAGCTTCTTCTAGTGTAGAGAAAATATGTATGTCATGTGTAGTTTTATCTGCTAAATCGTTGCCCAAACTAAGGGCTCCAGGCAATCCTGTATGTGCTCTAATATGTCCTATAAAGAATGGATCTTTTCTGTCCCAGATTAGACTTTGTATAGTGGAAAACAAAGAGAAAACAGTAGAAGAAGGGGAAATCCTACCAGCATCTTCAAGAGATACTATAGCATTAACTACATACTGACTATCAGAAAATAAATTAAATACAGAATCTTTAAACATTAAAAAAGCTTGTAATACTGCATTAAGCTCTACCTTTTGAGCTGATTGTTTGGGTACTAAAAATGTAAAAGTTTGATCAGGGGTAACTACTGCTGCTGTACCATTATTTGACCCATCAGTGAATATATTTGGAGCATTCATGATAGGGGTTTTTCTTGTCATTTTTGGAAAAACTACAGGATGCTTAGACCAAAAAGACAACAAAGGATTAGATGGTAAGTGATTATCAAATGAAACATTAGATTTACACATGATTATTGCCCAAGTATTTAACTCATTAGCTAACTCATCAATTTGATCCATAGTATATGGAGTAATAATTTTATTGGGAGAAATTCCAAACACTCCCTTCGCTGCTTTTATTCCTTTGAGTATTAATTGTCCTACAGCCTCAGGATACCTAGTAAGAATAGTGTTAGGAGAATAAGATAAATGTATCCACAATAATGGACCTTCTTGCCAAAATACTCCTGTAGGAATATTTTTTGTTGGTAGTACAATAAATAATAAAGGCAAACTTATATCAATTCTATCCAAATGTATATTTTCCATATATGTTTCAATAATTTTCAATGCCTTTCTTGCTTCAGGAGTTAACATGCGAGGTGAGTTTGGATCTGATGGACCTTTTAGAATATCAAATAAAGGTCCCAACTCTCCTGTTGGTATGCCTAGATAAGGCCTTATCCAATTTATGTCTCCCAATAACTTTTGAAAGTCGTTAAGTGACTTGAGTTGATCTACTCGTATTTGAATTTTTGGTGGACGGACCATGGTTGAGGATAATAGAACTCCTAAATAATTAATTGGAAAATTTAATTGTACTTTATCTATTGCTATCTCTAGATTATAATTTTTTAATAAGTTTGTAAGTGTGGCATAACATTCCAGCAATATGTTTTTATCTTTATGTGCCAATAATACATCATCCATATAGTGAAATATTTGTAGTTCAGGATTTTGATTTCTAAGTGGCTGGATTGCTTTATTAACATATATTTGACACATAGTTGGACTGTTAGCCATCCCTTGAGGGAGTACTTTCCATTCATATCTCTGATCAGGACCTTCATGATTTAATGCAGGGATAGTAAATGCAAAACGTGGACTATCCTAGGGATGAATTGGAATTGAAAAAAAAACAATCTTTAATATCTATGGCTAAAACATGCCAGGTTTTTGGCAAAGCAGACAATTGAGGAATCCCTGATTGAGCAGGTCCCATAATAACCATCTCATTATTAATGGCTCTTAAATCTTGCAATAATCTCCATTTACCAGATTTCTTTTTAATGACAAAAATGGGAGTATTATGGGGAGATATGGAAGGTTGTATATGTCCTTCCGCTAATTGTTGTTTGACCAGATCATGGGCTACTTGTATCTTTTCTTTAGTCAGGGGCCACTGAGGAACCCACACTGGTCTTTCTGATTTCCAAGTAATTTTGATTGTCTCAGTGGCCCTTTCTGAAAATCCAACCCATGTCTGTCTGTTCCTTGATCTATTTGAATTGGTGCTGCTATACCTTGTCCTTGTTTTCCTAATCTTTTTTCTTTCCTAAAACCTTGTCTAGCCCTAGTAGTGGGCGCATTAGGATTGATGTTATTTGTTAATGTCAAACCTAATTGATCTAGGACATCTCGTCCCCATAAATTTATAGGAAGATGATCCAATACATAGGGCTGTATAGTTCCCTCACAACCTTCAGGATCCTTCCAATCTAATATCATTGCACTTCTATGGGGATTAGTAGCCACTCCTAGGCCTCGAAGCGTTTGAGTGGCTTGTTGTAATGGCCAATGTTTTGGCCATTCCTTACTAGATATGATGCTAAGGTCTGCACCTGTGTCCAGTAGCCCATTAAAGTCGTGTCCTTGAATATTTAGTTTTAACATTGGGCGAGAATCTAAATTTAAAGACAACATAGCCCAATCTACACCTGTGGAGCCTAATCCCCTGGAACCTCTTTTTACACTATGACTAGGAAATTTATTATGTAGGCTGGGTATTATTAACAACTGTGCTATTCTGTCTCCAGGTGAAATTACTGATATACCTCTTGGAGAACTAGCTATAATTTTTATTTCACCTACATAATCGGGATCAATTACCCCGGGACTTATCATAAGTCCTTTTAATGTAGATGAACTACGTCCCAATAATAAGCCTACTGTCCCTTGGGGAAGAGGTCCTTTTACTCCTGTGGGAATGATTTGAACTCCCATCTCTGGAGTTAGTACTGCTCTGGCAGAGGCACAGATGTCCAACCCTGCGCTCCCTCGGGTTTGTCTGATGAGGGATTTAATGGACAATGTGTCCTGGGCACTACTCTGATGGTGTTGCTGGGTTCCTCCACTGCCCCGTATATTTGTGGTTGTGGGCCCCGGAGCATTGGGCCCGGCTGTCCGTTTTTTGGCAACGGAGCCTGATGCCTTTCTCCACGGTATCGTGGGTAAATACCTGGTCCTTTTCCGTTTTTTGGTAAGGGAGTACCCTCTATGGTAGTTTGAGAACGGCATTCATTAGCCCAATGTCTCCCTCTACGGCATCGTGGGCAAATACCCGGTATTCTATTTCTTTGATACCTAGTTTTGTTAAATCCTCCTCCTATGGGGCAACTCCTTTTAAAATGTCCTGTTTGTTCACAATCATAGCATGTTTTTGGCCTGGTATCTAAAGCCTGTTGTACTGCAGCTGCCAAGACTTGCCCTTGTTCATTAATATCTCTACATAATTTAATATATGTGTTTAAATCTTCATGTCTCCATGGTCTAATAACCTCTCTGCAGCAACGATTTGCTTGGTCATAAGCCAGTTGTTTTATTAATGGCATTGCTTGTTCCGTATCCCCAAAAATTTTGGCAGCCGTTTGAATTAGCCTATCTACAAAGTCAGCGTAAGGTTCATTAGCTCTCTGTATTACCTTAGATAGCTGACCTTGTAAATCTCCATGTCCTTGTAAAGTCTTCCATGCCCTAACTGCGTCTGCAGCAATTTGTGCATATATAGCAGGATCATATTCAATTTGTTGCCGCTGACCCTCATAAGGTCCTTTTCCTAGCAACATTTCTAAATTTCTTTGAGGGTAACCGGCTGCTGCATTTCTCCTAGCTGTCTCTGCACAAAATTCCTCATTGGCAACCTTCCATAACAAATATTGTCCTCCATTTAGCACAGATTTACACATGCTAGCCCAATCTGCTGGCGTCATGTCCAAGTTAGTAATGGACTCGACCATGTTCACCGTGAAGGGAGCTTGGGGACCATAGGTTGTTACAGCCTCTTTTAACTGCTTCACTGTTTTAAAATCTAAAGCACGGTGAATTCGCTGCCCTCCTGCCTGCTCAAGTACAGGGCATGCTAATCTTCGAGGTCCTGTCTCAGGATTCCATTTATCAACTACGGGGTTTGAGGGCCACTCAGCTGTCTCTATCGGTGGGGCTGTTGGTTGAATTAAACCCTCTTGTGATAAAACGGAGTTAGTAACAGCCTCCTGTTGTGGCCTTTTTCCTAACAACCCCTTTTCCTTTAAATTTTCTTCCTCTGTCTGACTAGCTGGAGAGACCTTCTCTTTTGCTTGATCTAAAATGTCTTTCACCATGTTCTGAACCTCTAACAATTTACTTAACATCTTTTCAGTTTGTTTTAATCTACTATAAAGATAACGCAACCCAATAAGATAACACAAAACAAAACCGAAACTGAATGAAGCAAAAACAGAATAAAAAATCGTTGTATCAATTTTCTCTTCCTCAGGGCCGACAAACTTCAAACCTTTAGTCAACCATTTTTTCCAGTTTGCCTGAGAAATTTCTAGGGATAGGCAGCTTGAAAGAAAAACAAAATAAATCAAAAGAAGAACACATTGTTTTCTGAAATGGTCACCCATTCTCTCGCCTTCCCTCAGGGGCGAGCAATTTCACTTACCTCCAAGTTTCAGACGTTCCGCGTACGGGCCACCAGATGCCGCAGTCTCTGGCTGGGCACAAATCACGAGCCTCCACACAGCTTGTAGATTCAAACAGCAATTCTTTATTCCCGAACTCACACCGGCCGTCTACAAACACGTTCTGGGGGAATCCACGTTCTCTGCCCAAATCCACTCCGTTCTCTGCCCAAATCCTCTCCTGCCTAAATCCAATCCGCATGGGCTTCTGTCTCCCAAAATATACTGTCTGACCCTAAGCACTCAAGAGGAACTCAGCAGCAGGATACGCCCTATTCCAAAAGAGGAACACCCTAATCTCCTATTACTAAACCGCCCTATTCTAAAGGGGAAACACCCTACTCTCCTATTATGCTAAACTGCCCTATTCTAAATGGGGAACACCCTAAACACGGATCCTGCCCTGGTCCTTGAGCAAGGTCACCTTTCAGAAGTCCTTCCACTAGACAGCATGGGAGTAAGCTGGCAAGGAATTTGTCATACCTACTTGGCTGATGGCTGAATTGGACAACCTACCAGGCGCGGTCCTTAAGCCACATTAACCTCACTCCCCCACTGGCACCAAGGCCAAATTTGGGGGCCAACAGAGGTGAGGCAAAGAACCTCACCCCCCCACTGGTGCATAGACCTATCCACAAGTATGGCTGTATGCTGGACCGGTAGTCAGTGACGGGTATGATCCAGTTGCAATGGTATCAACCTAAGACAGGAGGCTGACGCCTAAAGGTCAGTTACCTAAAGGTCAGTTTTCCGATGACGGGTAAGAGCCATATGTTGAACTGGACAACCTACCAGGCACGGTCCTTAAGCCACATTACTTGTTGTTTAATTAATCAGAAGGGGGGAGATGCTGGGAGCCATCAGCCAAGTAGGTATGACAAATTCCTTGCCAGCTTACTCCCATGCTGTCTAGTGGAAGGACTTCTGAAAGGTGACCTTGCTCAAGGACCAGGGCAGGATCCGTGTTTAGGGTGTTCCCCATTTAGAATAGGGCAGTTTAGCATAATAGGAGAGTAGGGTGTTTCCCCTTTAGAATAGGGCGGTTTAGTAATAGGAGATTAGGGTGTTCCTCTTTTGGAATAGGGCGTATCCTGCTGCTGAGTTCCTCTTGAGTGCTTAGGGTCAGACAGTATATTTTGGGAGACAGAAGCCCATGCGGATTGGATTTAGGCAGGAGTGGATTTGGGCGGATTGGATTTGGGAGAGAGTGGATTAGGGCAGAGTGTGGATTTGGAACGAGAACGTGGATTCCCCCAGAACGTGTTTGTAGACGGCCGGTGTGAGTTCGGAAATAAAGAATTGCTGTTTGAATCTACAAGCTGTGTGGAGACTCGTGATTTGTGCCCAGCCGAGAGACTGCGGCATCAGGACAGAGGGAAGACCTCACAGGGACACAGCTGGCCTCGGAGGAAAGCCCACTGCTGACTCCTGCACTGCAGGCTCCAGGCCCCGGACTGTGAGGAAGCCAGGATCCACTGTTGGAGCCGCCTGGCCAGAGGCACCTCACTGGGCAGCCCTAGCCTGGGCCTTGAAGAGGCCAACCCACCGGGGGTGACTGTCCCCAAGACATGAACGCTGCAGAGCCCACGGGAGCCGAGCCCTGGGGTAAGAACCCGGCTCAGCCAGCACCTTAATTCTACCCGCAGCCAGGTGTCTGACCCACAAAGTGTTAGGGGAAGTCACCAAGCTGTGGTCAATGTCACGCCACGGGGAGACCTACTACACAGCATCCTTCTGCAGCATGCTGCGGGTTACAAGTGACCCATGAGCCCTGGGTGGGTTGAGAAGCAGCTCGCAACACCTGCGCGACTAAAACTGCAGCTGCTTCCTGAGCCCGCCCAGGTCACCTTCACTTAGGCTGTGTGTCTTCTCGGCCTGGTCTTCAGTGGCTTCGTGGGAGGCCTGTTGCAGCCCCTCTGAAGGTGGCTGCCTGTCCCTTTGAGAGCCTCCAAGGCACACGGTGCCAGCTCTCATTGGGAGGCGGGCACGCTCTTCCCACTGGATGACCATCCACTCGGGCATCTTCCCCTGATGCTGAGGAGGCAGCAGCACTTAAGTGCTTTTGTGGATTCCCGCCACCCATCTTCCCTGCTGGTGGCTGTCCCCAGATGCCTGAGCAGGGTGAGGTGGCCCCTGCGCCTTGCCCGCAGCGCCCGGAGCAGGCGCTTTCTGCTGTCCTCAGGCCGCACCTGATCTGAGATGTACCTAGGCTGGGTCTGGACTGGTTGGCCAGGCCCAGTAGGAAGACCAGAGTCCAGAAGGCGACCCAGGCTGCAAAGCCAGAGGCGCCCTGGGCCCTCCGTTGGCCATGACCCTGGCCAGGCACCCTTGGCGAGGGAGGCCCTGGCGGACAGCTGGGCAGCAGACCCCGGGTGCTCAGTTGCCTTCTACAATACCCCCACCTAGTGGACCGGCCAGAGAGCTTCTCCAAAGGGGACCAAGTCGCTCCCAGTGGCCTCAGGATCCCCAGGGCAGGTTCTATGCAGAAGAAAGAGGTCACTATCCAGCTGGAGTCTCCAGAGGCCTTCCTTGACCTCTTTAGCAAGACAGCCAGGCAGGGGAGACAGGGCAGGGTTTCTGAATTCCCTCACTTACCGGAGCCAGACAGAGCAGCCCTGGTGCCTTGCAGAGGGAAACCCTCCCTTCCTCCACGCAGGAAGTGGTGGAGGAAGCAGAGGGAGGGGGAAGGAGAGGAGCCGCTAGGGTCCTGGGTGTGGAGGTAGGCTCCAGAGGTCAGGGGAGGGCCAAGAGCCTGCAGAGCCAGCGACATGCCCTCCCTAGACCCCCAGCCGAAGCTACAAATGTCTGGGAGAAGCCCATCCTTCGCACAGCATGAGGGGTGACCACAAGGGCAGATGAGCCATTCTGATCCTGTGTGGAGCTCAGCGTGTGTGTATGCGCCCAGGCGAGGTGATCTGGAGGCGCTAGGAGGCCTGGGAGTTGGGCCTGCAGGGAAGTCCCTAAGACTGGGGCAGGTGGCCAAGACACAGAGACAGATCCCCTCCAACGACACCTGCGGACCACGTATCAAGGGTGAGGCATTGTTCCAAGTGCTTTCCATCTTGTATTAGGCTGGTAAGGTGGCTTCTAGGGATCCAGCAATCAGGCCCAGCCACTTGTCCTCAAAGACAAGCAGGAAAGGTCATGATGAGAAGCATGGAAGGAACTGTAAGCCGTGTGGCTATGCCAGGAAGACGGGGGATCCCCGTCCTCAACCCTGTCTGCCAGGGGCTGGCATTGACTTTGAGGTGCTATGGGAAGGGGAATGAAGCCAAAGTTGGGGACTTTCATACCTGGAGGCTTTTCACAGCTGCCAAAGCGGGTGCTCTTGATTGGGCAGGTGTGGTCTGTCCACATTGACTCAGGATGGGGCAGGGTGGGGCGAGGGGGAGGCTGTCAGGGTAAGAAAGTTGCTGTTTCTGGGACGCAGCTTAACTCATCACGAGATATTCCTCCAGCAGACCTGCTGGCCCAGGAGCCCAAGGTGACTCTGGAAAGGAGACGGATGCAGAATAGAGTCAGAGATGCCAAGCCTTCGATCCGTTGTCCACCATCCACCAAACACCAGCAGGTGAAAGAGTCTAAGTCCTTGATACATCCTGTGACCCCAGGTGAGGATGCTGAGGTACCTGCCCGAGGCCACTCAGCAAGACCAGATAGCATCAACCAGACCTCAGATATCTCAAGGTGAGACAGCAAACCAGGCCAGAGCAGAGGACAGGGAACATCCATAAGATTCTCTGTGCAGGAGGGTCCTTCCCTACCCCACCCTCACTGCCATAAGAATCCTGGAAGTTCCAGAGAAGTTGCAGAAGGTGAGATCTGGAAGACCTAGACTGCAGCCAGAGTGACCTGAAGAGACTGAACTGTCTGACCAGCCTGCGTTTCGCGGGTTGGATCATGGTTTACTCACTACCAATGTGGCTGGGTCCATAAAAAGTATTAACTTAATCTGAGGAAAGATCTGGAAGCCCAATTTTTTTTCACGTTTGAGCGAATTGATGACTTGCCATCACTTCTTAGCCTGGCCTATCTGAGGCACTCTTTGGCCTGAACTTGGGAATCAGACAATTCTGGCTTTGAATCCAGGTGGACTACTTAGTTGCTAGTTGAACAACTAAACCCTCAAAAGCTTCATTTTCTTCATGTGAAAAATGCTAAGAAAAAAAGAGAGAGAGAAATGATAAGAACAAGTATCTAGAGTCGAGGCCAGCATTTTCTAAGACTGGAGAGTAAATATTTAAGGGTTGGAAGGTCCTAGAACCTCGGCTGCGACTACTCAGGTCTGTTGCTGGAGCCGGAAAGCAGCCAGAGTCAGTACAGAGAACTGTGAGAGCAGCTGTGTTTCAATAAAACTTTATTTACAAAAGCAGACAGAGAGACGGATCTGACTCCCGCCTTCTGTGGGTCAAGAATGATATAGGCTGTCCAAAACAAAACACAATGCCTTCCACCAGGCAGAAGTACATCTCTGCCCCATTAACAGAATGGAGGGGAACACTCACACTGTAAGGCAACTCTGCTCCATGCAGTCACTCAGGATCCAAGTTCCTTCCCCTGTTTGCTCCTCAGTGCCCAAGGAATATCCAAGGAATAGCAAGAACAAGGCCAAGGTGGCAGGAGCCAAGTGAGCAGGGGGAGTTGCCGCAATCTAGCTGGGCACAAAATCACGAGCCACTCACAGCCTTGTAGATTCAAACAGCAATTCTTTATTCCCAAACTCACACCGCCACTCTACAAGCACATTCTGGGGAAAATCCACACCTCCACCAGGCTCTGCATCCCAAAATACTCTCTGAATCCCGGGAGAAATCAAGGAGCGGGGCGGGTGCCTGAGGCAGCAGGATACGCCCTAGGAGCAGGATACTCCCTATTCCCAGCAGGATACACCCTAAACCTGGACCCACCCTAATCCAGCAGGATCCTCCCTAAACCCGGATCCACCCTGGTCCTTGAGCAGGGTCACCTTACTCAAACATTCATGCAATGTCACTGCAAATGACCTGGGTCCAAGGCAAGCCCATTTCCACAATGGAGAGTCCTCCTTCTAAGCAACATGGGGTAGGCTGACAAGGAAATTGTCATGCGTCATTCTTACTTAGCTATGGCTCTCAGCAGGGAGTAGCTTAGGGAATGATCTCAGAGTGAGAGACACAGAGGGGTGGAGGTTCTTGTGGGCCACTGTAAGGATTCGGTTTCTGCCCTGTGAATGATGGGTAGCCCTCAATTTTCCTTGAACCCCCTGATCTGACTTACATGTAAACAGTGTCCCTCCAGCCACTAAGTAGATAAGAGCATAGGGGGAGTCGGAGAGGCACCGGGGCCAACACGAGGTAGCCAGGCCGTAGTCAAAGTCAGCGTCAACAGTGACTTGGACCAGGGTGGAGATGGTATTTTTGTTAAATACTTTATTTATTTATTTTTTTCCTGCTGAGAAAGTTTGTGGCTTTGTCCAGTTAATCAAAAGCTGATCCTCCACAAAATTGCAAATCATTGTGTGGCCGGTCACATTTGGGATCTGCCCAAAAAACCTCTGGAAACCACTTAGTTTCTGAGTATCCTCATAGAAGGAGCTCCAGGGGAGCAGGGACTGCAGATCTTTTGTTAGGCACTGAAGACTCAGTGCTCAGCACAGGGCCCAGCACCCCGCAGGCCCTTCACACATATTTGTGGAGGAAGGGAAGAAGGGAAAGGGAGGGAGGGAAGGAGTTTGGCCTACAAAATGCAAAAATGCAAGAAAGCACATTGCAGTCCACAGAGTCTGCCAGAGGAAATCTCTGTGTCACCCTCTTGACACGCACATTCCAATTTAGAGTTCCCGCTGCAGAGAGGGTGAGACAGAGGTGCTGGCCCAGGCTGGCCCATCCCCAGCTAGGAGAGCCACCTGGCCTCACTGTCTCCTCGTGGTGCTTCTGTCAAATGGCCATGGACTTGAACCACCTGAACTAGGAATGGAGCCGGTTAAAGCTGCCCATTGCAAGGGGGTGTCGTGTCACCTTCTGCCGAGCACAGCAGGAAGCTGCCGGCCTGTGACCCCTGAGCCAGACACTCATCCCAGGACCTCAGCTTCCTGCCTGGAACGCCAGGTGGTGCAGCTGGAGGCTCCGAGGATTGTAGGCCCCAGGAACCGGGATTCTGCGCTCAGGCCCTGTCCGCCAAGTCCTGGGCACCAAAGGACATGGTGGCACAGGGGAGAGGCCCACATGGGTGACCAACGGTAAGTGGGTATAAGAGAGAGTGGTGGACAGCAAACAAGGCTGGCCTTGGTGAACCCTTGGCCAAGGGGGACCTCGCCAGCTCCTCGGTTCACCCACAGAGCCAAGCAGACCCCGAGTTCTCCCACCCACTACCACATCCAGGTGCTCCCCTTTGAACAAGATTACAGAAGAAAACATGGTCTTCGGAGCCAGACACACCTGGATCAGCACTTCTTACCTGTAGGGCGAATCTTTTTGTGCATGTATGGGTTTAAAAAGGAAAGTGTATCACAGCCACACGACCAGATCCCCACTCCCTGCACCCTGGTCAGTTTTCCTAAGTTCAAACTCAGGCTCTCACCGATTGGCTGTGTAACTCCGCACAAATTCCCTAACCTGTCTGTCCACCTGTGATTCATCAGTAAAATGGGATGACTGGGCCTCCCTCACAGAATTTGTGAAGACCAACTAATATAATACACAAAAAGCAATTCAAATCATACCTGGTATGGGCAAGGGCCAACCAAAGGAGGGTTAGATATGATTATTATTTTCTGTGTCACCTTGGCCAAGTGACATGAGCTATGTGGGTCTCAACTTCTTCATCTGTAAAATGAGTTGATAATCATTAACCTTATCCATGCTTGTAAGAATTAGTTGCAAACTTTTACACGTGGGGCAAGCTCTACAGGCAGACAGCCTGGGTGGCATAGGCTCCCTGTGCCCAAATGCACGTTGCACCTTGAAGACGGTTAAAAGTGGGGGTTCTGCAGTCAATAAGTGGGCTAAGGAACTAAGGAGGCACTTCACAGAAGAAGAAATACGATCAGTCAACAAACATATGAAAAAAATGTTCAACAACTCTGGCAATTAGAGAAATGCAAATTAAAACTACACATGAGACTCCATCTCACTCCAGTCAGAATGGCAGTTATCAAAAATACAAGTAACAATAAATGTTGGTGAGAGATGGGGGGGAAGGCACACTCATTCATTGCTGGTGGGACTGCAAATTGGTGCAACCACTATGGAAAGCAGAATGGAGATTCCTCAGAAAACTTGGAATGGAACCATCTGTCACAGTTATCCCACTCCTGGGCATAGATCCAAAGGACTTAAAATTAGCATACTATAGAGACACAGCCACATTAATGTTTATAGCAGCTCAAGTCACACTAGCTAAACTATGGAACCAACCTAGGTGTACTTCAACAGATGAATGGATAAAGAAAAATGTGGTATATATCACAATGGAGTATCACTAGCCTTAAAGAAGAATGAAATTATTGCATTTCCCCGGTAAATGGATGAAACTGGTTAAATTTTCTTCACTTTTATGCTAAGTGAAATAAGCCAATCCCAAAACATCAAAAGCTGAATGTTCTGATATGTGGGTGCTAACACACAATAAGGGAGGGGAAAAGAAGAATGGAAGTTCACTGGATTAGTCAAAGGCATGGGGTGGGTGGGAACAGAAAGGACAGTAGAATGACTTGGACCCAACTTTCCTATGTTCACATGAATACACCATCAGTGTATCTCCACATCATGTACAAACACAAGAATGGGAAGTTATACTCCATGTATTTATGACCTGTCAAAATACACTCTACTGTCATGTATATCTAAAAAGAACAAATTTTAAAACTTAAAAAAATAAAACCAAAAAAGTGTGGGCTCTGGAGGACTTTCATTGGTGGCAAAAAATGAAAAAGACTGTTAAATCCAAATTTCAGAAAAACAATAGACTTGTGTGTGTGTGTGTGTGTGTGTGTGTGTAAGAATGACCCATGCAATATTTGAGACATTTTGAGACTATATGTATGTTGTATATTAATAGTTTATCTAAAATTCCAGTTTAACGGGACGTCCTGCTTGGCCACCTTATTCTGTGTTTGTGTTTCAGGTACAGACTTGAGCAGGTTACCTATCTACGTGGGGCCACCTTTTCCTGGCTTTGCCAGCCTGGGCTGTGTGGGTCAGAGAAGCCCTGAACCCCCTGGCGCCTGCCTGTTCCTGTCTGTCAGGTGGGCGCAGGAGAGCTCTGCTCCCTACAAGAATCCTAAGGAGAAATGAGGTGTTTCATGGGGTCACTATTGTGACAGAAAAATGCAAACGCCGTGGCAGGCCACACCAGGAGGAAGCGCAGCCTCAGCACCGTGTGGGAGGTAAATGCAGATGGGGGCGGGGGTCGTCTTTAGTAAGTGGAGCAGATACTCCATTTGGCTGAAAATACAAAATACCAGAAAATTGTCCTGACTTTCCAAGCTATTGAAAGGAACGTAAAATTGACCTGCTTCTTCCTTCCGGACCCCAGAACGACATTATATTCACTCGCTGAGGCTGTGCCCTGTGCAACGCTGATAAAACAGCAAACGGAAACGTAGGAAGTGGGGAGCAGGAGCTGGAGCTGGGGCGTCAGAGAACCACGCAGCCCCTCTTCCCGCCGCCTGCCTTCTTTTCTTTTCTTTGGGGGGGTGTGTGTGTGCTATTTCACATCAAAAAGATCTTTTCCAAGTGGTTGAAATATACTCCCATGGTCTCTGGACACAACTTGCAGATAGAGTGAGGAGACAGGAGCTGGGGCCCCCAGAGCCACCCCGGGACGAAGAAGCGTCCCCTGGTCCTGAACAGCGGACACGTGCAGGGAGCTCTTCCCCTGCTCAGGACCCTTCCTTCCACTTGCAGGAGGAGGGAGCTCCGCCCCCAGGACGTCCTCCTGGCAACGCCTTTGGTTCTCTTGTCGCCAGCGCTGACCAGGTGAGAGGTCCTGACCCCCCGGGTGACAGAGGACCAGGCCAGGGGGTGCTCTGAAGCCAGCTGCCCTCTCCCTCTGCTCCACCGGAAGAGGGCGAGCGCTTCCTCTACTCCTCACTGTCCCCCTGGGACTGGTTTTGCTTTGGGAAACCACAGGGGACAGCCCGCCTCAGGACTGAAGGTGCTGCTCCGGCCCTTCCCTGCTCCTCAAGGGGCGTGACGTTCCCACAGAGACGGCAGCTGTGACCGCCAACCCAGGGGTTGACAGAGGCGTCCGTGAGGTGTGGCACATGTCTTCAGAGCGACCTCGTCTTCCCGGGCCGGCCACATCCCACAAGGGACAGGTTAGAGGAACCTGTTGTCACTAAAAATCTCTCCCGGGAGTGATAAAGGAAGTTCAGGTGATGACATTCCTCGCCCCGCCAATTCCCAGGGCCAGGTCCCTGGAGAAGAGCCTCTGATTGTTTTTTAGTTGAATGGAACCTTTCTCCTGACTTCACGACGACTGTCTACCCAGGAGGCCGACAGCAACCTGCAGTGAGTGATTCTGGGAACACGTCCTTCCCTTGCACGTGTGTGTGTGTGTGTGTGTGTGTGTGTGTGTGTGTGTGTGTGTGCCCGCGCACGCGCAGTGGTGGCATCCAGGGCGGGGCATGGTGGGGAGGGCGTGGCCTAGTAGGAAGTGGGGGCATCCAGGGCGGGGCATGGTGGGGAGGGCGTGGCCTAGTAGGAAGGGGCAGAGTCTAGCAGGGAGGGAGGGGCTAGAGGGCTGTGGCGGGCACTTCCTAAACCACCTCAGATTAACTGATCCACTTGTCAGCAACGTCATTCTCTGAGGCAATGGTAACAGTGGTGGGTCATTTGTCCATTACTGCATAATAAGTTAAAGCTCAGCAGGGTCAGGCGGTAAAGGCTCCTTATCCTGGGTAGTTTCGTGACCAGAAATCCAAGAGGGGCTTGGTGGCATGGGACTGCTCCAGAGGTTACAATGAGGACAGCCATCAGATCTGCTGTCATCCAGAGGTTTGATGGGCAGTCCAGGTCCAGGTCCAGGTACAAGATGGCTCACTGGCCAAGTGCTGGTTGTGTCCAGAGGCCTCAGTCCCACCCATGGGGGCCTCTTCTCGGGTTGCCTGAGCATCACAAGGACTGTGGCTGGCCTTCCTCAAGAGTGGGCAATGTGAGAGCCCAAATGCTTTTTTTTTTTTTTTTTTTGGTACCAGCGATTGAACCCAGGGGCACCTGACCACTGCATCCCCAGTTGAAAGTACTATAGGCTTGCCTTCGGAGAAAAATGCCCTTTATTGAGGAACAGCTCTGTATATTTATAGAGCTGAGGGTGGTTTGACAGTTATGACAGTTTAATGGTTGAAGGGTTTGACAGTTGGCATGGGGTGCTTTCTGATTGGTGGGTAAGGATCCTGTGAGCCAGCAGGGCTCACCACTGGACGGCTCTTCTTGGGGGATGGGGAAGTTAGTCTTTGGAGCCGTGGCAACTCCCAAAATTCCCCCCTCTTTGTTATTAAATGAGAGTGGGCATAAACTCATTCTGGCTGCTTCCTGCTGAAATGGGTCTGTGTGGGAGAAAGAGAGGAGGGAAGTAAGGAACCACCGCCCCCCTCAGCCCCAGGGCAGAGAAGACCGGTATCAACGAAGGTTCCTTGCCACCACAGATCCATGATGATGTTAGTCCATTCGGCGTAGGTCTGGACTGGAGGTATCATCAGTAGCCAGGAGTTGGTAATTCCTGAGGAGAAGCTGGTTAAAAGCTTGATTAGAAATTTTACCCACCTGAGTCTGAATGAACTTTATGATAGGGGGAAGGAACAGGCACAGGGAGTTTTTGTTTTTATAGCCCAAATCCAATGGGGTCTCTGGGTCTGCAAGCTGCCTTGTTGGCCCAAGGGGGGTTAAGTGTTCAACCCTGAGCGGGGGTGGGGGGTGGGGGGTGGTGGAGTGTTCAGCCTTGAGCGGGGGCTAGGGTATTTGGGCTTGAAGCAAACAGGTGACATAGAACCAGACAGAGGGTTTGAGTGGCCAGGTCATTCTGCAGCTAACTTTGTTTGGCATGCCCTGCAGGCCCTGCAGACCAGCCTGTCCTTCACCTAACACCCTCAATTCCGCTCTTCATTCCTAGTCCGATCTAGCTCCCTCCCCTCTCTATTAAGGCTGCTCTTCAAACTTTCTCCTACCTGGGTGTACCAGCTTGGTTCTCTTTGCCTTTCTCGAAGGCAGTGAAGGGAGGACGGTGGCCCATTGTTACCATATTTCTCTTTGAGAGCAGTCAGCTCTCTCCAGGTTTTATGTGAAACACCTCAACTTTAAATACTGATACTTGAAATTCTCACGAAACTGGGAGGGTAAACAAAACACACATGTTCCTCCTCAGGCCCAGAAGGCACCTGGTAAAGTGCTCTCTTATGATCACACTTATTCAGGGTCACCATGCTCTGGACACCTAAGTGGTTTGTCAGAAGGACAACACACAACGGTCCCACTACCGGCCAGATTCAAGCAAGAGGGGGGGAGTCTGGCTGGAGGGGGCCCTTAGGGTCACTTGCCTTGAATCTTCAGACATAGGGCGAAGGGAGGACCCAAGAGGGGCCAGAAATGAGGGGGAGCACTGACAAGAGTACTAATGACAGGTGACGATCGTTGGTTCTTCTGATGAAGGTGTAGGAGTGCCAGGCTTAAGCCTGGAAATGTGAATTCACGGGGTAAGTTGGTTATTAGACAGCTTGAGTTTGGCCGCCAAGGGCGTGCACATAATCACCTGAGCAGGACCCTCCCATTTTGGTTTTAGAGGGGGCTTTTCCCCCCATGGGCAATAGTAAACAAGTTGACCAGGTGTTAAGGAGGTAGGGTTTTGAGAGGGACTGGGGTCAGGAAGGAGCCAGTCTTGATAGCGCCAGAGTTCAGAGCGTAGATGGAAGAGGAGGGGCAGGGCATAGATTTCAGAGATGGGTAGGGGTTCTGTAGGCAATCTGGAAGGAACGAGGGGACGACCATACATGACTTTGAAAGGTGACAGATTAGAAGGCTTCTTTGGCAAGGCCCTAATGCGCAATAAAGCCAAGGGGAGCACCTTTACCCAGTCCAGGCTTAATTCCATGGTGAGCTTGGTGAGGGTCTCTTTAAGGGACCGATTGGTCCTTTTCAACCTTTCCTGGGGGCGGTAAGGACAATGGAAATGCCTAGGGAGTGATAGCGTCTGAGCCAGTCCCTGACTTATCTGCGAGGTGAATTCTGGGCCATTGTCTGATTGGATAGAAGTGGGCATCCCGAAATGGGGGATTATGTGATTAAGCAATAGATCAACTACCCTAGAGGCCCGTTTGTTAGAAGTGGGAAAGGCTTTAACCCATCCCGAAAAAGTATCTACCAATACAAGAAGATACTTTATGTTTTTTACTTGGGGCATGTTGGTGAAATCAATTTGCCAGTCTGTGGCCGGGGTGTGACTGCGGGCCTGATGAGAAGGAAAATGTTTAGGTTTTGATGGAGTATTGGTATTGGTTCTCTGGCAGATCTGACAAGCGGAAGTGATCTGTTGTAGGAGGGTCTTATCGTGTGGGAAAGGGTGAAAAAGGAGTGAAAGAAAGTAGTGAGACTCTGTGGACTAGAATGGAATAGAGAGTGAAGAAACTGGAAGAGTTGTTGGGGATCTTTGGGCTGATCCCCGGTGGCAACAAAGAGAAGCAGAGAGGAGGTAAAGCTCTGTAGGGCAGCTGATCGAGCTGCTTGATCCGCCTTGGAATTCTCCATAGTAGTAAGGGAGGAGTCAGTTTGGTGGCCTTGTAATGGATTATTCCCAGTTGGGAAGGCAGCCTGGAGGCTCGTAGTAGGCCAGAAATAAGTGTGGAATTAATGACTGCCGTCCCTCTGGTGGTCAATAGCCCCCTTTCTTTCCAAATGGCTGCGTGGGAGATCAGGATATGAAGACTTATTATATAGGGAGAGGGTTTTTCCCTCCACTAGCTCGCATGCCCTTGTGGCAGCTATGGGTTCGCTTGTTGGTTGGTGGTATTGGGTGGGAGGTTTTGCCTCCATGATGGATGAGAGGGAAATGACAGCATACCCCACCACTTTAACCCCTTCGTGTATAAAGGAGCTACCTTCTGAGAACCAGATGAGGTCCAAAGAGGGCAGAGGTCCCTCAGAAATGGTGGTAAGGCAGGGTAAAATCATCTCTAATACCTCCAGGCATTTGTGGATGGGTTCTTATGAGGGAGAAGATGGGAGCAGGACTGAAAAGAGATGGAGGGATTTTCAAGGAGAGATAAGGAGGGATAGAACCCTGGAAAGAGCAAGTGACTGTAGCCCCTTTAAGTGAGAAAATCCTTTAG
Organism: Callospermophilus lateralis; assembly: GCF_048772815.1. Taxonomy (NCBI): domain Eukaryota; kingdom Metazoa; phylum Chordata; class Mammalia; order Rodentia; family Sciuridae; genus Callospermophilus; species Callospermophilus lateralis. Next base: position 18,694,533 of record NC_135312.1, read on the forward strand.
ATGGTGAGGAGATGAGATGGTTAGTGAGGAGGCAAAGGTAAGCTTGTGTGCTTCTTTCTGAAGGTCATGGGCTGCTGATAGGGCTCTGAGGCATGGGGGCCAGCCCCTGATGGTGGGGTCGAGCTGTTTGGATAGGTAGGCCACTAGTGCAAATGTGGGGCCATATTCCTGACCCAGAACACCCAGACTTTGTCCCTGTTTTTCATGTACATAGAGGGTGAAGGGTCGGGAGAGGTCGGGGAGCTGCAGGGCGGGTGCCCAGAGGAGGGCCTTTTTGTAAAGGGCTTCCCTACCGCTGAGGGTAGGGGTTCACCTTGGGGGCCCTTGGCTAGATTATATAACGGCCTGGCGAGGAGGGAGAAATTCAAAAGTAATCCAGGCCCTGAAGTACCCAGCCAAACCCAAGAAGGACAGTCATCTTTGGTCTTTGGTGCAGGTATAGACACAATAAGCTGTTTTCTGTCTACTGTAATGGACTTTTTCCATTGAGAGATAGAGAACCCTAGATACATGCTATTTGGGCCTTTTGTGGAGAGGCCTCATATCCCTTTAGGGCCAAGAAATTAAGTAGGAAAACTGTGTCATCTGTTGAGCGCCTTTTGGACAGGCTAGAATTTGTAGAGGTTTGCAAGAGGTGCAGAGAGCAGGATTGGATCGGAGCAAGAAGAAGGCCTGGACATAAGCGATCTCTACCCATTTTTTGAATGCTCACAGTAATTGTAGAGATCCCTTAGAATGGAGGGATCCAGGGGCCCAAAAGGGGTCATCTGCGTTGGTCGTCTAAGGGATGAGTGGGCCAGCCCTGGGTGCTATATTTGATCCAAGAGGCATTGTAGGGGAGAGTCAACTGGCAGAGAGGACACATTGCCCATGTAAGGAGGAGGGAAGAGGACGCAGAGAAGGAGGAAACTGATTTATTGGCAAAAGGGGCGTCCCCACTAGAACCAAAAAATCAGGAGTGCCTAAGTAGCAGGTTTGAGCTGCAGAGATTGGTCATCACCAAATCCTGACAGTTGAAGCTCTTGTCCTGGACGGAGCCAGAGCCATGGGAGACCTTGGCCAAAGCTTTTTGGGACCCCTCCTGGAGAGGCTGGATACTCCCAGGGCCGGAAAGAGAGGAGAGGAAGGGGAGGGTAAGTGTCTCTCTAGCAGCCGAGTCTTAAAGGTGAGAGGACCAGGACTTTTGAATATGCCCAAGGAAGGAGTCCCTGAGGACCACTGTAGCCTTAAAGGCTGTGGTGGGGTGCTTTAATCAACATATTGCAAGAGAGTGGATTTGGGGCACTGGGGGTGAAAATATTGGAGGTCGCAGGCCAAGGTTTGTCCAAAGAGGTGTGGACTATCTCGAAATCCCTGAGGAAGGACAGTCCAGGTTAGTTATCGAGAATGTCTGGTGGTGGGATCTGTCCAGGTAAAGGCAAAAAGATCTTGTGATTCGGGGGCAAGGGGAATGGAGAAGAAAGCATCCTTTAAATCTGTGACCGAGAAGTGGATGGCAGAGTGGGGGACCTGAGACAGCAGGGTGTATGGGCTGGGAACCAAAGGATGTATGGGCCTAACGGAGGGGTTGATGAGTCGTAGGTCCTGAACTAAGCGATAGGATCCATTGGGCTTTTTTACCGCTAGTATGGGAGTATTGTAAGGGGAATGAGCAGGACGGAGGTACCCCTTGCTAAGAAGGTCCTGAATAATAGGTTGTAGGCCCAGAAGAGCTTTTGTGGACAGGGGGCATTGGGCCTGATTGGGGAAGGTGTTAGGATCTTTGAGATGAATGTTAACTGGAGGGCAGGAAGGGGGTGTGGGTATCCCATACAATCGGGTCAACCAGGTTAGTATGATATTTCATGTCAGCCTCAAAAATGGAGCAGAATGGCCAGTCTTCTGCCAAAAGGGCCAGAAAAGATGGACAGGCTGATTCTAGGGCCTGACTGATGCCAGGAGCCCGTATGTTGATTGTTGTATTGAATTTAGAGAGAATATCTCGGCCGAGCAAAGGAACTGGACATTGGGACATAACTAGGAATGTCTGAGAGAATGGGAAGTTGTCTATGGAAAGAGTAATAGGGGAGTCTTTCTTGGATAGATGGTCTTTCCTCCTACCCCAACAATAGGAGAGGTGGATGGCACTGTTTGCCCCCAGAATTCTGTCAGGACTGAGAAGGTAGCCCCGGTGTCAAGGAGAAAGTCAACCTTGTGTCCATCCACCTGAATCTGCACCCTGGGTTCCTGTCTATTGATCGTTACAGCTGGGAACAAGGACCCAAGGCTCCATCAATCTTCGATTGCCATGCCCAGAAGGTCGGAGGGTTCCCTGGCCATAGGCCTCCTTCTGGATCTAGGACAGTCAGAGCTCCAATGACCTTGTTGTTGACATTTAGGGCATGGGGTACACGGAGCGCATGGTGCGGGGCATGCCCTGGCCCAATGTCCCTCCTTGCCACACTTGAAGCAGGCACCCAGGGGGGTTTTCAGTGATGGGCGGCGACCCAAGGAAGCACCCTGCAGGGCCTGGGCGAGCATAAAAACCTTAAAGGCTACCGCCAAGAGCTCTGTCTGGGGAGTGGCAGGGCCTTGTTCGAGATTTTCTAGTTTGGCCCAGATGTTGGGGTAGCTCTGCAAGAGGAAATAGGTCATAAGGACATGACGGCCATCTGGGATTTGGGGATCTAGGTTAGTGCTGAAGGGCTTTCATAAGCCGATCCAGAAATTCCAGTGGGGTCTCTTGTAATTTTTGGAAATTGACAGCCTTACGTGCCGCTGTTTTGAGCCCAGTGATAATACATGCCTAGAATCGGTCCCTACTCTGTATGCCAGCTTGTGTATTATAATCCCAGTCGGGAGTTTGATCTGGGGCAGCAAGTGGCCCCAAAGGGTGACTGGGATTAACTCGGTGAGTTTCATCCACATGGGCTCTGGCAAGTTCCCAGACTCTGGTACGTTCCTCAAGAAGGAGAGTATTAGCCAATAACATATAAGTGAGGCTATACACCTGGAGGACCCTTTGAAACTCTCTTCTGTGGTGAATGAGCCCAACCTTCCCTCGAGTTGTGTGAGGTCATTCATAGAGAACGGGACATGTACCCGGATAATGCCCTCAGGTCCAGCAACCTCTCTTAAAGGGACCATGGTTTGTGGGACTAGGAGCAGGACCTAGTTTGGGGGGAACTAAAGGTGTCAGCCAAGTCAGGGGGAGCACCTGAGGGGCTGGATGGAGCCGACGGGGGAGGTCGGTAGGGAGGGGGTTCATCTGCCGGATAGGTCGGGGTGAGAACGAAGAAGAGAAAAAGCCTCAACATAGGGGATCTCCTTCCACTTTTTCGAGCACTCGCAGAAGTTAAACAGGTCTCTGAGAATTGCGGGATCTAGGGATCCTCCTGGGGGCCATTGACTTTGATGGTCTGATTGATAGTAAGGCCAATCTTGTGTGCAGAATTTAATAAGGGGGAGTCTGAAGAGAGGGAAGAAGAGGCCCCCATAGGTCAGGAGAGGGACAAGGGTGGTTAAGGGGGGGGGGGAGAAGGGAGTGCCTGTTCTCCACCCCTCAGGACCTCCCGCTCATGAACCGGGTTCCAGAGAGTCCACTGTGACTGTGAAGGTTGTGGAGGGGTGTGTTCTCTCCTCCAGATTGGGCATCAGAGGTTTGCCGGACGATCACGGTCAAAGCCCCTGCGTAGCCCATCTGAAGTTGGATACCCGATAGGGGAACTCACCTACTGAAGACTCCCAACACCAGTCCTATTTTGTATTTTATTTAGAGACAGGGTCTCATTGAGTTGCTTAGCACCTTGCCATTGCTGAGGCTGGATTTGAACTCGAGATCCTCCTGCCTCAGCCTCAAGAGGGATTACAGGCGTGCATCACCACGCCCACCCAAATGCCTTCTGAGGGCTATTCCAGGAAGGCTCAGCCCTGCACTTCTGCACTCTGCTTCACCTTCACAGGGAATCACCAAGCACAGCTCACACTCCGGGAGTGGGAAATTGGCCTCCACCTCTTGATGAGAGGAGCACCAAGAAATCTGGGAGCAAAATTAAAACCCTGCAAGTCACTTGGTTCAACGGGGAGGAGCTCAGGCTGAAGGATCCTGAAATTTGCTAAATTGACCATAGCAGGAATAACACACAGGTGTCTGCGGGTTTGGAGAGCCTTCCCCTCTGCCGTGGGCTTAGGGAGTTGACTTTCCAAAAGGAAGGGGCCAGTGCGGATGCAGGATGATGTTCAGAGAGTCTGGGGAAGAGCGAGGCATGAGGACTGGGGGCTGCTGATGGACGCAGACTGCTGGAAGGCGGGGGGCTTGGGGATCCTCGACGTCAGGAGCAGCACCTGGACTGCTAGGAACAGGTTTCCCTCTTTTTCCAGAATCACTTGTACTTACTGCAAGGTTTGGAGCTGTTTCATTAAGTGCTGCACTGTGGTGAGACTGGATAGTGTGGGTCCTGGTATTTACTCCGGTTACACTGACCCTCCCTGAGAATTCCTGCCACACGTGAAATGGCAAGAAACCACTGTTCTTCAAGATTCTTAAATGCTTTTGTCTCTTAAGATGTTCTGATTCTTAGTACTCACACACCACTGATCACTTAGGGGGTACTTAGAATTAGCTAAAAAAAAAAAAAAATCAAATGAAAAAATTAATTTGCATTTTCACATGATTTTTGAGCCAAGATGCTATAAACCAAAGGGGCAGGAAAAGGATGTAAATTTGAAATTAAAAAATACTATGGAATTTCCATGTGTCCAAAATTCTTAGATGGATGATGAGAAACCCACACAGGACCCTGGGGGTGAGTCACAGCAGAGGGGTAGCCCGGGACAGGACAAGCATCCAGAGTGCTGTCTCCAGAAGCCCAGCTCCTATTTTCATGTGCCCTTTGGCTCTCAATGCCCTTGGAAGCAAACTGGGAGATGGCGGAACTGGCAGTAGGTGACACCACCTGGAATCATCTCTCGGCCCTGCAGCTGGAGATGCTGTCACTTTGGGTGGCAGATGGCAAGGTGCAGCGGGCACGGTGGCTAGGCTTGCCTCCTCCTGCCCTAGCAATCCTCTCTTGGAAAGTGAAGGAAGCCTAGCTGTCCTCCCTTCCTGTCTTCCGGAAGTCTCCTGGGACACCTGCAGGAGTGTGCCCCGAGGTATAGATGGCACATGTGAGTGGGGAATCTGGGGCAGTCTTTTCGTCCCTGAGGTGGGAACAGAAGTTCACATTTAACGAGAGGCTGCCTGGAGGAGAGGCCAGGAGGTGGGGGCTCGTCCAGGGCCTCTCGTCTCCCCTCTGCTACCAATTTGCTGGGGACAGCCATTTGTGCCAATTAGACCCATTTGGCTGAAGGTCGTCCTGTCTGTGAGACAGGTAAGAAACCAATGGCAAGGACAGGGGGTCAAGGAAGGGGACACGTTACTGGTGCCTCCCATTCTTCTTAGTGAGGCCTCTCAATTAGCTCCCTGAGAAAGTAAGTATGGGTCCCTGCCTTAGTTGGGGCTGGTGACCCCACAGAGCACTCCAGTTCCCAGACAAATGCACTGAGATCAGCCTCAGCCTTAATGAGCCCCTGACTTCAGAGGAAATTCCGGAAAGTCCTAGTTCTTTCGTGAACTTCTCCACAAACACAGAGCAGTGATTTAATGGTGAAACAAGAACAGGAAGGAACCAGCCCTTCCCTCTGGCTGAAGTGACCCTTTCTCCTGGGAATTTGTGACTTGCCTTCACAGCTCGTGTTCTGCTGGGTCCTTGGGCAGGGCTGTTGGCGGGCGGGACTTCTCTGAGCAGCTGGCATCCCACCTGTGGGGTTGGTGCCTGCAGTGAACGCATCTCCCAACCCATGAATCTGGTGTGACAAATGCCCTCCCTTGAGCAGGGCAAGGGGGACAGGGTATCACTTCCAGGGCTGCTGATGACCTGAGGGGGCTACAGTCAGTGGTCAGAGAACTGGTGGAGAAGCCACATGGCAAGGAACTAGGTGGCCTCCAGGAGCCACAAGAGGCCTCAACCAACAGCCCCCAAGAAAACAGGGACTCCAGTCTCCCAGTCACAAAGACACCAATTCCACCCAGAGCTGAATGGGCTAGAAAACACTTTCCCCTGGTGGAACCTCCAAGTGATCTCACTCGGCCTGACCCCTCGATGGCAGCCTCGTGACATCTTGAGCAGAAGACCCTAAGACCCTAAGGCTGGACTCCTGACTACAGGACCTGGGAGCTAATGAACAGGTGCTGTGGTCCTTTGTCACACAGCAACAGAAAACCAACAATCTGCCATGCCGACCGGTCACTCGGTATTTGGTCATCAACCCTAAATTTGTCATTCATGCTCAGCTAGTCACATAGAGCTCTATGATGTGGAATTTTATCTAGAGATTGTATTGTTGACCGGAGCTTCGTGTAATTGTGACTTTCTTCTTCTTCTTCTTTTTAAATATACTGTAGTTGGGCACAATAGCTTTATTTTATTTATTTTTATGTGGTACTGAGGATCAAACCCAGGGCCTCGCATGTGCTACTCAAGCTCTCTACCACTGAGCCAACCCCAGCCTAATTGTGACTTTCTTAACAACATGGTAAGTCCCATGAGGTCCAGAGCTCTGTTCTTGGACTTTTAGCCCCACAGCACATCAACATACTTGGCACATAGTAGGTCCACTCACCTGTGATTTGGGGTCTGGACCCTTCCTTTGTCCAACTAAACTCAATGGGTCTTAGATTAAGATATGTGTGGCAACCATTTCTGTGTACCTACTATGTGCCAGGTGAGATCCCAGACACGCAGAGGACAAGTCAAAGGTCCTGCCCTTGAGGAGTTCAGGGTTCGGTGCCACCCTGAGATCTTGTGGTCTTACTTCCTATTATCAGGCAGAATCAGAAGGGACCCAAAGGTTCCTAGAGATCTCATTCAACCCCTCAAGATCAGGAGTTCACAGAGCCGGTGGAGGTGCACTATGGGGTTCCTCAGGGAATTTTTAGTGACTTTTTTGTGAATTTTGCATCTCCAAAAGAAGAAGAAAAACAGCCCCTGTGGTACCCATCTCCCATTTAAATAGGAAGTCACCACAAACACATTACTGTCCCCTCCCACACCATGCCCTATCACACCTGTCCATCAACTCGATGACTCAGGTGGACACATCAGAAGACCAGAGATCAAAGCTGTATCAGGCATGAACTACTTTTTATTCATAGGATTACAGAATAGATTGAATTAAGAGGCATATCATTTGTTAACTCTATTTACCAAAAAGAGCTAAATACAGATACAGCCTTAAAATGTATCCATTGTTGCCTGCATACTGCAAAACTTACTTTCATATGCATATAAACTATTCTAATGTTACCTAAGTTATGCATTTAAAATACATAAAACAGTACCAAATGGCATATTGGCCTATTTTATCACAGTTCTTATACATTCTTGATAGTCAAAGGGATGGATAGGGAATGCATAGTTACCTACTAGAAAAAGGTGGATTCTGACCCAAGCCATGGAGTGCAGTCGCTCTGTGTAGATCTCAGAAGCCTTACAATGTGATTGTTATTTTAATCAGCATCACAATGGGTGGTCTTCAATAACCACTGGGACGCTGTTCATTGGCCTGGTCATCCTACCCTCTGCTTGCCTGGCTGAGGAAAAGGAAATCATGAGAATTTTTTTCTTCCAGGTTTGTTTCTATTTTCCCAAGATACTTTCCTTCAAGGCCATCTGCCCTGAATTTCTTCCCGTTACCTCTCGATGGTCCCCAAATATGGACCACCTTTCCCATGGCATCTGCAACTAGCCTGAACCCAGCCTGCAGATGTCCTGGGCAGCGCACTTTTCACCCCAGTGCCCTGTTGAGTGGAATCCCTGGCCACTGTCTAACTAAAGAGCTGCCTTCCAAAGCTGTGAATGAGGAGCTGATAACTGCAGCTTAACGCTGCAGAAGCAGAAAGGCTGCTTTAGGCGACATGCAAGCAGACTCCCCTCCTGAGCACCTCATTTTACCGCTTGCCAGAGAAATTTCCATCGTGAGCGCTCCTGGCAGCCAAACCTCCTGCACCCCACATTGATTTCTTTCCTAAAAATACCCAGCATTTCACTCCATGGGGAGGAAAAAACGCAACGCTGTCATTTTCAGCGAGCTCCCTAAAGGCTGACGAGGGCCCAGAGCAATTCATCACTGCTCGTACATTTGGGTTTTTAATTTTTCTCTCACCAAACTCCTCTTGTTTATCTGGTGGATGGTGTGACAAGAAGCAGACTGTGTCCAAACCTCAGCCTCCGCCCACAGCAACGTGGGAGGAGACACCACCATGCCAAAAAGAGATCCTCCAGACAACAGAAGACTCTCGGAAGTTTCTGGAAGACTTTCAAGAATGGGGCCTTTCCTGTTATAGCAGTTCCATGAAGCTTGTTCATTGTTAAAAAGAACCAGCGGATGGGCGGGGTCTGTGGGGTATGATGTTCTTTCTGGCTTATGGATATTTTGTGACACTTCTTATTTATCCAAAGGTGCTGCTGTTGCACCATCATGATAACATGAAGGTCTTTTGTGGGGAGGGTATTGCAGAGTGTCACAGAGTTTAAAAAAAAAAAAAATGGAATGCTGCCAGTCAGAGGGAAAGTTGCAGTTTTGCCACTCACTACTGATAACCAGAGGTGGGCAATCTTCTGAGCTTCTGTGTGTCATGTCCCTCTTTCTGAAATCAGAACACCTTGCTCTCCAAGCTGAAGAATCATTTATGTTCAACGAGATGGACACAAATGTACATGGAAAGAACTTAAAGCTTTGCTGAAGTGCAAGGTGATTTGTGCACTGCTCACGAACACGGTGTTCTTCCCTTCTGAGGGGCTCTTAGAGTCTTTATGGAAACCACTTTCCACCCCACGGGGTCTGGGGACAAGTCCTCACTTTAAGGCGGTGGCTTTAAAGCCACATGGCTGTGAGGAGGGACCAGTGCAGCAGCCTAGCCACAGAGATCATGAGGAACAGACAACTGAGCAGGTGGCCACCCCATGATGACAAGTGGCCCTCCTCCGGCCATCTCCATGAGGGGTACTCCTACCTGTCTCTCCGCTTTGGGTTTTTGTGGGCCTCATTTGGTTGGTTTTGTTTGTGGTTTTTTTTTTTTGTTTTTTTTTTTTTACATTATTACTGGAGAAAAGCTTCTTGTAGAAGTTGCTTAAAACTCCAGGGATTCTCGGGATGGGGCCATCAAATTAACAAAGCAGAACTTCTACCACCTTATGCCAAGAACATCTAGGCTCCCTTGGTAGTTTAGCCAGAACAAATCTCTCCTCCCTCAGCCTAGAACTACAAGATTGCAGACTCCAGTCTTGTATAAGCTTTCGTAAAAAGGAAAAAGAAAATTGGATTACTGTACCCACCCTCTCACACCCTGTCCCCACCACCTACATGAGATCTTTCTCTTACTTCCTGCTGCCCCATCTGGACTCAACAAGCCCCCACCCAAGCCCAGCACCTGCTGCTCCCTGGTTCTCTAGATGCTAAGCAATGGTTCCCAGTGTGGTGAGTATAGGTGCCTCGTCCACAGCTTTACCACGCCGAGGTGGCACTACAGAAAGATGTCCCATCTGCCTCTTCTGTGAACTAATGGCTGAAACCTGGAACATCCTTTCAACCTGGCACAAAGGCAGGGACTTTCTCATGGCCCCTTACTGCTTGCCCAGGGCCTGTTTCTCCACCCTGGCCTGTATGAGGGGTTCCATGCACCGGGAAGAGTTGGCCTGTCATCACAGCTGGAGCCATAGCAGAGCTGTCCCACCTGCAGCCTGCGATGTGGAGATCTGGGCATCTGTAGGCCATTCAAATAAACCAAGACTGCAAAGAATGCAGAAAAGGGCTTTGTGTTCAAAAATGAAAACAAACCACTTTTCTCTGTTTGTATGGTATTTAGTAGAAGAGTTGCAAAAACCACACTTTGGACCGTGGGTGAGCTGGTTCCCTAAACCCCTGGCTTCCTGGGCTGCAAGCCTTGGCCTGCGATTCCAGAATGTTCTCAAGAGTGCTGATGCAACACCAGCGTCTCAGACTGAGTGCCATTGACTGCTCAGTCTGCGTTGCTCAAAGTCAAAAACAACAAACACATTCACATTTGGGGCAAGACATCCACCTACTCATGATGTGGCCAATAATCATTAAAACCTAATCCCACCCTGCAATTGCGAATTTCAGGGCTGGAAGGAGTTGCTGGGGTACTCTTTGCAAATCTCCGACTAAAGCATCCACCTCCTACCCTCTGAAGAGAAGCAGCCACCCAGGCAGAACATCCCCTAGGACACTCCCACAAAAGCAGACCCATGTGCTTCCCCGATGTCCACCCAGTAGCCAGTTTGAAACAGGCCACCTGGTCCCCGAGCACAGACCTGTCTATGGGATTCAGCTAGTCTGGCTCTAGCTGCTCTCTCCAGCTCAGCCTGGAAGTCCTGCCTGTCCATGATGTCCCACCACCAACGTGGCCCTCTGCCGAGTGTGGGGCTCCAGGGGTCTCCTTGCTAACGCACTAGGAGAAGAGGGTGCGTCCCCGTTACAAATGCCCAGCTGGTGATTTGATGGCTGCAGCACCTTCAGCAGGGCAGCGAGACCAGCAACTCAACAGGGCAGGACTGTCCTAGGAGGAGGGAGGTAGGCTGGGGGCAGGTAGGCAGGCTGCTACTCAATCACTTGAAATATTAAGTTGCCCAAAGGGCAAAGACATGCACAAACCAAAGGGCCACCTCTGGGTTTCAAAGCACAACGAGATCTGTGTAAAGTCCCCTTGGACTCCATAAATTCTCACTTCAAAAACTCTACCAAACACACATCAGATGGCAATAGCTGCTCCATCCCACTAAAGGACAGAGTAAAAAGCACCTTTCAGTCTTTGGCCTGTCTGCTAGTTACCCACAAACACAAAGGAGGGGTCGGGGAAGCAGAGGAGTCACAGAGCACATCAAGCAAGCATTATTGCTCTGGCCACCGCAAGGGTCAGCTTTGAACCACGCCAGGGGAGGGAGGAAGTCCTTTGTCTCACTGCTGGGCCCGCAGCCCATGCTGGGCCCGGACAGGTGTCACCAGACGTTGTCTCTGCGGCAGAGGAAGCAATGTCCAGCTTTACACTGTGAACACACCCAGGACAAATATCCCGCGGTATAAGCCAACAAAGAGCCGAGGTTCTGGAATGCAGGAGGACGCGGGAAGGCTGGGCGATCCTTTCAGGAAACTAGGATGGCTCAAAATAGCACTGCTGAGTGGTTTAAGATTTTTAAACTAATCATCAGCAAATCTTTTCAGCTGATTTTGGCTTTAACAGTTCTTACCAAAAAGATTGCTGAAATGAAATGAGAAGGGTCCATGGGTTTGGTTTGCTTTTTCTTTTTCTTTTTTTTTTTTTTTTCTTAATTTTGCTATAAGAGCTATCCTGTCTTGTTCAATTTTCTCCTTCCTCATTAAAAACAAAGAAAAAAAACCACATTACTTTCTAGATGGCAAGAGGAAATGCTGTACTCTCAGAAATTACAGGTTTTGAGATGTCTTTTTAAATGGTGGAATGGGCATCTCATGCGGTTAGCCAATAAATGCAATCCCTGATTAAAATGTGAGTCCTAAAAGTTGGAAAATTTCTAACTATTTCCCCAGTGCAATTGAGATTGCCATTTCAGAGCTCTGAGCCTGGCTTATTGTATTTTATTATTTCTTCCCGGTCCTCTCTTCTGAGGGCTAACGCTTCAAGTCTTTTAAACCCACCCGTCACCCCTTCACAAACTTAAGTCGACAATGATGTGTTCAAAAATCTTTGTTTTCCCTTTGAAACTGGATGCAAAAAAGAAATCCCTCCTGTCGGTGGAGACGGCGGTGAAGGAGCGAGGGGCCTGCACATAGATCTCCTTGAACTTTTTGAACAGCTGCTTCTCCTTATCCCACTGGTAGATCTGTGAGAAGGTGTAGTCGCTGCCCAGCGCCAGGTAGTGGTTCTCTTTAAAGGAGAAGGGCTGCAGGGTCATGGCCCCCCGGGAGGGGAGCGCCTGGATCTCCACGAACTGCTTGCTGTTCCACCTCATGACCCGGGAGTCCCCGATGAAGCGGGTGAGGGACAGGTAGAGCGTGTTCTGCATCCTGAAGCTCTTCACAGCCAGCACGTCCTCCATGTTGGGGATGTCACCGTGGGGGACGAACTTCTTGGAGCTTTTATTCCACTGGAGGATGATGGGGACCTGGGAGCGGCTGGACAGGATGAGGTGCGACTTGCCATCGATGTCCACGAACTCGGCGTCCGTGTCGCGGAACCACTCGTGCACCGACTGGTAGGAGTAGAAGCCCTTGCTGTTCCACTTGTACACGGTGGACAGGCCGGCCTTGGAGCTGTCCGCGATGATGAAGAACGTCTCCGCGTCGATCTGGAACAGCTCGATGTCGTTGGGCTTGGAGATGCGCGACACCTCTATGTCCTGGAACTTGACGAACTTGGTCCAGCTCTCGTCGTATTTGTAAATGTGGGAGCCGCCGAAGAGCTGGGCCACCACCACGAAGACCTGGTCCTCGATGAGGATGGCCTTGCAGCCCACGATGGACTGGCCTGCGCCCCAAGAGAGGGAGGGAGATGGACAGGTTAGCCTGGCACCTCCAGATGACCGCCGGGCCTGTGGACAGCCACTGTGGGAAGCAGCTTGACAGCACCCCCTGGGGCCTTACGCAGAATGACCACGGGACACCACAGTTCCTCCTCCTGACACGCACCCCAAGAATCAGAGCAAGTCCTCACAGGGAGCTGCAGCAAAAGCTATTGGTGTCCCCCACATTCCTGTGTTGGATCCTATCTCCAAGGTGATGGTGTTAGAAAGTGGGGTTTGGGGGAGGTGAGTAGCGCCCCCATAAAAGAGGCCCAGAGAACTTCTTCTGGCCTCCCACCATGTGAGGGTACAGCAATCGGACCTCCTGCTATGACACAGAATCTGCCAGGGCCTTTGTCCTGGATGCCTCAGCCTCCCAACTGTGACAAAAAAATTCCTGTTGAGCAGCCCCATCCCAGACACCCACGCTCACAGCGTCATTCTCCATGACAGCAGAAAAGCAGAAACAGCTCCAGTGTCCATGATGGATGAAGGGACAGACAAGGTGTGGCTGACACATACAATACTACTCAGCCCTAAAAAGGAGGGGAACTCGGACACATTCTACCACATGGACCTTGAAGACCAAGTGCTAAGTGAAACCAGCCAGGCATGAAAGGACAGATGCTGCCTGACTCCACATAGGAGGTGCTCAGAGCAGCTGTGACGAGGAGAGGGAGAGGGGAGAGTGGGCTGAGGAATCAAAGTCGCTGTTTGGTGGGTACAGGTGAAAAGAGTTCTAGGGATCACTGGAATGTATCTGACCCTATGAAATAAGTACACTAAAAGGGTTAAGATGGTAAATTTTATATTATGTGTATTTTGCCACAATTTAAAAAAAAAAAACTTTTTTTTTTTTTTTGGTACCAAGGAATGAACCCAAGGTAGCCTGACCACTGAGCCACACCCCCAGTCCTTCTTTTATGTTTTATTTTGAGATAAGGTCTCATGAAATCCTTAGGGCCTCACTAAGTTGCTGAGGCTGGCCTCGAACTTGCAATCAATCCTTCTGCCTCAGCTCCCCTGACGCCAGTTGCCGAAATCACCAGCATGTGCCACCAACTCAGAGTAAAAAAAAAAAGAATTTTTGAAAATCTTTTAAAAATGTGCCACCATGGAAATGGGCATGGGAGGTGGTTAGGGCCTGCCAGTCTGTAAAGGCAGGCATCCGACTCAGGAAATTCATTAGCACATGGGAGAAGTGTCTTGGTGTTAGTCAATAAATGTACGTTAATTAGCTTAATGGGACTAGTCCACAGTGAATGCGTATTTCCAAATATCTCATATGTGATGAATATTTACAATTTTTATCTGTCGATAAAAATATTTAAAATAAGTATATATTTAAATAATATTTAAATATATGTATATACATATACATATTCACATATATATACATATTTTATCCTTAAGAAGAAGAAGTCTTTCTCGACTGGCAGAGTGGGCAAGGGCACAGCTGCTCCCCTGGGTAGTAAGGCAGGGTGAAAAGCAGGGGTCAGCCCTCAAGGCAGACGTTCCCAGGGCTCTGGAAGCCATGCAGACTCTGGAGGGTTCTAGAAGACCAGGGAGGCGGTGGGTGTTAGACCTCAGCCTCCACAGCAGGTGGCCTTGGGTTCAAACCCCAGGCACGAGGCGGTAGGGTCCAACGCTGGGCCAGGGAACTCAGCTCTGGGGCTCCAGCCCTCACGGGTACACGAGAGGAAGGCAGCCGCGGAGCTGACCTTGAGAACTAGAGGCCAGCTCACCTGAGTGTTAGCACAGCAGGGCAGCGTGCAGGGGCCTCACAACTGGTACCATCTTCACCTCACACCAGGAGCAACCTTCTTGGTGGTCAAAAGACCCTACCCCCAGTGCTCGCCCACAGCGGGCACTGTGCAGACACCCGCAGAATGGGCAAGGTCCCCGGGATCAAGGTCAGGCGTTTGATGGAAAAGGGGGCCGTGCTCCACAGGAACTCTCCTCTCTGGGTCACACTCGCGGTCCTGTTCCCCACTGTACCTGGACCTCCCCACTTCCCCATCCGGAAGCTAACCAGCAAGAGGACCAACAAATCTCAAGGATTTCCCACCCTCCGTCTCATCATTCCATGAAGCTATTTCCTGGAAGGTGTGGTGATGGCCAGGCCCGTGGTTCATGACTGGGAGGCAGAGGCAGGAGGATCTCAAGTTTGAGGTCAGTCTCCGCAACTTAGAGAGACCCTCAATAACTTAGCAAGACCCTGTCTCAAAATAAATAGAAATAAAAGGGACTGGGGATAAAGCTCAGTGGTGAGTGCCCCGGCTTCAACCCCCAGTACCAAAAAAAAAAAAAAAAATTAAGTTCTTTCTTTCCCTTAATTTGCTAGGTAATTTGGACTCAGATGAATTTGGTCTGTAAATTATAAGGATTAATTACCCAACGTCTGTCCTGAGGATTAACTCTGAGGCAGACGGTGGGTAATAGAGTGGTATTTACTCTTCTCTTTCACTGTTCTACACTCCATCCAAGAGCCTGACCCCTTTTCTCTGCTTAAAACTAGGGCATTTTTTTTCTGAATAAAAAGTGTTAAATGTTCACCAAAACAAAATGTAAAAAATAATAATTAGTAGAACTAACAAAGTGGGTATTTACAACCAGGCACTACATTCTAAGCACTTTTGTGTGTATTTACTTATTTGATTTTCACAATTACCATCTGAGGAAGGTACAATTCTTGTCATCAACATCCCCATTTTACAAAGGATGAAACAGACAGTGAAGCTCACCAATTTACACAAAGTCACACAGCTAGTATGTCATGGAGTCTGGGGTTTCAGTCCAGTAGTCTGTGACTCCTAAGTACCAAAAGGCATGAAGAAGAAAATGAAAACCACTTGTACTACAAACATACAATGAGAATAACTTGATAGATTTCTTTAGTCCATACACAAATTCAAATATGCTTATTTTAAAATATTGGGATTTATATTACACACATACTTTCTAGAATCTACCTTTTTCTCTTGACTTCTCTGTTGTATGTAAACTTTCTACGATTTTTTAAAATACTACACAGTATTCCACGGCATGCATGCACCATATTTTATTTAGCTAATCCCCTGCTGTTGGACATAGCAGTTATTTCTAATTTTTCATTATTGTCAAATAACATGTTTCTTTTAACATATTGTTAAATAACTTGTTTTGGAACCATCTGGCAATGTTCATAAATACAGGAATTGCTGGGGCAAATATTGTGAATGTTTTTAAGGCTTTGGGGCTTCAACTGTCAAACTGTTCTCCAAAAGGTGCATCAATTTCCACCCTCCCAACACTGACAGTGCACACTCCTGTCTCCTTCTGAGTGGCCTGGCTGTGCAGGCCCCACTGCCCAGAGGAGTCCTAGAGGTCTGCCTGTCACAGCCAAGGGGACCCATGAGACAGTTTCTTGGAGAGGCTGCCTCAGAGTTCTGTAAACACTTTTAGTCTCTAAGGAGTTGTCAGTAGCAGCAGAGTGTGTGTGTGTGTGTGTGTGTGTGTGTGTGTGTGTGTGTAGGGAGAGAGATAACAGGTTGGAACACACATAGCTTCCGACACCACAAAGCAAACAAACCCCTAAACCAAAAGCAGGAGAGCTGAGATGTCGAAGAGACTGAGGAGCAGCAGACACTGGCGTGATCATGACCCTGGTTCCTCCCTCTCCTTGGGGACAGACAGCTGGAGCTACCCCATTGGCACAGAGGTTACCAGGAACCCAAAGGGGGAAGCGGGTACCCCTCTGAGTCCTTGGAGCCCACTCTTACAGACACAGACTGAGAAAATCCTGCCTAGCCCTTGCTGACTCAGGGATCACCCCATAGCCACCCAAAATGACATGAGGGGACCTGGTCTGAGGAGTGGGGGAGGGGGACATCCACATCCACCTTGATCCTGTGCCCCTGCGTGTCCACCTGTGCTGCAGGATCTTCCAGGCTCATTTCCAGCTACCAACAGTGATGCTCCCTCTCCCAGCCAGGGGATCTGCCCTGTCTGTCCCCACCCCTGCCCCACCTCCCTCAGGTGGTCCCGGCTGCTCCCTGTGCTGTGGACAGCCCTAGGGAGGCTTTAATTAAAGTAGACAGTTAGGGTCTGGGGTGGGGGGAAGAGGTCCTATTTTGTCCCCAGCTTGTTGTTGTGTCACTCCGTGCCGGGCACTGAGCTGTCACACACCCATTCCCCACGAATCCTAACCAGAGTCCCCGAGTCCAAACCCTGCTGAGCCCATTTTACAGATGAAAAGTCATCAAATGCCCATTTCATAGGTGAAAGGGTCCCTGCTGGTAGTAACCACAAACCAGCCTGATGTCAGAGCTCCCAAGTTCAACTACCACAGTGCTGTGACAAGAGGGTCCAGGAGGACCCAGCTCCCGAGGACTCGGGCTTGGAGACCAAGGTCTAGCCTGAGGTCTGGCCCCGGCCACGGCCACTCCAGGACACCGACACTCACCCACCACCCTGCAGCTCCGTCAGGCCCAGGTCCCCATGGCTGCCCCAGACCCGAGTCCCTATAGCAGCTCCTTGGGGAGTTGCTCTGCTTCCGCCTTTGAACCCTTTCCCCAGAGTGCAGAGCTTTGAAGTCTCTCTCTCCCCCCCAAACCCATCTGTCCATGTCTCTCCCTATCTCTTTCTCCTCCGTTATAATCTAAACTCCTCTAGGGCAGAGGTTTTCATCTCGCTTGGTCACAGCTGTGTCCCCAGCACCTACAACATGCCTGGCCCAGAGAAAGTACTCACGAAATGTTTGTGAGTAAATGAATGAAGGAAGAATGAATGAATTTGGGGATGCCACCATCTGCCACATGTCCCCAGGGTAGGGGGTGGGCAGTGCCGTCCCCTCCACCAACATCAGCTTGGGTCAGAGAAGGAATAGGGTGCCACGGGGCCAGGTCCCAGCCCTGTCCTTGAATGAACATGGAAGGACTTGATGTGTAGAATCCTCCCCATTCGCCAAGGACAGCCGCCGCAGAGGCACACCGACTTCCCAGCACCCAACAGGGCACCAGCGCTCACCACTAGTCAAACCCTCAGCTCTGAGGTCGATATCCCAGGTCTCTCTCGGAAAGAGGGCTTCGGTCCCTCCCTGTGGGCAGGCAGCCCAGGGCCACTGCGTAAGGGGCTGCTGTGAGTTGCCCAAGAGAGCAGCCAGGGGCCCTCCCAGGCTGCAGCAGCCCTGGGCCAGAGCAAAGCTTCAGGCTGCTCCTGCCTCCTGTCCTGGGGCAGGCGGAGAAAAGATCCGGCAGCCCGTTCATCCTTCCCCTCTCCCAAGTCCAGAAAAAGAGGGAAGCAGGAAACACTGGGCTTCGGAGGCTGCACCTGGGCTGCCCTGCGCTGAGCCTGCACCTCCAGCTGCTGCTCAGGAAGGGGAGCTCAGCACCCAGAGGCCAGATGGCCCAGCGACAGCAAGCGGCTCCTCTGAAATGCCATCCCCAGGCCCATGAGCAGTGCCTCCCCAGGGTGACACCGCTCTGGCCTCCTCACCTGCTGCAAGGCCACCGTGAGCGACCCCTAGGAGCCTCCCAACCCTGATGTTCTACCTCCTACACTCCGGCTGCACAGGTTAAAGGGAAAGCTGCTCTACACCCAACAGGGGCCTGGAGAGGAAGCCCTGTGGGGGTGGGGGGCACTGTTGGTAAAGTCAGCACCACATCAGACTGCACTTGATCGCGGAGAAGTTCCTGAAAGCCTTTTTTTTTTTTTTTTTTTTTTAAATTTCAATTGTATCCACTTATTTCAAAAGCAAGCAGACATTTTTTAGATCTAAAACCCTGGGATCCCATAACAGAAGCCTTAACTAAGCCAAATCCCAAAGGCCTGAGTTGAGCGATCTGTTGGTTCTTATTTTGTATGTTCCTATTAAAGGAGAGCAGTGTCGGAGGAAGGAGCTGGAGGGGGCGTGGGTGGGTGTGGGGCGTGTTAGTTAATTAGCTTCACAAGCTGGAGCTATTACGGAGCTGCTAAGAAGCTGGGCAGACAGGCTGCTACAGCAACACAGGTCCCGGGACCTGGGGGGACTTCTGCCACCACACAATGCTTTCTGCTTCCCACATGCAGCCCCGGCCCCTGCCCCCTGTTATCCGGCTCTCCACCTGTGGTCTCTGCTCTGTCCAATAACTGACCACACAGATAAGACACAGGAAGGACCAGGCTGGGCTGCCATGGTGCCACCTCCGACTGCGTTAGAGTGCCAAGTCCTCCCTCGACATGACTCAGGGGCCCAACTCAGCCACAACGCACCTGTGATATTGTCGTAGCTCCGGAAGTTCATCTCGATGTGGTCCCACTCCAGAACCATGCAGTTCTCCATGCTGGGCTGCGCGATGGCCACGTACACGTCGTTCTTGGAGTTGAACGTGTCCACCGACACCGACTGGTAGGGCAAAGTCTGGTGGACAACAAAATCTGGGGATGGGCATTAAAAAACAGTTCATGAGATCTGTAAACTCTCCCGTGGGATTCACCAACCGCCCAGGCCCTTCTCTCCTTCCCAACACGGGTTCCAGAGGCCTGGGGAGGAAGCAGGAGTGTGGGAGCCAAGCAACTCGTTCTGACGGCTTTTACTCTGGAGATTGCAGAGGACCATCAGCTTCTCATGCTGCTCCCTGTAAACAAACAGCCTCATGGGTTTGGCAAAAGATAACATGTTGAACAAAACTGGTGAGACCTGGCTTTCAACAAGCCAAGGCCGCGAGGAGGCTGCAGAGAGTCTTGAAGCTGTCATGCAGATTGCTCTGTGACCAGGGGGTGCTGTGGTCCACTCCAGCCCTCCCAGCACAGCCCTGCAGGAAAGCAGCCTGCTTCTGAGACTTACCACCTGGAGATCCCCGTGGTTGAACGCACCCCAACAGCGCCCCCACTGTTCAGAACTGACACTGCACTCCAGAGAGCAGGCGCCATCTGGAAACCAAACCAAGCCCTCCCCTGCCGTCCCAGAGGTTTCCCAGCCAAGGGGGAAGTGAAACTAAAGGCGCTATCCTGGGGTCTAGAGCCTGGCACACATTCTCCTGGTAGTTCATGGTGAGTCAAGGATCCCCGTCTGTGTGGCTACCTTGAGCTGCAGCTGACTTTCTGTATTATACCTGACTCGGGAGGGACATAGAATTGCCAAGGAACGGAGCAAGCATGCGCTTGGGAGCAAGGCTAGCTGGTGTGCAGAGTAGCTTCAGAAATGTAGAGGAGAAGGAGTCTGCTTCAGACACACACACACACTAATAAAGGTTGTAAAATAAAGTTTGAGCTACATTTTTGGTCAGAGGTGCTTTAGTGCGTGCCACTCTTTAATAACATGGGGCCATGATGGGTGCCAGCTAAGGAGAGTCATCCCTCGGAGGAAATCCTGGCGTTTCCCAGCCCCTTCTCACCCAGTGCTTAACCACCCCATTCCAGTGCCCTGTACTCTGCCAGGCCTTCCCTAAGCAGCCCAATCCATGAAACTCGCTGGGCTGACCCTAGGCACGATCATTTAAATCTTACTATTTACCATGACTTCAAATAACATCACAGTCCAGTCTGGAGATAAGGGAAAGAGCCTTGAACATTTTAGAGTGCCCAGAAAGGGTGAGCACCTGGCCTTGGCCACACAGCCAGATTGATGTGTCTCCTGAACCAAGGGCTCCCAGAACTGAGGCTTGGGTCCTACTCTGAGCCCCCCACAGCGCAAGCCCATGGCGGCCACTCAAGAAATAACCACCGATTAGGAAGCCTCATCAGAGATGTCACTCAAGAAAGGCACCAAAGGGCTGCTCAGTAGTGAGCAAAGGAGGAGCAGAGGAAGGAAAGGAGACAGCAGCAGCTGGGCAGGCTGAGGTGGGCGCCATGGACCAGGCACAGGAAGGGCAGGTGGAGGAAAGCGCCAGGGCTGAGGGGCGGGGCGATGGGCACCAGAAAGCACACTGGTCCTGAAGGCCCATGATCTGAAGCTACCGAAGACCCACATCACCCCCAGGTCTCATGCACAACATGGGGCAAGGCCATGGACCTCCCAGGGGCAACGGCGGGATAGATCAGGCCATGTGGTAGAAATGCCTATCTTAGCGCCCCACACCTTAATAAATGCGTTCCTGAGGTCCAAGACGAGAGAGCAAGCTTCCAAGGCAGACCTAGCCCAAGAGAGGCAGTGTCCACTTTAATGACAACTAAAGTAAGATGCTGGTGCTGAGCCGCCACCTCCTTGCAGAATGACCTTGAACAAATGGCTCAACCCATCCCTGCCTCAGTTTTCTGGATTGCCCTGCCCTTACCTAGCACAAAGTGAACTTCAACAAGTTAACTTGAAGAAGTGCCCCCCCAACTCTGGATGCACAGTGGATGCATGATAAACTCTTTTCCACTTAATGAGGGTGGGAGTGGTCAAGGCCCATCGTAAAGACTACCGCAGAGCGCATGCGGCCAAGGACGGTGCCGGTGCAGGAAAGAGGGAGGTGGGAGGTGGGCCGCATCCCTGGGAACCAAGAGGGAGCTGCCTCCGCAGCCCGACAGGCAGGAGGTGATGGACAGTGGAGGGACGAGTGACCCTAGTGGACAGGGCAGCTCCCACCCCAGCAGCAAGACAGACTGGGCTTCAGAGTCTACTCTGCTCAAGGTTAGCTGTGTGACCTTGAGCAAGAAGATGGAGCCTCAGGTTCCTCACGGTAAAATGAGAGGACGCCAACTTGCCAAGGCTGCTCCCGAGCTTTCTAGACGCAACCACCGCAGCACCTGGATGCTGCTGGAAGATGGAGGGAAGAGTCCCAGGCCCCGCCCCGCCCACTCCTAAAGATCATAGTGCAGTTCCATCAAAGGCTAAGATCAGAGCCACCCCTGCTGGCACCAGCAAAGCCAGCGCAGGAGCCACCAAGCCTGGTTGACCTCACAGGTTTTGCTGGCTTCTGTGTTCACGCATAGATAAATGAAAGAGAGGTATGTGGTGCTCAGGGTGCGCCTTTTCTGGGGGACATAAAAGGATTCCAAATGCAGCGAGTTCTTTTAATTACAGCCGGGACGGCTGTAAACTCCTCTGCTCGTCTCAGGTTGCAGCGGGCTCACCGGAGCCTGCCAGAGGTTCTAAACACTCCCTTGATGGCCATAACTCACCTCCGCCTTCCCATTAGTCTCCCAACTGCGCTCTCAGTTCTCAGAAACAGGAGCATTGGCTTTTAAATGCAGGCTGTTTAAAGTGCAGACCAGAAAAGTTTCCATTTTTATTGAAGAATCCCAGGATGAAAAGAGGCAGCCAGGAGAGCGAGCATTCTCCAGATCTACCCTTTAGCAGCCCCGGTTCCATTTATTTTTCCAAAACAGTGGTTTCCTCATATTTTCTCTATATTAACCGGCACAACACAGGCTGTTAAGTCCCTTGAATGACAAAGCTACTTCTCAGTAGAAGACACCAGCAGCAGCCCGGCCATAAAAGGAGAAGACAGAAGGCAGAGAGAGAGGAAAGGGCAAAGGAAGCTCGTGGATGTGTGTACCTCTGTGCGCATCAGAGCCGCGGCCGGGAAGCATTCAAATATCTTCTCCCACCTCCATCTTAATTTACCTTTCCCAAGCTGCAAAGCAGAGTTCTTGTGGAGGCAACTCAAAGAACACACATCCTGACATGACATCAATTCAGGGGTGTTGAAATATTAATGGCACTCTCGGCCATTCACACTGGATTAAGTTCAGGATGTCAGTGGGTCTCTGACAATTTAGGCCTTTCTCCCCCTGGAAAATCAACAGATTTGTACGAGGCTATTTATAGCACTGGCAGAAAATAAATTATACATGATGCTGAGCCTACGGGGAGAGAAAGTGCACATTAATGCACTATTTCTCTTTGCGTTTTCATCAGCCCCCAAATGGGGAAGCTCCTAGGACAATTAGGATGCAAAGTTCACTCCCTCTAAGGAATTGAGTGGATTATCCACCTAACAAGGGCCATCAGAGTAGGTAACAGGGATTTTTGAGTAGTTAGAAATAGACTTGAAGGGAGGCTTTGGAAGAACTGTGATTAATCGGAAGAGCTGGAGCACCCAGTGGTGGCTGCCTTGTGTTAATTAGTCCCCTTTGCCAAGAAACAGAGCCGTAATGGTGCCTTCCTCTTTCTGGGCCAAATGGGGAGATCTACTAGAGGACATTGTCTCCTTTCCTGAAAAGCTGAGCTAAGAGGAAAACAAGGCTCTGGGAAATCTGCTTCTTCCCCAACCTCCAGCAAGGAGACAGCAGCCATACCCTGAGCTGCCCATGGGCTTTGATTCTTCCATCCGTCCTTGTTTGCTCCCCAGCCTTTGATGAAGCACCAGAGACCCGGGCTTGAGCTGAGCAGAAAGCAGGAACCCCAAACCTCCACAATTCACTCAACTCCTTCCTGTATCGCAGAGACTACATTTGGGGACAGTTTACACTTTGTGGTGCCACCTTTTCCAGATGGGAGAAACCGTAAGAGCTAATGTGTCCTTGAGTCTCAAAAACACAGCAAAGATAGCACTGTCCTCTCTCTTTCCCAGAAAGCCCTATTCTGGCTCTGCAAAGCGGGACAGGAAACTTGCAAAGACAAATACACACAAGACAGACACGGCCCTTCAGGGGTAGGGGTCTCGCGCTGCCCCTCGGGTTCTGTTTCAGGACCTGGCAGCCTTGGTTCCAAACCATCTCCTTTCCAATAATCATTCTCAGTACCTGGGTCATTTTTATAACCATCTAGATGGTCCTAAAGTCAGAAATCGTGTTTTCTTGGATGAATGAATCCCTACTCCTAAGGTCCTCTGTGGTCCACGTCAATCCTCTCAGAAACTGGCCAGTTTTCCCCCACGAGGGCCAGTTCAGTAAGAACAGAACAATGGGAGATGCTACCTTCACCTTGGGAATTAGAGAAACCCCTGAAAAACTAGACAAGAGGCAGAAAGGAGCCCCAGCGAGCTCTGGTTTAGCATTTCATACTAACTGATCTCAAAGGCCACCTTTTGGTGCAAATGTCATTGACTATGACCTCTGATTTATTGTCCTGGCCCCACAGTACAATAAATAACCTCTTAGTGGCCTCAGCTGACTAGAGGGCACCTGCCAATTACACAGCTGAATAAGTCCCCAGTCAATGATGAAGGACAGGGCACTCCCATGAGACTTCAGGCTTTCAATCAAAAAGAGAGAACTTGTAGGGCCCCTTATTTACAAACAAAGTCATCAAGAAAGAATTTTCACTTTGTGGAATTTTGTTTATCTGTGGGGAGGGTGTTGGCAGGTTCTGGCCTCAAGATGATATTTTCTTCATGGAATTTGGGTGTCTTTTGAGTTTCTGCAACTATTTTCTGAGTTCTCATTCCTGCTGCCTCTGCTGACATGCCTAGGGGCTTTGTAGATACCAACTCTCAGCCTGAATGTTTATTTTTACAAACATCTAGAAAGCAGGTTTCATGCTGTGGATTGATCCTCTCTCCTTTAAAAACTGGCTTTAGAAGCGGTAGAAACTGTGCCTGCGCCTTTCATATGGAGATGCTCACCTGCTCTCTGCCTGCTGTGACAGTTGAGCCAGTTGGTATTTTAATTCTATTCTATAACCTGAAAAATGTTTAAACCAACACCCTGAGGCCAGGCCTAGAAAAACAAAACTGAACTTTACATTTTTCTCTCAATGATTTTGTTTCTTTTGATAACTTATATTATTTTTCTTTGGATAACTTACATTTTCTTCTTTGCTACTTATTATAATATACCTCGTGAGCTCTTCTTACTTGGAACTACAAGAGCATTTTATAGATTTAGAAGTCTGGTATTCAACTTCCAATAAACATTGTCTCAGTGAATCAGGAGAAAGCTAAAGACAAAATAATTCAGGTGTGTGACTGATTTCCCATGAAACAAGAGACAGACTTGAAAGATGTTCTTATGCCAAACTCCTGAGTTTATATTTTGATCTTAAAAGAGAAAGAAAGAAAACTTTAGAGAACTTTGAATTTTGTAAAGAATCAAAATGAAAGCGCAGTTAACAAGAATCCTTCCAAACAGTTGAGAAAGTTTGCCCACCACGTGGTCTCATTTCTTATAGAATGCTGGAACTTTCTCTAGCTTTGGTAGGAAACCTCTACATTCTCATTTCCCGGCACCCTGTTGACAACCTACAAGGAAAACGAAGGGCTTGTTCTAAATGTCCACCTTTGGCAAGGCAGGCGCTGGTACCTGTGGTTGTGCACTCGTAGTCGAAGCTGGCCACCTCGTTCAGCTTCTTCTCCTGGTATTCTGGTGGACCAGAGCACAGCACGTCGGAGACGGTGGAATTGGTCATCTTCAACCACAGATACAACCACTTGGCTTTGCAGTCACATTCAAATTTATTACCCCTTAAATCCCTGGAAAAAAAGGAGAGAGAGAGAGAGAGAGAGAGAGAGACCGACTTGATATGCTTTGGTAGTGATGTAGGTGTATAACAGCCTGACATATTTTAAACTCCTTAAACATAGAATTTTTTAAAAGGGCATTTCATGCTTCCTATCTCTTCTGTTTATCATTGTCCTTATTTAGTGCTTCTTGGGGCATGATTCTAGCTGTATAATATACAGACAGTTCCCAGAAATGGCATGTCAACTTTCCTCCAACCCTCTTGAAATTGTCACCATGTGGAAATGGGGGAGGGACAATAGAAGGACACCCACAATGTAGGTTCCCCAAAACAAAACAGGTTGTTATAGGAAGATAGCTTAAGATCCTATCA
Source organism: Callospermophilus lateralis (assembly GCF_048772815.1). Lineage (NCBI taxonomy): Eukaryota > Metazoa > Chordata > Mammalia > Rodentia > Sciuridae > Callospermophilus > Callospermophilus lateralis. Next base: position 18,719,769 of record NC_135312.1, read on the forward strand.
AACCATGTTCAGGAAGACGTGACGAACACCACACGATAAAGCAGATGGACTCGCTGTTTGGGAGAGTGGGGTCCTCCCGTCCAGCAGGCCTAACTTACCATTGGCCTAATGGTACCATGTCTACCATCAAATGGCAAAATCCAGCACAGGGCAAACCGCACATGGTTTCCCAGGACGTGCTACTTGCTATCAATTGTTAACGACAACGTAAAAGAAATGCAGCAAGAAGCAGAGGTGTTGGAAGATACGATTAACCCGGACCCCGTGACAAGTGTACACAGACTTAATCTCATTACTTACAGTTCAATCAGAGAGTCTAAGTCACTGAAGACGTCCCTTGGTAGCGCTTTAATGTGGTTATTGGCCAAAGAACTAGAAACAGAGAGTCACATTATGATGTGGTTATCATCTGCACGCCCTGACACTCTGAAGTCCCTGTAAATATAGCTAATGACTTAAATAGCTCTCGACCTCCTCATCACAGTGTGGCTTAATTCCTGGCCTTGATCATCAGCACTGGGAGAAAGACATGAGCTCACTTACACAAAGAAAACGTTGTAGATGTCTGATTACCAGGGAAGCCTTTTTGTGTATGTTATTTATTATTAGTACTGGGAATTGAACCCAGGGTCACTTAGCCACTAAGCCACATCCCCCAGCCCTTTTTTGTACTTTATTTAGACACAGGGCCTTGCTAAGTTGCTAAGGCTGGCTTTGAACTAATGATCCTCCTGCCTCAGCCTCTTGAGCCATTAGGATTACAGGCGTGCACCACCGCACCCAGCTTGTGTTTGCTTTTAAAATAAGAATTTATAAAGCTGTTTAGGCACATCTGTTAAACTTCAGATGGCTTTCTGTTTCCTGGAAAAAGTCCCTTTGATGGTGTGCAGGACTGTCCCTGCTCACCTACGAGAGCACAACTCACACTGCTCAGATCCAGCCACATGGCCTCCACGAGATTCCCCCAGCAGCCTCCAGGGCTGGGCACCTGTGGGCCTGTCGGGGCCACTCTTCCCCCGACATAGACACAGCTCAGTCTGCCTCCTGAGGTCTGCACTCAACTCTTCCACCCTCCCTGACCTCGGTACATCTCTCTTCCCAACTCTGTTGATCTTCATTGAAAGATTCTCATTGGCACGCTCCATATTTTAATTATCTGTTTTAATTATTAGTTTATTGGCCATATACCCTCCCCATACAGAAGCAGCATGAACACAGAGATGATTGTCTGTCCCTAGCTATATTCCCAGTTCCTAGAACATTGCCCAGCACATGGTGGATTCTCAATAAATTCTTTGTTGAATGAATGAATTAAGCACCCAAGTGACGGTGATGACAGAAGATGGATATAGTCTGGCCCCAGGAGGTTCCCTAATAGTCCACCTAAGTGAACTCTATCACTTGTGACTCTACGAAGAACCCAATGTATACTCTCTTACATAAAGACTCTCAGCTGTATCACTCAAGAATAGTATAATAAAAACTCAGTGAGTCATAATGTTTAGGGAATGACTGGTAATGGCAATTTCATTTTCTCGTTAACAAAGATTGAGGAGAAGCTGTTGTGCATGCTTGTCCTTAGTGTTGAAGATCTTCCCAAGATGCCCTGGTCTATGCCCCACCTCCAGAAGTAGACCCACGTGGAAACATGAACTCCTGAGGATTCAGGATCCTGCAATGCCCTGCCACCATCTTGCTGAAGGTGGACATCCATTATACAGGGCTGTCAAAGGAAAGATGCTGGGAATCCAAACGCTGTCCATCAAGTCTGGTTTTGCCAACCCCCATGTGCTTGTGGGAGTCAGCTAAGAAACTGATGCCTACTTTTGTGTTCTCTTATTAATTCAAGAACAAATGACAAAACATAATTAATAGACAAATATAGCTGAAATAAGTTGTTCATAGCATCCTAAGGACCCATCCCACCAAGATGACTAAAGACATGTTGTTTCTTCTTAGAGTCAGTTAGCTTGGCGAACTCAAAAGATGTGCCCATTGTGTTTTTGTTTGGGTTTGGTTTGCTTAGGGTTTTTTTTTTTTTAATCATTCTTTTTTTGGGGGGTAGGTACCAGGGATTGAACTTAGGGACACTCAACCACTGAGCCACATCCCCATCCCTATTTTGTATTTTATTTAGAGACAGGGTCTCACGGAGTTGCTTAGTTCCTTGCTTTTGCTGAGGCTGGCTTAGAACTCATGATTCTCCTGCCTCTGCCTCCTGAGCCTCTGGGATTATAGGAGGAGATTTGTAGTTTCTAAATTGCACCCCTTCCCATCCATGTAACCACAAACGGATTAAAATCCAGTTGCAGGTTACTATTTTACATTTTTTTTTCTAAATGCTTTATATTTTGAAATGCATTGGGAAAGAGGCTGTAGATGTGATCAGACTGAACCCAGTGTAGAAGTAGCTTTTTGAACTTTAAAAAAGGGGGTGTTTTGATTTTTTATGGTGGATGATGGCTTTTTCTGGAAAGCAAACTAAAAAAGGGTTTTGACTAATTAAAGGTTAACTATTGAGCTGAAAATTTTGGCTGACAGAAAGTTTGCATCGAAGGGATAAGAACATATGGAATACTAAAGCCACAGAAAGTGCGTTCAGCGATCGTTCCAAGAATGCAATTTAGAGCTCCGAAAGCAGAATTATTTAGAGGGTCATCCACCCCACTCACACTAAGTGCTTAACATCTCCCTCCCTACTTCATTTTGACTACAAATTCATGGCACTTACTTCATTTCTGAAACTATTTAACAGCTCTCTGTCCCTCGGGCTTTACAGGACTGCTGAAAACCAATGTCCTAGATTTTAGTTACAGATTGGCGTGGCTTCTCAATGCTCTGAAACCTGATCTGTGTTTCTTTACATGTGAATGTGCATCTGAAGGTGCTGGGGGGAAAATATCAGGTCTCTAATTTAAACAGGCCAATTTCAAGCCACATTGTCCCGGGCGCAGCAGTGAACTTCAGAGGTGGTGTCTTCTCTTCATTAGAGGTTTAAATAAAAACGGAAGGAGGGGGACCAGCTCATTCATTAAACACTGTACTAAATGCGTTTATTTCTAAATACATCTGCTAGCCTAGAGGAGCAACTTTAAAGTCATAGATTTCCTGAAAGTAGAGGACACCCTAAAAAAATCCAGCTCTGTAGGAAATCCATTGCTCAACCAATGAATCACAAAATGTTTCCTACAGGATCTGCCCTGAACTGGACTCTGAGGGCTTGTGGAAAGTGTGCAAGGGCTTTGTCCTCAGGGGGCTTCCTCCCTTGCTGGGGAGCCAGGACCAGCATCATGAAACCTCAGCCAGGGTGGCTGGGGTAGTGTGTGTGTGTGTGTGTGTGTGTGTGTGTGTGTGTGTGTAGCCAGCAGAAAGGGGGACAAAGGAGATCAGGAAGCGCTTCATGGGGGAAGCGTTTGGACTTGATTTAGACTTTGAGGGAGAAGGCGTTTCTAGGAAATTGAGGACAGAAGAAGTAGCATCGCAGGCACGGGGAAGGGCGTGAGGGAAAGCCCTGTCATTAGATGAGCGGGGGTGTGCGGGGGCACATGGAGAGCCTGGTTTTCTCAGGATGTCCAGGGTACTGAGGCTGGAGAGCTAGAGGGGGGCCTGGGGATTTCCCCCTCCCAGCTGAGATGAGCCTGCTTCCCCTCCAATGCATCTAGAATACTCTGGGCCCACTTGGAGGTTTCCCTCATTCTTTCTGAATTTGCACTCTCTGGATGTCTTCTGGAGAAGGAGGTATGTCTTGTAAGCGTGCACATAGGATAACACATGAAATAATTCACAGGCATGCACACGCAAACAGGCATGCACACACATATCAATGTCCACGTACCCACAGGTGCACAAGCACAGAGATAGCAAATCCACACCCAGGACCTGCCAGGGTATGTACGCCCCCCCCAGAGGGAGGAACGGTAGCCAATTGGACAAATGAAGTGGCCATCTGGACTAAGTCAGTCACACAGGCTTGCTTAAAAACAAAGCCCCTCAGTCCTGACTTCTGGGAGCCAGGCTTGCCCTCTCCAGACACCGCAGCTGTCCGGTTAGAAACCCCGTCTGGACACCCAATCTTCCAAGGCTATCTAGCAGTCCGTGGAGAAATCGAGACTTAATGAGTGGAAGGCAGGTACCACGTTCATTGACGATGGTGTTGAGGTCCACCGTACCTCGAGCGTTCCCCATGAGGAATGGGCTGGGTGCCACCAGTGTCATCACCTGCGGCAACCCTACGAAGTCAGCACGATCACCCTCTTATTAAGAAAAGGAACATGAATCAGTGATGGCCTTGAGATCTGAGCCCAAGTCTATGGAACACCAAGCCCATAATCTTGCCTCTACAAGACCGTAGGGATCTGGCGTCTAGACTGAATCGGAAACAAGTCAAGGCTTTTGTAGGAAGAAAAGGAAACCTGGAGGCAGAATGTCAAAGAGGACCTGCGCTCTCCAGCATGGCCGGGTGGATCCAGGTGTCCTGTCTCTCACCATCACAACCCACCTCCCTGCTCCAGAAACCCCCTGTGGAGTTCTGCCTGGTAGCCCTCCAAACACAGGGCTCCCTGTGCCCAAGACAGGTCACTCCCCCCGGCCCCCCCGGCCAGCATCGGGGCTTGATGTGATGGTTGTCTCGAAGACCATTATCTGTCAGGGTCACACCCAAAGGTACTGCCCTCCCTGCCCAATGTCCACACCCAAAGCCCTTCAGATTTCCCAGTGCTGATGAGACCTGTCATCTTCCTCAGACACAAAATATCAAGCGTGCCAACGGAACCTGGCTCCTGCCTAATAAATCACCCTCACCAAGACAAGGACTATCTTTGCATTTTCATAAATACAGCCACTACTTTTTTCTAGTTTTATAAATTTGCTCAATGTGTGTACTTGCTTCATTTTGATATGCCAATTCAAATCAATTTAATATTTTTTTTTTGTCTCCAGAAAGCTATTAAGGAATCCGAGAGCTTAGCTGAACCCGCAGATTAATCCAACATAAAAGAAAAAGTGATTTGCATTCAAATGAGAAGAACCGTGAAGATGTCTCTGTTCTGCTTGGTCCCAATTCTGATCACATATTTAAATTTCTTTTTCTTTTTTTTTTTTTTTTAGTTAGAGGTGGACACAATACCTTTATTTTATTTTTATGTGGTGCTGAGGATCGAACCCAGTGCCTCACGCATGCTAGGCAAACACTCTACCCTCTGAGCCACAACTCCAGCGCCCTGATCCCGTCTCTGACATTCTGTAAGGAGTTATTTATGCCTCAGTTCTCAAATCTGTACAAGGGGGACTCACAGATTATACAGAAGAGAGAGGAGAAGGCTCATAGGCCCCCAGCCCTGTACTGACACCAGGTAGGTGCAGGACGCATGTTAGCCCCCTTGCCGTTTCCTCCACCCAGCCGCGAGGCCCCTCACAGCTCAGGGCTCCTCACTTCACGTGACCCCAACTGCGACGCAGGGGATGGAGAAGGTAATTAAGCCAAGTGTTGGTAACCCCAAAGAGCAAGGTCTGCTCCATAGCAGAAAACCTGGGCAGCCGGGAGGTGAGTCCCCTTTGGGGGACGTGCAGTACGGAGCTATGGAGGCAGAGACACACGCCAGGGCCAGTCCTACTCCACACATTAAAGAACAGGTGACATTTGCTACAGGACTTACAGGTGGGTCAGATCCCGGAGGCCGCGGAAGGCATTTCTTGAAATGGTTTCTATTTTGTTCCCTTCGATGAACCTAGGGGAGGAAAGTCGCATAATTCAACTGAATTTCCTCTTCTGAAAATGTCTAAAAAAGTGATTCTGGTATGATTTGGGAGTAAAATCTAGAAGCATTCATGAATCATCACATCTCTGAAGACTAAGTTAGCCGCAGCAAAGTCCACGAGGGAGCAAGGCACAGGAGCGTTGTTTGCACTCCCTCCTTCCGGACAGCACTTCAAACTCAGAGTTGGGATGGGGTAGGGAGTGCATGGGACAAAGGCAAGAAATGCTCATCTCTGCTTCCAGACATGCCCCCAGCCAGCTCAGCTCTGCTTGCATTTCACAGTGCCTGGCTACCGCTCTTCTGATAATATCACAGTCCCTTGAGGAGACTCCAGTGTTCTACATGGTGCTATTAAAGTTTTTGAGGAGGGAAAGTTCCATTAAGCTTGTTTCCCAGCAACTGTGAGCTCCTTAGGTCCCACCCTCCAAGCAAATGGGTGACAAGGCAGGAATCCTTTCCAGATCTGTGCCACGAGGAATAGGGAATATGCTGAAGAAGAACCAGGGCTGGCTTTCTCTATCTGTGCTAAAATGGTGCAGGACTTGCTCATAGAATCTTGCAACCACCGCATTGGTGGTGCTTTAAACTCTGTGGGGAAGACAGGGCGTGAGTGTACTGTGACGACTCCCTAGGGCCACAGAGAACTAAGTTTTAGTTTATGGCTTTGCATTACGTCAATTGTCAGGGGGCCTTTGATGAGACGGTCCAAGAAAGAGGCTTTGCTAGATCTGTGAACGGGTTCTTGATCCTCACACTGAGAACTTTCTGATGCCTTAAAAAAATAAAAAATAAAAAAAAAGAATCTGGGGTCTCTCTAGTAATAGTCTACAGCATAAACTGACAAGCTCACTTCCTCCCCAGTGACCTGGCCACTGAGATGAACTATCTGCTGGGAAAACTCACAGCTTCCCCTTTGTACCTCCCTCTCCGAGTGTGTGCCTGCAGAGAGGCTGGCTGGAGCTAGCACTGGGGTTGGCTGGAATTAGCAACGGGGTCCTGCCGTTCTTTCCATATCACGTACAAGCCAGAGTACCGCATGATCACAGCATCCAAATCACATCTACTCTGGGGGAAGCATTCCTCATTCCCCAAGACCCCAGGTCAACAGAAAGTTTCCCTATACCCAGATGTGTCTAGAATTCCAACATCTACTGTTGACATCAAATAAGAAAGCCTCAAAAATCCCTCTGAGTGCTAAGTGAGGAAATCCTATCTGATGGCAGGATTAGCTTTATGACAGATTTACGGAATACCAGAGTGAAAGAATTTAGGGGGAAAAAGACATGGTGTCCTGGTGTAGAAACCAGAACAAGGCAAAGCTTGTTGCTAGGAAAAATAAAAATAAGAACTACACATCCAGAGAGCGGGAAATCACCTTTTTTTCTCATAGAGGGGAAAAGAAAATACAACTCAGCAGAATCCACAGGAAATACTGCGGAATACGGGACGTGGAAGAGCTGGATAAAGAATAGAGTTGTACCCCCAAATAGGGAAACTTTGTTTAAAAATAAGTAACCCTCAGAACCCTTCAGCCCTATTTCTAACTGATCAGCAAATCCACGCCTGGTTATGAGAGGTAAAAATATCCAACGCAGTTTCCAATTTTGCTTACTCCACCACAAATTAAATGTCACCAGAGAATGAATGAAATGTCTTTCCCTCTTTGTTTGCTTCCCCGCTCTTTGTCTCAGCCTCCTCCTGGCCCAGTGTGTTTAGAAGCAAGGAAACTCTCAAAGTCAGTGCAGAAAAGAAAATAGGGTTTACTTCACTTGCAGACCCAGCAGAGACGCTGTCCTAGCTTAGGACACAATCCAGCAAGCCACCAAGAGACAGAGCACTCTGGGAGCAGACAAATCACCACACTTACAGGTATTCCAAATGGAAAAGTCCAGCAAATGCATCGTCACGGATCACGGTGAATGAGTTAGAATTCAGCAGTCTGAAAATAAGACAGATATCAAGGCAGAGATGCAATGCCTGAACCACATGATACAGCCCTTTCTGTTTCTTTTGCTGTGTTCTGATTTGTAGGCAAACCTGGGCTGTTCTCAGCCCAAGAGCAGCCCATTAGGTCCCCAGCCTCATTTCCACACTACTGATACAGGTGATAGGGAGTGGGTTCCTTTTGGCCAGATTTTCTGGTCATTTCCAATACTCTACACCTCTCACTCCTGGGTTTCTCAGTAAATATGAGCTGATCATTCTAAGGTGAGGCACAGCTGAACAGCTAGGGAATGCTTTATAATACACCAGAAACCATGGAATCATAGACCTAGAAGGATCTCATCCAACTTTATTTTTAGAGAAATCCAAACCCAAAGAAGTTTAGTGGTTTAACCAAAGTCACACAGTTGGGGGTGGGGAGAAGTCCCTTCTACTACATTATACATTCCCATGAAAAATGTCAGAAAAGTTTAAGAAGTCTTCAGAAGACTCTTCATCATTATATAGTTTTCTATTTGGTAAAAGTCTATATAGTCTATAGTAATCACTTAAAATACCTAAATTTATATTTATACTCCTACCATGGTAGAGAAAGTTCATTCTAATATCATTACAATTCTAAGAGAATTCAGCTTTTAAAGCATAGTGTTGTAAGCAGACACATAACACTTCAAGAAAAAGTATCCGCAGTCCGTTTATTTAGGAGGAGGAATGATCTACATTTCTGTATATCTTTCTGTAGCTCATTGCTTGCTTTAGTTTACAATCTCATCTCAAATTTAAGAAATTAATATGATGAAGAGAATGAGCTGTGTACTTGACTTTTTATGGCAATGATCTGCTTTGGAAAACTGCTTTCTGGACATTTGTCTTCACTAACAAACATTAGCTGACCTGGGTTATGGGTACTGCACGTCACTTATCACAGTGACCGGGGCATTGCTCACCAAGAAGTGCTGGGACGAAGAGTAGTTATGAGTGAGGTCTTTGAGTTTTGGGTTAGAATCTGTGATTTTTTTTTTTTTTTTTTTTTTTTTTTTGGCAAGTTACTTAATTCTCTGACCTCAGCTTCCTCATCTGTCAAACGGGAAAATCAAAATATCCTCTTCAGAGAGATGCTGTGTTCATGAGATATAATGAAGCACATAAATGCATGCTACGGTGCTTGCCTGTTTAATGGATAAACTAGAAATGCTCCTATTTCCAGGGTAATATTAAGATCTTAAAAAGTAAGTCTCTTTTAAAGTGAGATGTTTGGGGAACACTTCATTCTGGTCATGACTGATGTAATCACCTGCCCAGTTGCTGAATCTGGAAGTCGAATCTATAACAAAGTCCTGGAAGACAGCATGGACCAAAGTCGGGAGAGGACCTGGAGCAAGGGGCCTTGATACTTTGTTGAAGACACCCCGGGGCCAGTGCATCCCAAGAGGCAGCCACCATTCATTCAGGGAGCTAGGGGACTTCAGGAAGGACTGACACCAAAGAGGCAGAGACCACCCTTCAAGGACCACACTTCAGGGAACCCCATTTTGCAAAGAGAACTTTCCATACTTACAGCAGCTGCAGGGAAGGCAGATGGGAAAACATTCGGTCCTTGATTTCTGAAAAAGTTCCATTTACTAAGCTCCTACAGGCAAAAAAAGAACAAAAGAAGGCCTGGGTTTCTTTCAGGAAGTGCGGGAGGGGTGGGCAATCCGCCTGACCCTTCACCTGCACTTCAAACCCTTCCTCTCAATGAGGCTTACCACAGGAGGCCATCAGCTTCCCCGGGGTAGGAACAGGAAGAGCGGGGCCTCTTGCCAATGCATCTGATCAATAGGAAAACTAGTCTGGATACTAGACACCTGCACCATCGGTCTGGCTTCCTTTAGAGACATTAGCTCAGCCAGCTCCAATCAATCCCCGGGCTTCCTTTGCTTAACTACAGGAGGCCCCGGCTGCAAATGGATAATTACTTCACCTCTGCCCAAGATTCTGTGTGTGCAGACACAAAGTTAATGTTGGCCCACGAAACTCTGGGGTAGAATTAAGCATTCCCCTTGGGAGCATGTCTTTGAAAGACACTCAGAGCACTTCTGATTAAATGCACCGTGAAAGCCTTGAGGGAAAACTCAAAAGACACCTGAACTTGACTGTGCGGGGGAGGCAATGCCATCTGCCAGATGAAACGGTCAACTCGGGGGCAAGAAGCTTGGCTCTAGTTCTGCCCCCAGGTTCCCTTCCCTTCCTGGCCACAGCAGGACCTCAATACTTTATTTCCGTTAACATGCAGATCAATTAAGCAGCTGCTGGTTTAAAGGATTTAACAAGGGGAATTCTAATTTCTGGAATCCTCCATGTCACCTGACTTGGCAACAGTAAGAATCAAACAAGCCTTCTGTTCTTCCAGCCACACTCTCCTGCTCCGAGGTCCAGGCCCGGGTCTGGCCTTGGACAAAGGCAGGGGAATGTTGTACATGAGCAAGCACAGTAACGTCACTCTCAGGACTCCCTCTTTACAACCCAGGGGGCACCCCAGCACCTGGGCCTGCAACAAGGCAGACGTCCTGGCAGTAGATGTGGCCCAACAGCCCTTCCACAGCCATTAGGACGGCTAGTCATTGGACCTGAGTGGCTGTAGGACCCAAGTTGAAAGCCTCTCTTGGCAGGGGAACAAGCAGTGCAAAGCCCTTCCTAGTCATCCACTCCAGAGCTGGAAAAGCAGACAACACAATGTGGGGGGGAGGAAGGGCAAGAAGACCCTTGGACTTCAAACAAGAACTGGGCTGACTTCCTGCCCTTGACACTGAGCTGGACAACCCACATGGCGGGGTTTCGCCAAGATTTCCGAGCCCCCTCTTGAGGCCACGTGGGGTGGCCTCCACTTCCAGAGGCTGCATGCCTTCCCAGGCTCTTCTCAACCTGCAGTGTGGAGGGAGGAGGAGGCCACAGTGCCAACCTCAGCCCCACTGTGAGGTGGGGCAGCCAGGCTCACTGAGTCTTAGTTTGCACCCCATCCAGTCGGCTTCTGCTGCTCCTCTGGCAACCACACACCCACCACCCCACAAGCACAAACACAGCCTGTCAAAGTTTAACGCTGCAACCCAGAATCACAAGTGGACGCCAAACGCCGACCCTCAGGCTCCGCTCCACAGACCCTACCTCTCCATGGGCCCCAATCCTTCACTGTCACCAGATCCCCCAGGTGGGACTGATGCAGGTGGACCGCGGGCCACACTTTGAGAGATACTGTCACGGGGACCTGACTGGGTTTCCAGACTCTAGAGCTCAGGGTCCCTCCATCCTCCTGGGAACCGAGACTCCACCCACGTCCCTAGAGCGCCCGCACCCAAATGCCAAAACAGGGACTGGTGAGAGGGGTCCGGCGCGCTGCCCCAGCGCCAGAGGCAACTCCCTGGCGGCGGCGGGCACAGGGTGGGGCGGGGTGGGGGCTGGAGGGGTCCCACTCACAGGGAGCTGATGTCGCCCGGCACGATCCTGGGCACCCAGGAAGAGCCCACGCAGATGATGGACTCCTTGGTACAGCTGCAAGTGGCGGGGCAGCGCGCCAGCCGCCTCACCTGCGCGCTCCGCGGGATCAGGCACGCGGCGCCCAGCAGCAGCAGCAGCAGCAGCCCCAGCGCCCCGCCGCCGCCTCTCCGCAGCGCCATGCCCGGTCCCCGGTCCCCGGCCCGGCCCCGACCCCCGCCGCCGCGCCGCGCGCTCGGACCCGGCGCCGCTGCAGACCGGGGCGCCGCTCGCTGCTCGGCCGCCGCCGCTGCTGGCGAGGACGCGGGCGCCGCGGGTGTGGGAGGCCGAGCCGCAGCCGAGCAGCATGCTGGCCGCCACCCCCACTCGGCGCCCCCACCCGAGCCCGGGCTGCTGGGCGGCCGCCGCTGCGCCCGCCGCCGCTGCGCCCGCCTGACATCAGCACTCGCGCCCGCAGCCCCGCTGGCCAATGAGTAGCGCACGGCCAGGCCCGCCCCGCGGGGGAGGGGGCCGCCGCGCCCCGGAGGGCGACAGGGAAAAGTTGGGGGACCTCCGGGGAGGGGCCAGCCCAGACCGAGACCCCTTGGGAGTCCGGCCCAACCGCAGAGGGTCAGATGCCCGCAGTCCCTCCACGGGCTGCAAAGAAGGTGGGGGAGATCTCAATCCTTAAAGCCTGGCCACAATGTGAGCCCCAAAAAGTAGGGACAGGGAGAACTGGCGTGTTCAGTGGGGAGGGGACTCTGCCCCGGGAGCTTTGAAGAGTCCTGACTTTTGAGCAGCCTTTAGTGATTTTGAAGTGAGCCGTGGGGCTCAGCGAGGGTGGCTTTGCTTGTCTTCTGAGAGGGCACGGGGTCCTGGCTCCACGGCATCTGGTTACTGGAACCAAGCACTCGCCCAAGCTGAAGGCTTGTGAAAAAGGGAAGTCGCCACAGCTGTATGCGCTTCTGTCACTCTGGACCCTGCCTGAGCTTGACAAAAAGCCTGCAAAAGTTTTCCCTCACTCAGCAAGGTGGCTTGCTTACCAGGGTACCCCACCACCCCACTAAACAGGGGATGCAAACTGATTGGAACCCAGGGCATGATGAGTTTAGGAACTGCTGCTTAATCTCCACTGATGGTTTGAGGCAGATTGATTTGCTGATAAGGAAAGAGCCAGAAGGCATCTGGACAGGGCCTGTGGTCTAAGTGATTTGGCCTGGGATGGGGATTGGTTACCTGGCCCCACTGAGTCCCTTTGGCACTCCTTGAGTTTGTCATGTGATCTTGAGTTAGCCCGCAGCTGGGGAAATCAAGGAAAACCACAAAGCAGAACCCAAACAGTGGCCAGTAGCCCACACTGCTGAATGAGGGGGTCGAGAGCCCCATCCTGAGGCTACAGACCAAGGAAACCACTTCTGATATGGAGCAATACCCAAGAAAGGCTCAGCACCAATGTTTAGGGCTATCACTTCTTCACAATTATTTATAGCACCATCCCCCAGGAAAATACCACACCAGCGCACTGTGAGAGGGGACAGAGGAGCAGGCCCTATCCTCAGGGAGACTGAGTCTAGCTCAGCAGGTAGCCCTAAAGGAGTAACCGCACAGGGCTACATGGAGGTCACAGACCTTCCAGAAGAGGTTCAGAAATGTAAGGTGAACTCACTGTAGGAAACTTCATGGAGGGAGTTGGACGTTCATTGCGGCCACCATTTACCCGACACCTCGTATCCATGCAAACCAAGCAACATTTATCATTTATTCTCACATCTACCCTGGGAAGTGAGTCTTTCCATTTTATGGATAGGAAAATTGAGCGCCAAGATTTTTTTTTTCTTGCCCAAGGTCACTCAGGACCCAGCCAAAAGGATTATACTCCAAAATTGGCTGCTGGGTCTAGGGACAGCAATAGATACAGGGACCCAACATCATGCATGTGTCTTTCTAAAGGAGAGGCTGCTGCTTTACAGAGTGGCAGAGATGAGGCTTCACAAATGTAGCACTTCCTGCCAACCCAGGACAAGAAGATCTGCACTGAAGCCTGCTGGAGGTCCGGGGAGGTAAGTGAGCTCTGCCCCAGAACCAGACAGGCCTAGGTTTGGCACCCAGCCTGCCGTGTACTACTATGTAATGCTGAGAAAGCTAGGCCCTCTCTGTCCTCTGTTTCCTCATCTGGAAAAAAGGGAGCTTTCCTGGCTCCTGAGCCTGCATTTTAATCAAGGTCTGGGTCACAGTCTAGCACCCTGGTTTTCCACTGAGCATGATACAGGTGATACTTGGCCAGGTCTGGATGTATTTGTGATCATCACAGAGGGGTGGTAGAAGCCAGGGATGCAGCTGAACATCCTAGAGTACACAGCAAAGAATGATCTGGCCCACAATGTCACTAGCATGTGGCCTAGTGACCTAAACAGATCCCTGGAAAACTCTAGAGGCACAGATTCCAGGCCGGGCTCCACTTCTCACAAGCAAACCCTCCTTCATGTCATTCCCACCTCCTGCTGCTCTTCCCTCACCTGTTACATGGGGATAAAAAGACTTCTCTCTCTTCTCTAAATGAATGTGACTCATCATCATTATTACTGTCCTTACTCTCAGCAACTCAGGCCAGCTCTGGCTCATCCTAGAACACAGTGCGGAGAGAAGCCTGGAGTAGGGAGCTGGCAGAGCTGGTATTTGTTTCGGCTCTGCTAAAGACACTCAGTAAGCGAGTGCTTGTAAATTATAAGGCGCAGTTTATAAATTAAGATATAAAAATGGAAATGCAGATGACTTTGGTTTGGTTCCAAGATCTTCAGCAGTTTAAAAAAAAAAAAAAAACTTAATAGACAATCAGAGAGACACAATCTGTTTCCAGGAAATAGCAAGTTTTTTGAAGATGTAGAAATCCTCATTTAGATGTACACTTACTCAGGCGGAGCCCCATGACATGAATGCACGTTGCTACCTTGAATATGGATGAAATGGTAGCTCGAAATAGCATCCAATCATGCACACTCACATTCCGCTGCTGGTCCGTTCAGGGGTCAGTATAGACTGAGAGGTTGCTAGGTGCTTGCTGGGCGTCCATATGAAGCAATGGCAGAGACAGACATGGTCCCCACCTTCATGGGAGACACATGTGATGACAAACGATGGTAAGACCCATGAAGGAAGAGAAAAGGGGAGACCCTAGTTGAGTGGAGGGAAGGGGGACTGAAAGCCTGCCTGAGGACTTCACTGAGCATGAGGAGGAGAAGGAGCCGGGGAGAGGCAGAGGCTGAGGAAGGGGCCGTGTCCTCAGAAAGCAGAGCATGTGCAAAGGCCCAGGACCAGGAGGAGGTGCATGTTTGGAGGGATTCAAATGAAGGTCAGTGTGGCCAGTGCACAGAGAAGGAGGGAGAAGGAGAAGGTGAGATGAGACCTGAAAGGTAGGGAGGAACTAAATCACGCAGGACTTTGTAGGCCAAGCAAGGAGCCTGCCTGTCGTTCTAAATGCCACTAGGGAGTCCACCTCTCCCATCAAAGAGGTATGCTGTCACGTGTGACTTCAACCAGATGATCAGGTACAGAATGGGAGGAACTAGTCCTGGAGAGAGATGGTGGCAGCTGGGGCACAGTGGGCAGCAGAGAAGATGCAGAGTGGTGTGCGCTCAAGGTGCAGCTTGGAGGGAAGATGAGCGGGACTCGCCATTGGGCTGAATTTAGGGGGAAAGATGAGTGAAATGTCCGTGGGTGTGGGCTAGAGCCAGCGGGTGGGTGGAGGAGCCATCTCTTAAGACAAAGAAGCTTAGGAGAGCAGAGGGTGGGGGGAGAGCGGTGTCGGGAATGTGGTATCGGGAGGTTGAGTTTGAGGTGACCTTGAGGCACCCACGGGCACAGGTGGAGCTCAGGGTGGAAAGAGGAGCTGGCATAATGGGAAATGTCCACTCCAGGGGAAGCTGTGGTCCTTCCTCGGGACGCTCTGGCTGTAGTGTGGGCTGATGGAATGAAGAAGTGACATTTCAGACACCCCAGACATGAGGGACAAGAGCCATCCCAGGTACAGTCAGTGAGGAACGGCAGCAGTTCTACAGAAGGCAGGGAATCTAAGAATACTGCAGTTTGGGAAATCTATTTTTAGATCACAGCTCATCTTCAAATCCTCAACCAAACTAGGAATCTTGTGAGAGTCTTCAAGACTCCAACAGGCTGTTGATCCCCCTCCCCTACTTTCCAACCAAATCCCACCTCCACCCCTGGCCTGGGTCCCCTCACCAGGACCATAAGCTCCGGCTTCAGAGGGCCTTTGCTACCGCCCAGTGCCTCTGGCTTCAATGCTTACTGTTAACAACCGAATAAAAATTATTCATCCAAACCTCAAAGGTATTTCCTGGTTTGAATGAATACAGACGAGATTCCCTGGGGTTAAAAAAAAATTTTAAAAGCCTCCCCCACGCCCAGAGTCTGCCAATCCCTCTCTGACCACATCACCCTGATATGCCACTCTGTGGTTGGCTGCTGGTCAAATGTGGATGCGGTTCCTGGCTCCTCGTCATTTCCTCTCCAGAACTTGGTGGTGTCAGAGGCTGGAGCGCCTTTGGAAGCTGCCCCTGATGGGCCTCTTGAATTCAGTTGTGTTCTTGACGGGCTGCCAGTATGCGTTCTTCCTGAGTTTCCTAAATCAACTGAAAGACCCTCAGGACCCTGGTCACAGTTCCAGTGACCTTTGTCACCTCCTCCACCAGCATAAGGGACTCCTGTGGGTTTCTGTCAGCTCATGCCAGCTGCACCTTCTCATGGAGACAGGACGCCATCTTGCCTGGGAGGGAATCGAGCCTCCTCAGTGTCCAGTCCAAGGGCCTCACTTGCCCAACACCTCCATCTTCCACTGTACATCTCAGCTAGACGACAGCATTCCAGAACATTCCAATCCCCCAGCCACAGTGACTGGTTTAGATATGAATACACCACCCAACTGGGCCAACCAGGGCTAGCAAAATCCCTTAACTGGGATTTTTCTTGAAATGTTGGGAACAGAGTCTCTCTGTCCCACTGACGTGAGACCTGTGTGACGTGAGCCTGCAAATCCACATATCCAGAGAGAGGCCCCACCTGAGAGGGATCTCAGGGGTGTTGCTCGAGTCTCAAATCAAGCCTACCCTTCAACTCTTCAGTTATGAGAGATAACACGTGCTCTCCGATGCTTAACTTCTCTGAATCTGGGTTTTGGCCCATTGCACCCAAACAAATCCTAACTAATCCACTGAGTTATCACCAAGAACAGAGGCAATACGCAGTGACCGAGATGAGCAACCACCACAACTGTCTCGCCACGTGCTCCGCCCCAACTTTATGATGTCCTTTCCTTTTCCCTTGCTCAAGAAATTTTGAAATTCTGCCTCCCCTACACATGCACACTTTTTTTTTTTTTGTTTTGGTTTGGTTTTATTCTCTTGAATAGTAGCAACAGTCTACTTTATTAATTCACTCAAGGAACCAAGTCAGGCCCTTGTTGATTTTCTTTCTTCTACCTTAGTTCTCTACATTTCATTTCTATCTTTGTTAATTTTCTCTGTGCTGAGTTCGCTACGCTGTTAACCATTCCAACTGTTTTCTTCTACTTCATCTGAAATCCAATACTTAGGTGGTCAATCAGTTAGAGTCACTTAACCACACGAGTCACCGCATTTCACGGGTCACTTGTTTTGCACTTTATTTATGTTTACAAGACCGAAGGCCTCAGCTATGTTCCTAGTTCTAAGAGAAGGTGCCAGTCTTTCAGTTGGGTTGTATAGGATAGATCACAGGCAGGTGGAGGGTCTGTGAGCAAAGATCTCCTAAAACAAACAGGGTGCCCTTTATAACAAATTTTCCCGGACTCGAGTTTACTAGTCAACATAATAACTGTACGGGAAATCTCTTTGTTCTTCTTAGTGAAGAGTCTTAGCACAAATTCTCTTTCAGAAGTAGGAGTTAAGAAAAAAGTAGAGATTTAACTTAAATGTATAATAATAGATCTGTAAATATCCTCTAAGCTCCTCTCTTATCCATAAACCATGGTTAATCCAGTGCTTTGCACTCTGAATCTTGAATCTGAAGATTCTTACTATTTAAGGCTGTCTGACCCTTGGTCCCCACTTAACTTTAATCAAGGCTAAATCAAATATATTTAGGACTTATAATTTTTCTGTCCTACCACATCTGAGTTATTCTGTGATCAAATGTCCTCTGTTCGACCTGCCCCAGCCCACATCAAAACGTGTTCCTTGGGCAGTATTGGCAAGGCCTGCGCTGCATATTTATAGGGCTCTCCGTCTCTGGCACGTTACTGATTTGACGTGGCTCTCGGACTTAAACTAAACATCATGGGGGTGATGCCAGGCAGAGTTCCTGAAATCAGAAAGTGGACCACAGTTTCCTCTGCTCCCCCTGACCCACCCTAGGTCTCTCCTCTGTCTTAGAGGAAAGGCTGCTCAGAAGAAAAGCAAGGAGAGCTATCTTCAGAGCCTCCCCAGGCCTCCCTCTCCCGAGCTCTTCAGAATCTGGTACCAGAAGTCGGCACAGCAGGGAGCGAGGAGTGTGCCCTCAGAGTCCTTCATTTGAACCCCCCAGTCACCACTCATCTTTCTGCCCTCGATTTCCTGTTCTGCCAAGGGAAGGAGACAGCGCACATCACCCCGGACTGCTGGGAATGTGGAAAGTGTTTATAAGCCGTATGAGTTAGTCCATTGTGTGTTCAGCTAGTTGGTCTCTACCTATTGACTGAGAGACAGAAATCACTATGAATATGGGCTTTGAAATGGATAGATGGAAGTGGATTAGGAATAGGTTATAGATATGGTCGCTATTAGCCATGGGTAATTCTCCTCAAAGAGCTTGAAATATATACAAGGAAGTAAGGCCCTTCTCTGTCAGAGGAGCCTGTCAGTACCTCAAAAGGGTCTTACTTCTTCCCCAAGACTTCTTTCAACAGCCCCAGGAGACACAATCTGTGCATTTCTCTGAAAGCTGAGAAGCTTGGTTTAATTCTTCAACAAATCCTTCCCGAGGCTCCTGTGGACCAGCCCTTGTGTTAGACCCTGGCATCCGGTGGCGGGCAGACGTCTCCTGCTGCCTCCAGCCTGCCCTGCACATGGAGGAAATCCAGGTGGACACCTTGCTCTTGGATTGGCAGCCCCCAGGCAACTGAGCAGTGCCCCAAGGCCAGCCAGGGGACAAGAGTGGAAACTTTCACATCCTGCCCTTCCCCCAGGGCAAGAACAGGCCTAAAGGAACCTCCTGACTCCCTGTTCTTGATCTTCACTTTGACATTGGAGCTCAGAATCTATGTGGCTCCTGAGGACTGCTCATTTGGCAGGAGAGTGGGTGATCCATCACTTAAGGAAGGGCAAGGGGTCATGTCCATTGGCCCAAGTGCTGACACACAGGAACATTGGCTTTAAGGAGAGGACGGTTGTAAATCCCACGTTTGTCCCCAGCAGGTCATCTTAGCTCACGTCCGACCAAGGTTTGCCCTCTGTTATATATAAAGTTCTGGGAGTTTCTATGTCAAGCTCTGAGCATTGGTAAGATACTGACCTTCACTGGAACAAGAGAAGTAGCACTCGGAGGTTCAGTGAGGCATCTGACGTTCACGCCACAGCTGTGTGGTCTACTAGGCCTTCTCACCCCGTTATCTCAACCACAACTCTCCGGCTCACAGCTGCCCTGGAGCAGGCGTTTTCAAAGGAGGAAACCGAGGTTTGGAGGTCAAGTGGCCTGTCCATGATCAGGAAGCTAATGTCCACGTGTCAAAGACTGCTCCACCAACAGTCCTGCTGGAGGGAATCAGGACGAGTGGGGAAATGGTATCAATGCCTTCCACAAGGTTCTAGAAGGCCGAAGAACCTACCATGCCTTCCTCCATCTTAACCCAAGGCTTTCGAAGGCGTCTCTTTGCTGTTAGAGCAACATTAATATGACTGTTCTTTAAGCCCTTGGAGAAGACACCTTCGACAAGTCCGCACTGAGGCAAAGGAGACCTGGCTGGACGCAAGAATCCCCAGGAACCAAGAGAGAGTTGCTGAGGGTTGATGGAGACAGAGAGGAAATGGCAGAGTCACCCTGGGAGAGCAGAGATCACTCCTGAAGCCTCTGGGCCAGGAAAGGGCCATGGGGCGAGCCCCCGCCCACCCCAGCCTCCCCCTCTAGCCGGAGCTGCCACAGTCCCCTGGGGGCCCATCCAAGACAGCACTATTTATTTTTATTTTTTATCCTCCAAGAGGAATAATAGGATTCATCAATAATGTCTTTGGCTTTAGACTCATTTGGGAAATCAGGAAATTTGCCATGAGAATAGCTTTCCCTCTGATTGATTTTACTGTACTATTTTGGACAATGTAGTTACAGTTGAATTTCCCCAAAGAAACAAAAGACCCATGTCCTTCCTGGGATATGGAGAGGCCACTGGAAGAGGCTTCCAGTGACCATGGTATGGCCAGAATCAGTGTCATCAGGTCAGCCCACCTTCTCTCTTTTCCTATGGTGAATGTGCAGGGTCGGTCTGCCCTTGGGCTCTTTGTTGGCGCTCTTGGAACTCGGGTCTGCAGAGTGTGCTGTTTGGGATCACAGGGAAGCGGAGGCTGAAGCTGAAGTCAAATGCAAAAGGCTTACTAGGGGTGGCTATCTATCTCAGAAAGCTAGAGAAGCAGGCTGCACAGCGAGGCAGACACACCAGGTCTCTGCCTGCCCACCTGGCACTCCCAGGCGGAGACCCCCCAGAGGAGAGCTACCTCTGGGGGAAATGGCTGGGCCTCCTACCACCGCCCAGCTTGGTCAGGAGGATCCCTAGGCACTAACAGCTGGAGCCCGTCCCCTCAGCACACGGCCATCCCCTGGTCAGCCAGCCCCTACTGGAGGAGAATCTGAGCTGCCAGGCTCCGGGTCTGCCACAAAGGGTCAAAAAGACATTTTGTTGGTGGGTGAATGTGAGCCAAGAGGAGCTCAGTAAAGCTGTGACACATCTCCAGATCCTTCTGGAGCCAAGAGAATATTAGTGGTGATAGTTCTTAGAAATTTGCTGCCACCTGGGAGTTGACGACGCTTCCTGGTTTGGGATTCATTCTGTCACTGCTCCCGGGTCAACTCCTGTGTTAGTCAGCTTCTCAGCACTGTGACCAAAGAACCTGACAAGAACAACTTAGAGGAAGAAAAACTTATCTGGGGCCCACCGTTTCAGAGGTCTCAGTCCACATGGGCCCACCCCATGGCTCTGGGCCTCGAGGGGAGTCAGCACAGCATGCTGCGGTGGGGGTCAGCAGAGGAAAGCTGCTCTGTCATGGTGGGATCAGGAAGCAGGGGAGGGGAGTGGCCCAGGGAAGGCCCACCTCCTCCCACCATGCCCACCTGCCACAGTGACCACCCAGCCAGGTCATTCTAACGAGGGTGGACTGACTGGGTGACAGCTGTCACACTCTGATCATCTCACCTCAGAA
This sequence comes from Callospermophilus lateralis, assembly GCF_048772815.1. Lineage (NCBI taxonomy): Eukaryota > Metazoa > Chordata > Mammalia > Rodentia > Sciuridae > Callospermophilus > Callospermophilus lateralis. Next base: position 18,740,353 of record NC_135312.1, read on the forward strand.
CATTCCTGCATTAATGCCGGAGTTTTAAGGGAGCACCTCACTGCCAAACCACAACAATCTACAAACAAGTCCCTCTACCCAATATGGATCTACTGAGCGGCTTGAGTTGGGAGAACACTGGACGAAGGCCCGAGGCTGCCAAGATGGATGAGGATCAAGCCCTGTCTGTAAAGAGCCAAAGAGTGGGCTCTTCAGCATAAGACAAGTACAGCAGAGGAGTCCCTGAAGAAATGCAAGACGGTGGGGGACAATGGCTGTGGAGGTTCAGAAAGACAGCTGGACTTGATCAGTGACCAAAACAAGGGGAACTTGGCAAAGATTGTTTCAGAAAATTTCAACTCTATCCAAGAGACTTTGAGCAGCAGTTATTTTCTTATACATTCACTACTTTATAGGAGTTGGTAACAAAGGACAGCAAAAGGGCCCAAGGCCAGCAAAGAGCCCTAGAGGTGCAGCTCAGAGCGAGATCCTTTGCTCAGCTTGCCTGGGGCCTCAGGCTTCACCCACCACACACAAAAAGAAAAAAGGAAGAGAGGGAATGCTTCCTTCTCATCTGCAAGGTCAAGTCTGGCTTCCCAGGCTCTATCCTTGCAGCTGGGTCAGGAAGGATGGACAGGCTCTAAACCACCAGATATGGGAGAGGGACATTGTGTGTGGAGGAAACGGAATGGCTAAAGCCACCAATTAATAACAACAGTAAAAACAACAGTGAACACTTTCTAATGCCTCTTAGGTGCCGGGCGCTGTATGTAAGTTTATCTTAAGACCTGAAACAGCTCTGCCTGGAGGTGATACTATCCCCCATTTACAGGTTAAGAGTCTGAGGCTCAGAGAGGTGGGTGATTTTGCTAAGTTTGCACAAGGCAGTGATAGATTCAGCTTAGCCCATTCCCAGCCCTATGCTGTCTCCCAAGGTGGGTGAATTTGAGATCGAAGACTCCATTGGCCAGAGAGAGCACACAGAGAACAGGGAAGAGGGGATATTGGGAGGGAGAAAAGCAGGGGCCACCACTGGGTTGGCTGGACCACCTGGGTGGGCATTCCCTGGGCGCTAGCTGGAAATTTGAATTTGAAATGCAGACACGAGTCCGTGGTGAGGAATGGGTTTGGGTGAGAGATGGAGAAAGGTCATCGGTGTTGGGAGGTAGGGATGAGTTTATTCATTCAGGGAGCTGGAGAAATAAATAGGAAGGACAGAAGGACAGAGACCGAGTGAGAGGAGGAAGTCCCCGTGAAGATTGCCCAGCCTCTGGGGAAATTTGAGAAAGCACTCACGCTCTGGACAGGGAATGAGTGTGTGTGTGTGTGTGTGTGTGTGTGTGTGTGTGTGTGTGTGAAAGTCGCCAAAGCAGCCTTCACACTGAGGCCTCACCTGGTGACACAGACCATGTACCTGACAAGGGTCTGGGCAGGGGGACCCTGAGCACCCGGATCTCCAAAACCGTGAGCCCCAGATACAGATAAGCAAAGCTCCGTCCTCAGGTTAATTTGCAGGAGTCACGGGCAGGGCTCTGGCCCTTCAGACTTGAGTCAGGTCTTGGGAGGCCCTGGCTGGGCCAGCACAGACTCCCTGGCTGGGCTTTTGCTTAAGGCCACTGCGTAAGAGGCCACGGAGGGGACGAAGCCCAGAGAAGGAGAAAGGAGAGGCAGATGGAGAGAGAACAGAGGCAGCCCTGAGCCGAGGGGAGCCAGGCCTGATGCTGCCCTGAGGCACCTGTCGGGCTCCGGGTGAACTAGTGACAGTCTTGGGTCTCAGAGCCCCAGAGCCCACAGCCCCAGGGCCCTTCCCGTGGTGATGCTGTGGGCCCTTCTAGAAGGGGCCAGGAGACAGGAGCAGAAAGAAGAGCTGCATTGTCCTGGGTGCCAAGTCGGGCACCGCAGGGGGCTGTCCCTGGAGCTGTGGAGGGCTGAGGCTGGGGAGCTGGGGAGCTGCAGCCGGTGTGGGAACCTAGAAGGACTGTCATAGCCTGTTTCGGGAGGAAGTGGCCACGATCCTCTTTGTATGGTGCTGGACACAGGAGTACTTACCCCGGGGTACACGTGTCTGTACCGAGCAGAGTGGGCACCCTGGCCCTTGCTGGCACTTCTCGGGGGCAGTACATTCTGTCTTGGCTGCTGATCCGTTTTTCTAGTGCCAGGTGACAGGAGTCCCACTGCTCACACGCATGGCTGCGGGGACAATGAGGCTGTGGTCAAGCCGTTCTGGTCAGTAAGACTCCCTCTCCCGATCAGATGGGAGGTGAGATGGAGGGGGCTGTGTGCTGGGCCTCCTCCTTCTCCTTCCAGCTGGCTCCCTGCAGTCTGCAGACCGCTCTGCCTGCCGTCCAAGAGGAGCCTGAGCACCCGCAGGCAGGGCCTCGGGACACGGAGCGGGGAGACTCCCACCTGCCGACAAACCCTCCCTACACAGGGCCACAGGACAGAGGCCTTCCTTCAGCAGGGCTTCCCGCTGCAGGAGTGATGCCCACGGCCCGTCCCCCCTCAGCAGCGCCTGGCCCTGCTTGGTGCGGGTCTCGTCCTCTTACAGGCCTTCCCTGCCCACCCCTCTCAAGGGTCCCTCCGTCGCCGCCCCCCCCCCCCTTCACGCAGTTTCCTTAGGGAGGGTCCCCACTGCTTCACTTCCTGTGGGCCCATTTCCCGGCTTGTTGAATGCATGCTCCTCACCAGGGTGTGGCCTCCTGGAGGCAGAACCCCGCCGTCCAGTTCTCTGCTGAATCCTGAAAGCCTCAAATGGCCCCTGTTGGAGGATGGTGGCATTGAGACCCAATGTATGAGCCACACAGAGCCACACAGAGCCCAGCATGTTGGGTTCGCTGGTCCCTGCATCGCCCAGCACGGTGCCCATGACAGCCTCCGGGATGACTGATGGATGGGTGACGAGGAAGAATGAAGGGAGGACCCAGGTCCGGGCTGGCCTTCCCCAGCGGGACTGAGGACGTGTCCTGGAGAGCACAGGGCTTGGAGCACCTGGCACAAGGGCTGATGAAGAGGAGAAGCCACCCAAAGAGAGACCAGAGAGGATCGAAGGTTCTCCAGGCCCCTGGGCCAACGGACCCCTGGTCCGAGAGGAGTCTGTGAAGGTCGGCTGTTTAATTCTGCTTCCATCAGAGGAAAGGAGGCTGCAGACAAAACAGACGCCAGCACTAACTGTCTCTGTGAACCTCACCACCTCCGGGGCTCTCTGGGCTCCCCAAATGGCTCCAGGAAGGAGTGAAGGAAGGGACAAGAGCACCCTGCTGTAGGGACTTCCAATGGAGCATGGAGGGAGGGGAATTCGATGACTGGGAAATCAGATGACCTCAGAGATGTCCTTCCAGGGTTAACCAGCACGTGTCCATTTTTCAAAATGTAAAGGAATTTATTTATTTTTGTGCCAGGAATCGAGCCCAGGGGCACTTAACCACTGAACCATATCACCAGCCCTTTGTTAAATTTTTTATTTAGAGACAGAGCCTCATCAAGTTGCTGAGGCTGGCTTTGAACCTGCGATCCTCCTGCCTCAGCCTCCCAGGTTGCTGGGATTACAGGCATTCTCCACTGCACCCAGCTGAGGGAATTTTTTTTCACAAGAATCAGACATATTTAAAGGTGGCAGGGCTTAGCTTGGAAATAAACACCTGAGTCTGCTCCCCCCCGCCCCCGCACCCCTGCTCTCATTCTGTCATCTTCTTGAGCACAATGTGCTCCATGCTCCTGGCTCAGACTGCCCAGTCCACACTGTGTTGGGATGGAGGACGGAGGCCGCTTCTGGCCAAAGATGGGAATCCAGTGAGTCTGGTACGAAATTTCCTGTGGGGTTGCTATCTCTGATAATCCAATTAAAAAAATGGGTCCATCTTGGCCAGGAAAGGGCACCCTGAAAGTTACCACTGGCTCCCCAGGGTAGTGTGGAGCTGTTTCCCTTGAGTGATGAGCAGGGAATGTTTTAGGAACTTGAAATCTTTGAGTGTGGCGCAGGCTCGTCTCATCTTCCGAGTGAGCCTGAATTATTTACACCTGTAAATATTAGATGAGTTATTTACTCTAAGCTCTCAGTGGTACCGGACGTCCCCAGAAGCTGTGGACAACTTTCTCTCTGTCCAGTTCCACAGCATGGTCTTGTACTCCAGCGCCCTCAGCAGCAGGGGAGGGGGATGCAGCCAGTGACTGCCCCCAGGTATCCACTGACGTTGTGCCAGAGGATGTTTCAGTTTGGCCAGCTTTGGCCACCTTGTTCCTGGGGTGGAGGGGCTGGGGAGGTGGCTCAGGAGAAGACACTATCCCTTAGCTCTGTGCCCTCCACATCCTGCTTTTCTCCATTAATTAAGCCCTCATGAATCTCCCAACTCAGTCTAAGCATCCCTTCTCCAACCCCATCCCCGAGGGTCAAGTCCCCTGTCTTGTGTCCTACAGTATCTGGACTTTACTCCTGGAAAAGCAACATGGGATAGAAACATGGAAGAGCAACATGGGATGGTGCGTGTAATCTCAAACCTTTTGTCAACATTTTTAGAAAGTCAACAAAGAAGGGATTTTATTTAGCCCAGATGTGTCAGCTTGCTAAGGGGACCGGAACAGAGAACCACAAACGGAGTGGTGGAAACACCGGAAGTGTCTCGCCCACAGTCCTGGGCCCTGGAAGCCCGAGGTCAAGATGGCCCCTGAGGGCTGGGACGACAATGTGCTCCAGGCCTCTCGGCCAGCCTCTGTGGGAGGTGGCAGGCCCTCTGCGGCATCCCATGGCTTGGGAATGGTGTCTCCCATTGTCTTCCCGAGAGTAGGTCACTGCCCCTTCACTAGGTGCCCTTTAGTAAGGACGCCAGTCTGCTGGGCTGGGAATGACCTCATCTCAACGAATTCCATCCACAACGACTGTTTCCAAATAGTCACGTTCCAAGGTGCTGGGGTTAGAGCTTCAACACGTGGCCTGGTGGGGACACAATCCCAACCCCTAAGAGACTCGAGATATTTTCATTGCATCTTGTCGTTGATATAAAAACTCCAGAAATATTTTATTTTCTTCACACTAAGTCTTTGAAATACGGTAGTGAATTTTATACTTATACCATGATATAGAGTGGTGTATTTTTATACTTGTAATTATACTTATAGCAGAAAATTTTCATCGTAGCTATTTCTTCTATCCTTGTACCTTATAAAATTTCCAGTTGGAAAAAAAATCATATACCCCAAAATTTCAAAACATTTAAAATTTTCCAACAATGGAACAATGAGCACTAAATGAATTATTTCCTTTTGATATGCACGGAATGTAAGCACACAGTGGGTCTTCAGTTCCAAGAGGTCGTGTAGTTAAGTGGTGGAACAGCACCTAACCCAGGTTGGGGTGGCCTTCTTTCTGTCCCCTGAGTGTGTAAGGGGCATCCTTTGCTGACATTGTCAGTGAAATCTGACGTTGTGTGTCCCTGGATTGTGCTGTTCCTTGAACCAGTGAATTCTACATTTGTAAGATATAGAATTTACTTTGTCCATTTGCCACTTACTATTAAGAATGCAAACACAATGTCATTTAATTCTCACATCAGGAATCTCTGTTTTAGTCAGCCTTTTCATCATTGTGACCAAAAGACCTGAGGAGAACAACACAGAAGTAGAATTTTATTTGGGGGCTCACGGTTCCAGAGGTCCCAGTCCACAGACGGCCAACTCCATTGCTCCAGGCCTAAGGTCAGGCATGGCAGAAGGACATGGTGAGGGAAGCAGCTCAGGATGTGGCAACAGGAAGCTGGGGGTGGGGGTGGGGGGCTCCCTAGAGACAAGGTATAAACCCCCAAGGCACTTCCCCAGGACTCACCTCCTCTAACCACACGCTCCTGCCTACAGTTACCACCCAGTGAATCCATATCTGTGGATTAATCCACTGGTTGGGTTAAAGCTCTCATAACCCAATCACTTAGGCTCTGAATGTTCTTGCATTTCTTACCTTGAGCTTTTGGGGCACCCCTCATATCTAAGCAATAACACAGCTTCTGTTTTAGCAATAAAGAACCTGAGGCTCAGAGAACTTAAGTAACAAGTTCGTCAGCCACTGGGACTCCCCTGCATTTCCTGCTTTCTCCAATGAGGGTGGCATCGCCACGTGTCTGCAGTGGCTCCTGTGGACAGGGCACAGAGGAGAGAATGACAACCCACAAACACTGACTGTGAGTAGCAGGACGTTTTAATTTCCAGTAAAAAAAATAAAATAAAGATGGAACATTCAGACACTTAGGGGGAAAAGAGCCAGATTCAAAGAGGGTCATCGAGGGGCTGGGGATATGGCTCGGTTGGTAGAGTGTTCACCTCGCATGCCCAAGGCCATGGGTTCAATCCCCAGCACCACCAAAAAACAAACAGACAGACAGACAAAGAGCCTCACTGAGAAACACTTCAGAGCTGGGGAGGAAGAGATGACGCCAGTGTACACACGGTGGCTGAACCGCAAGACACGTGACAGTTCATGTCTGACAGCGTCTCCCTCCTCTTTGGACTTGGTCTTTGTCCAGCTGGTTCTGTGGGGCCACAGAGGACAAATCCGTCTGGAAACTTACATCTGAGCTCAGGGGGCTCCTGTCCCCTCCCACTACCCCATCATTAGGGACAAATGAAACATCGTAATGAAGCAGAGAAGTCACTGTGGTTTGTGTCCCCCCACCACCCCTCAAAGTCCACAGGTGAGAAAGGTAATTCCTGGGTTTGGGGGTTTGGCTTTGGGGAGGTGAATAGGGTTAGATGACGTCATGAGGATGGGTCCCCTGTGGTGGCGTTAGTGGCTTCGTAAGAAGAGGAAGAGAGACCTGAGCTGTCAGGCTTGTTCTGTCTCGACATGGGATGTCCTCCGCCATGTTGGGATGCCTCGGGAAGGCCGTGACCAGATCCCAGTGCTCTGCTCTTGGACTTCACAGCCTCCATGACCGTGAGCCAAATAATCTTCTATTCTTTATAAATTACCTGGTCTCGGGTATTTTGCTATAGCAACAGAAAACAAACTAAGACGGAACTTTTAGGAGAAGGAAACTCTCGTAGAGACGGAAGGATGGGCATGGACACACTAGCATCTCTGTTAACAGAGGCTGGAAGGCCCATTCTCTGAATATCTCACTAGTTCTCACAGCCTTCTCCCAGATGAGGGAACTGGGGCTCAGAGAGGTTGGACAACTTGTTTGGGTCACACAGTGTTCAAGGGACAAAGCTGGAGCATTATCCTTCATCGTCATGGAGACCTGTCCTGGAAGCCTGGTGGTTGCTCTGCAGTTGCGTTCTTCCCTGTTTTCCTCACATCTCCCCGCAGTGCTTGGTGATGTCCGTCTGATTCCTCCCGCCTCGTTGCCTTGTGCTTTCACATGAGGACAGGCGAATGGCAGGGGCATCACCGGAGGTCTCAGGTGTGTTTATGAGACCCCTCCCCCAGGTGCGGGGGTCAGAATCCTCAGGAGTCAGAGGCTTCCTGATGGACAGTTGGAAGGCCCGAGCTCCCAGTTATGCTGTATTCTCTATTAATGCACAGTGTGTTCTGCAGCACTCACTGGCCCTGGGCACCTTCCACAGTTCTATGAGAAATAGTTTTTTCTGGAATTACGTGGAACTTTGGCGCTTCTAGCCTCTGCTCTCCAACCTACAGCTGGGTGAACTCGAGTGCAGCCTTCACCCTGCCCGGAGGATCGGCTTCCCCATCTGGGAAGTGGTGAGCCAAGTCCACCCTCGCAGGGTTTGTTAGGTAGGAGAACTTTAGACCTCACTTAAATATTTATTTTCTCCTGAGTCCTGCCCCCATATAATGTGTACAAATATTAAATGTTCTTCATACATAAAACAGTAGGATTTTTGCCACCCTCAAACCAGCTTTCCCACTGAGATCCGTGTCATTTTTCTACATGAGCCACCAAAACCAGGTTCCAGACAATCTGTTTCCAACACAAGCATCAGTGCCGAGAGCCACACTGGTCCCTCTCCCCCAGGTCACCTTCCTCAAGGGTGCGGGGACAGGAGGGCAGATGGGAAGACTGCAGAGCCATGTCCTCAGGCATGGGGGATGTGGCACACACTGTACTTCTTTGTAGAGTCACAGAACCTGCCTCTCTGGATGGAGATCTAATTTCCTGGCACTGGCCTCCCCCTGGGTTGGTCAATCTGCCTGGACTTGCCAAGGCAGCTGCAGGTGCAGGACCCTTTCTCACTGGCATATTGGGACCACTGGGCATAAAGGGTCCTCCGGCTGCTGTGTCCCGTGTCTGGGGAAGGGCGATGGTCATCGTCTCCTAGCTTTTTGGAGACAATGGATAAATTTGTGGATAAATGGTTCTAGGTCAAACAGGTACGATTTAAAAATCAGATATCACCATGTCATTGAATCATAAAAGTTTGTCTCTTCAAGCTCCTATTAGGAAAACCAGGGCTGCGAGGGACTCACTCCTTCCTTCCCTGGTGTTCGCGGAGCACCTGACCTGCGCCAGGCTCTGTTCCGGGGCCCGGGGGCTGGCATGTTCTTGGAGCTTCCCTGCCAGAGCGGGAGACACCGGGAGGCGCTCTGCAAGGGTGTGGGGAGGTGTCTTTGAGGAGTGCGGGTGGCCCTTGATGAGACAGGCAAGTCCGGGGACAGTGGGGAGGTCATTCTGGAGAGAGGGACAGAAGGCCCAAAGGCCCTGGGGCAGGAGAGGACCCGGTGTGTTCAAGGAGCAGAAAGGAGGCTGCGGGGCGGCTCGGAGGGGTGCAGACGGGGACCTGCAGGCCGGATGGCCAGGGCAGCAGGAGCAGGCAGGGCGGGGGAGTCCCAGGATGACCACACAGCGTCCACAGGACATGCTGCTCACAGGCTGGACCCCACAACCAAGCAGGGAGCAGGAGGCCAGGTCTCGGGACACTGGGAGGGCGTGATGGGGCTTGGACTCGCCGTGGTACCACATACAACTACAATTCTATATTCACCAACCCAAAGGCACCTGCACTGTGGATTGGACACACGAACATTCAACATTCAGTAACTGAGAAGGAGGAGCAGGGTCGTGACAGTGACACAGAGCTTGAACATGTATCGAGCACTTGCTATGGACAGATCCTGAGCAAATCACTTTATCTCATCTTTAAACTTCACCCCTACCCTCTGGGGTACGCACGAGTATCATCCCCAACCCAGCAGGCACAGTGAGGAGGGCCTGGCTAGGAAGGCACCGACCCCGAATTTGAACTCAGACCTACGCGACTCTTACCTGTAGTCCAGCTGGTCAGCCGGGCCCCCTTTCACATAAAGATAACCCTCCAAGGTCCCCTTTGGGTCTGGACTTTGTAAGCCTAGGGTCTTTCCCAAGTTGTCAGGGTGGGCTGTGGGGGCAGGCCCTAGGGAGAGGCCAATGACCACGGCTAAGAGAGGGGACTGTGACTCCTTCTGCCCTGTGCAGTACCTGGCTCCAGGTGAGCCCTCAGCAATGTCTGCTCAGCAAAGGTCTGAAGGAGTGAACGAACCCACCACCCCTGAGCCCAAGACATTTGCTCTCTCCCAAACCAGAAGCTGTTTCACCTCCTGGAACTAACACTCGCTCAGGAATACGAGTGGCAGTCCCTGGCCTGGGGGTGGGCTGTGGCTGGGTGGACCATTTTCACTCATTGACATTTGCCTGGGATCCGTCATTAACAAATGTATGCCAGGTGTGAATGATGATGGTGATGATGGTGATGATCTTTAATTAGTTTTAATTAGTTTATTGAGTTGGGTGTTCTCCTAGATCCAAATACAAGCAACAGTAATATAGCACTTAAAATATCTGGTTCAAGAGTTCCAGCCCCAAATGCTTCCCACCTGCGTGAACTTGACCTGCAAGCACCTGACTGCTTCCTATGAAAACCTGGCCAGTCCTACCTCTCTCATTAAGTGAGGAGAAAAGGATATGCAAGGTCGCTCTCGACGTAAGCTCTCTGCAGTGAGATCCATCACTGTGTCCCTGTCCCACTGTTGTTCTAGTCTGTTGTCTTTAGGAGTAAAAGGAATTGGTTCCTGGTGCTTTTCCCTTCCTCTTTTGATTTCCTTTTCTCTAGAATGGAGAGAGGAGCTTGAGGGCTCCGCCCTTAATTAGATCACAGAAATCTGGCAACAACACGAGCTATTATTCTAGAAAACATTCTTTCCCACTTCGTTTGTCTGAATCAAGCCTGCTTCAGTTAAAGGAAGACACTCCAGGAATAGCAGAAGACTTTCACAGCCTTCATCAATAGCCACCAAAGCAATGCTGACCAACTACCAGAGCCAAGCAATCACGCCTGGCAGGTGGAAAGGGGCGTTGCATTGGTGGGGACGCAGTGCGACTGTCTGTTGGTGCAGGCGTAGGACCAACCCCTGCTCCGTAGGTGTGGGTCACACTTCCACACAAACCATCCAAGCACCAAGAGTGCTTAGGACCAAGAGTGGTTTGTAATCCCCCGGATGGCATCAGGCCGTGGCCAGCAGCTGCTTGGCCATTTGTCTTTGCCTTGAACACGTGTGGTGGAGAGGCACAGAGGAACGTGTGAAAAAGGAACTGGGCCCATCACAGTCTCCGCTGGGCACAGAACGGGGCTGGATGTTTCACCCTAACATTCGAAGTGGTCCCATGGATGTTTTCCTACTGTAACCACCACAAACTGGTTTAAGCCCACGCCCATGTGTCATCTCAGGGATCTGGAATCCAGAAGCCCTCGGCCAGCCTCCTTGGACTAGCCTCAGGGTGCTGAGCTCCTTCCTGGGGGCTATTTCCTTGTCTTTCTAGGGGTCCCCCATTCCTTGGCCAGGGGCCCTTTCCTCCAACTTCAAAGCCTGCCGCAGTCTGGCTGGGCACAAATCACGAGTTACTGAAGCAGGAACAAACTTTATTTCTGAACTCCAACAGCACATTCCACACACGCTCCCCGGGAACTCTCCCAAAGGTCATGCTGCAGCTGGTCCAGGAACAACCAACCGGAAATCCCTCCTCCGGCACTTCCCCAGCCAATGAGAACTCTTAGGGAATCTCTGCAAGAGCTCAACTGGAACTCAATGGGAACTCAGCAAGAACTCACTGGCGTCACCTTTCAACCACTACTTCTGGCAAAAATGCCATGCGTCATCCCAACTCAGCTATGGCCCTCAACATCTCCCGCCTTCTGTTTAATTTAACAACAAGCAATGTGGCTTAGGGACCGTGCCTGTTAGGCTGTCCAATACTACACATGGTCCTTACCCGTCATCGGATGAGCTGTCCTCAAGACATCAGCCTCCTGTCTTAGGTTGGTACCACTGCAATTGGATCATACCCGTCACTGACTACCGGTCCAGCATACAGCCATACTTGTGGATAGGCCTATGCACCAGTGGGGGGGTGAGGTGCTTTGCCTCACCTCTGTTGGCCCCCAAATTTTAGACCATCACTAGCAGAAGGGAGGAGGATACAGAAATGCCACGACACTAAGCCAATTGACGGCTCCTATGGAAAAATTGTACCACTGGTGACACAATCAGCAAAGATATGCCAGCGCTACCACAATTTGCTGCACCAACAGATAGTTCACAATGTATACAGATGATACATAGTCCAGGCAAGTTCTGCAAGCAGTTCAAAGCAGAGGAATCTATCAATGTGTCCATTTCCTCCCAAAGTAAATTGACTCCTTGATTGAGCATTACTTGTTGAGTTATTCATTGATGCATCTGTTTATACAGTTTACTGTGATAGCTATCGAAGTTTGGTTTAATCTTTGTCTTCACCGGCACTAGGATGAAGATAGGAATTCTGGCAATGATGGCTAAAAAAAAATTATGTAACATTCCAACAGGCACTAAGAAAACAATTTTCTGAACAATTTACATTATCCTAAACAGAATTATTAAATATAATGAAAAGGAAAGGTGAAAGTAAACAAACAGACCTGTTAACCTCCTTATTTGTTCACATATTAAAACAATCCTCAACAGCTGTTTACCCCATTTAAATCACGTGAATAAAAAAAAATTTCAGATCCATTTTTTTCATGAGCGCTCCTCATATATGATATATGGACATACGCACATACAGACATACAACACAAAACACAAGTGTGCACACATAACATACAACACATAAGACAATAGTAAAGGCCTTGTAGCTTTACACAGGTGAAATCTCCATTGCAATGTTAAAAACTCCACAGTCGAAAACATAAAACTGATCAGAACAACATTAATCTAGTTCTGTATGAGCTCAAAAAATAAAGTAGAACATTATGATGTGTGAAAAGGCAATAATAAAATAGATATTGAAAAAAGCATCCTGGTTACTACATGGGTTTGACTCTTTTTTGGATATCCCATCCTTTTATTTTTGTAACTTTCATTTGGGTCTGAAGGTATTCCCACAAGCAAGCCTCAAGGTTTTTTACATTTGAAATAGGCCTTAATGGTGTTCATTATTCATTAGCCTCCAGGTGGGGGAGAATCACTGTTTCAGATGTAAGAATAGCCAAGCTGGAGCTCAGGATATCAGCTGTTATGGATTTGAGTCAAATCATCTTCTTTTTGGTTTGTAGAAATCGCTTTGGTTAATCTCTCTGGAATCCAAATCGGCAGCTGTTCTCCCTGTGGAAACACACAAACAGAACCCCAACTCCAGACAATCACTGGGTCAGGACCTTAGTTAATCTCTCTGGAATCCAAATCGGCTGCTGTTATCCCTGTGGAAACACACAAATAGACCCCCGACTCCAGACAATCACTGGGTCAGGACCTTTCCATTGTCCTTTAGAATATCCTTCCAAAGTACCTTGGGCTTATGTACATTTTTTGGACACATATGCCTATCTGCAGCACTAAGCCCTGATGAATCCAAATTTTAAAAGTTTAGAGTAAAAAGTGTTATTTTAAGTTTATCTTTGGGGGATATACACCCCTTTCCAATTCCCTCTTTTTGCTTTAATAAGTACATTTTAACAGTTTGATGAGCTCTTTCAACTATGCCTTGTCCCTGTGGATTGTATGGGATTCCTGTTATATAAGTAATGCCAAATGATGGGCAAAATTGTTTAAAAGAGGTAGAAGTATAACCAGGACCATTATCTGTTTTTAACTGTTTTGGAACGCCCACAGTGGCAAAATTTTGTAAGCAATGAGCTATAATATCTTTAGTTTTTTCTCCGGCATGAAGGGAGCCCATCAAAAATCCGGAAGAAGTATCAACTGTGACATGCAAATATTTTAATTTTCCAAATTCTGGCAAGTTTGTGATGTCCATCTGCAAAATATGGTTAGATATCAATCCTCTAGGATTGATTCCAAGATTAACTTGTGGTAAAAAGGTCACACAATTTTGACATTGTTTTATTATTTGTCTAGCTTGCTCCTTAGTTATTTTAAAACGCTTTTGTAAAGTATTAGCATTGACATGGAACCTTTTATGAAAATTTGTAGCTTCTTCTAGTGTAGAGAAAATATGTATGTCATGTGTAGTTTTATCTGCTAAATCTTTGCCCAAACTAAGGGCTCCAGGCAATCCTGTATGTGCTCTGATATATCCTATAAAGAATGGATCTTTCCTGTCCCAGATTAGACTTTGTATAGTGGAAAACAAAGAGAAAACAGTAGAGGAAGGGGAAATCCTACCAGCATCTTCAAGGGATACTATAGCATTAGCTATATACTGACTATCAGAAAATAAATAAAGAATCTTTAAACATCACAAAAGCTTGTAAAACTGCATTAAGCTCTACCTTTTGAGCTGATTGTTTGGGTACTAAAAATGTAAAAGTTTGATCAGGGGTAACTATTGCTGCTGTACCATTATTTGACCCATCAGTGAATATATTTGGTGCATTCATGATAGGGGTTTTTCTTGTCATTTTTGGAAAAACTACAGGATGTGAAGACCAAAAAGACAATAAAGGATTAGATGGTAAGTGATTATCAAATGAAACATTAGATTTACACATGATTATTGCCCAAGTATTTAACTCATTAGCTAACTCATCAATTTGATCCATAGTATATGGAGTAATAATTTTACTGGGAGAAATTCCAAACACTCCCTTTGCTGCTTTTATTCCTTTGAGTATTAATTGTCCTACAGCCTCAGGATACCTAGTAAAAATAGTGTTAGGAGAATAAGATAAATGTATCCACAATAATGGACCTTCTTGCCAAAATACTCCTGTAGGAATATTTTTTGTTGGTAGTACAATAAATAATAAAGGCAAACTTATATCAATTCTATCCAAATGCATATTTTCCATATATTTTTCAATAATTTTTAATGCCTTTCTTGCTTCAGGCATCAACATGCGGGGTGAATTTGGATCTGATGAACCTTTTAGGATATCAAATAAAGGTCCCAACTCTCCTGTTGGTATACCTAGATAAGGTCTTATCCAATTTATGTCTCCTAATAACTTTTGAAAGTCGTTAAGTGATTTGAGTTGATCTACTCGTATTTGAATTTTTGATGGACGGACCATGGTTGAGGATAATAGAACTCCTAAATAATTAATTGGAAAATTTAATTGTACTTTATCTATTGCTATCTCTAGATCATAATTTTTTTAATAAGTTTGTAAGTGTGGCATAAACATTCTAGCAATGTGTTTTTATCTTTGTGTGCTAATAGTACATCATCCATATAATGAAATATTTGTAGTTCAGGATTTTGATTTCTAAGTGGCTGGATTGCTTTGTTAACATAAAGTTGACACATAGTTGGACTGTTAGCCATTCCTTGAGGGAGTACTTTCCATTCATATCTCTGATCAGGACCTTCATGATTCAGTGCAGGGATAGTAAATGCAAAACGTGGACTATCCTCAGGATGAATTGGAATTGAAAAAAAACAATCTTTAATATCTATAGCTAAAACATACCAGTTTTTTGGCAAAGCAGACAATTGAGAAATCCCTGATCGAGCAGGTTCCATAATAACCATCTCATTATTAATGGCTCTTAAATCTTGCAATAATCTCCATTTACCAGATTTCTATTTAATGACAAAAATGGGAGTATTATGGGGAGATACAGAAGGTTGTATGTGTCCCTCCGCTAATTGTTGTTTGACCAGGTCATGGGCTGCTTATATCTTTTCTTTAGTCAGGGGCCACTGAGGAACCCATACTGGTCTATCTGATTTCCAAGTAATTTTTATTGTCTCAGTGACCCCTTCTGAAAACCCAATCCATGTCTATTTATTCCTTGATCTATTTGAATTGGTGCTGCTATACCTTGTTCTTATTCTCCTAATCTTTTTTCTTTCCTAAAACCTTGTCTAGCCCTAATAGTGGACGCATTTGGATTGATGTTATTGATTAATGTCAAACCTAAGTGATCTAAGACATCTCGTCCCCATAAATTTATAGGAAGATGATCCAATACATATGGCTGTATAGTTCCTTCACATCCTTCAGGATCCTTCCAATCTAATACCATTGCACTTCTATGGGGATTCGTTGCCACTCCTAGGCCTTGAAGTGTTTGAGTGGCTTGTTGTAATGGCCAATGTTTTGGCCATTCTTGATGAGATATGATGCTAAGGTCTGCACCTGTATCCAGTAGCCCATTAAATTCATGTCCTTGAATATTTAGTTTTAGCATGGGGCGAGAATCTAAATTTAAAGACAGCATAGCCCAATCCATACCTGTGGAGCCTAATCCCCTGGAACCTCTTTCTATAGTACTACAGGAAATTTTATCATGTAGGGTATTATTAATAACTGTGCTATTCTATCTCCTGGTGAAATTACTGATATGCCCTTTGCAGAACTAGGTATAATTTTTATTTCACCTTCATAATTGGGATCAATTACCCCAGGACTTACCATAAGTCCTTTTAGTGTAAAAGAAATACATCCCAATAATAAGCCTACTGTTCCTTTGGGAAGAGGTCCTTTTACTCCTGTGGGAATGATTTGAACTCCCATCTCTGGAGTTAGTACTGCTCTGGCAGAGGCACAGATGTCCAACCCTACACTCCCTCTGGTTCGTCTGATGAGAGATCTGATGGACAATGTGTCCTGGGCACTACTCTGATGGTGTTGCTGGGTTCCTCCAGTGTCCCATATATTTGTGGTCATGGGCCCCGGAGCATTGGGCCTCCCTGTCCGTTTTTTGGCAATGGAGCCCGATGCCTTGCTCCACGATATCGTGGGTAAACACCTGGTCCTTGTCCGTTTTTTGATAATGGAGTAACCTCTATGGTGGTTTGAGAATGGCATTCATTAGCCCAATGTCTCCCTCTATGGCATCGTGGGCAAATACCCGGTATTCTACTCCTTTGATACCTAGCTTTGTTAAACCCTCCTCCTATGGGGCAATTCCTTTTAAAATGTCCTGTTTGTTCACAATTGTAGCATGTTTTCAGCCTGGCATCTAAAGCCTGTTGTACTGCAGCTGCCAAGACTTGCCCTTGTTCATTAATGTCTCTACATAATTTAATATATGTGTTTAAATCTCCATGTTTCCATGGTCTAATGACCTCTCTGCACCAACGATTTGCTTGGTCATAAGCCAGTTGTTTTATTAATGGCATTGCTTGTTCTGTATCCCCAAAAACTCTGGTAGCTGTTTGAATAAGCCTATCTACAAATTCAGCGTAAGATTCATTAGCTCCTTGTATTATCTTAGATAATTGACCTTGTAAATCTCCATGTCCTTGTAAAGTTTTCCATGCCCTAATTGCATCTGCAGCAATTTGTGAATATATAGCAGAATCATATTCAATTTGTTGCCGTTGACCCTCATAAGGTCCTTTTCCTAACAACAAATCTAGATTTCTTTGAGGGTAACCAGCTGCTGCATTTCGCCTAGCTATCTCCATGCAAAATTCCTCATTGGCAACCTTCCATAACAAATATTGCCCTCCATTTAGCACAGATTTACACATACTAGCCCAATCTGCTGGCGTCATGTCCAAGTTGGTAATGGATTCGACCATGCTTACAGTGAAGGGTGCTTGGGGACCATAGGTTGTTACAGCCTCCTTTAACTGCTTCACTGTTTTGAAATCTAAAGCATGGTGAATTCGCTGCCCTCCTGCCTGCTCAAGTACAGGGCATACTAATCTTTGAGGTCCTGTCTCAGGATCCCATCTATCAACTACGGGGGTTGAGGGCCACTGTTTCCATAGGTGGAGCTGTTGGTTGAATTACGCCCTCTGGTGATAGAACGGTGTTAGTAGCAGCCTCCTGTTGTAGCTTCCCCCCTGATAGCTGTTTCTCCTCTAAGCTTTCTTTCTTTAAATTTTCTTCCTCTATCTGACTAGCTGGAGAGACCTTCTCTTTTGCTTGATCTAACATGTTTTCTACCATAGTCTGGACCTCTAACAATTTACTTAACACTCTTTCAGTTTGTTTTTTACTAATTTCTAATCTACTATAAAGATAACGCAATCCAATAAGATAACAGAAAACAAAACCAAAACAGAATGAAACAAAAACGGAACAAAAAATCGTTGTATCAATTTTCCTATTTTCTTGACATGTGCATTTGTGGTCTATTTCTATCTCTTCCTCAGGGGCAAACAACTTCAAACCTTGAGCCAACCATTTTTCCCAGTTTGCCTGAGAAAGTTCTAGGGATAGGCAGCTTGAAACAAAAACAAAACAAATCAAAACAAGAACACATTGTTTTTTGAAATGGTCATCCATTCTCTCGCCTTCCCTCAGGGGCGAGCAATTTCACTTACCTCTAAGCTTCAGGCGTCCCCCGCACGGGCCGCCAAATGCCGCAGTCTGGCTGGGCACAAATCACGAGCCACTGAAGCAGGAACAAACTTTATTTCTGAACTCCACCAGCCCACTCCACACAGGCTTCCCGGGAACTCTCCCGAAGGCCATGCGGCTGGTCCAGGAACAACCAACCGGAAATCCCTTCTCTGGCACTTCCCCAACCAATGAGAACTCTTAGGGAATCTCCGCGGAGCTCAACTGGAACTCAACGGGAACTCCGCGAGAACTTGCTGGCGTCACCTCTCAACCACTACTTCTGGCAAAAATGCCATGCGTCATCCCAACTCGGCTGTGGCCCTCAACAAAAGCCTAACCTCCAACCCCAGCTTCGTTGTCCCTCTCCTTTTTCATCCCGGATGCTCCTGCCTCCCTCTCATAAGGCCCTTCATGGTCCATGGGGACACCGGGCAATTCAGCCTCATGTCCCCATCTCAGAATCCTTAACTTTATCACATCTGGACAATCAAGGTAACGTACTCACAGAGTCCAGGGACTGGGCGGCAGACCTCCTCGGGGAGCATCCCCCTGTTGCCATGAGGGGACATGAAGAGGAATGGGGCCGAGTCTCCTGGGAAGGCGGAGAGCACCTGTCCCACCCCCAGCCCAGCCCTGGCATCCTGGGCAGCTTTACTAGAAGTGTGTCATCAGGAGACGGTCCAGGTCCTGGGTGGCTCAGTCCCAGGTCCCCTCACCTTTCCCTGCTCTGTCCCCTGGGGACTGTCTCTCTCTCTCTGAGGCTGCTTGTCGGGGAGCTGCTGGCTGGGGTCACAGAAGAGGGACTAGCGAGGGACAGAAGGTGGAGGAAGGAAGAGCTGGGCATCTCCCCCTCCCCCTTCACCTCAGGTGTCCTCTCAGCTTCACATCCCCCCACGTAAGCCCACCATGCTCCCAGCTCCCTGCAGGTGGCCCTGACCCCTGGGCTCGGGTAATACCACCTCCTTCCTGGGAGTGGCATGGCTTCCTGTTGCTGCTAATTTCTGGGTGACCTCTCTGTCGCCTAGTGACTTATCAGCCCCTCCATCACCAATGTGACAAATTCCTGCATGAAATTTCCTCTCTACAAATACCTCAAGTGGCTTCTACATGCCTAGTTGGGCCTTGATTGATGAAGTTGATAAGAAACTATTGTAAGTAGGCTTTAGAGAAAAATAGACACTTAGTTCAATGAAACTGTCACCACTCAAATTAGTTCTGAAATTCTTGTTTCTTTGGGAATTGTCTTAGTACCAAGTTTTCAAGACAAAAAAAAGATCAACTGTAATAAAGTAACCAAGAAAGTGTTCGCTGTAATAAACCACCACAAACGTGGTAGCTTCAAACCACAGAAATGCGTGCTCTCAGAAGTGTAGGCCAGAAGCCTAAAATCCAGGTGTCAGCAAGGCTGTGTCCCTCCGGCTGCTCCAGGGGAGAGTCCTCTGTCGCCTCCTCCGGCTCTGGCAGCTGCCAATGAGCCTGGGCTTGTGGCTGGGTCTTCAGTCTCCGCCTCCAACTTCACACCACCTTCTGCTCTTTGTGGTCTCAAATCTCCCTATGCCTTCCTCCTGCAGGGACACTCACTGTTGGATATAAGGCCACCAGGGTAATCCCGCAGGAACTCATCTCAAGATCTTTAACTTAATCACATCTGCAAAGACCCCTTTTTTCCAATAAGGTCCCATTTACAGATTCCGCTCGCTAAGACACAGGCAGACCTTTTGGAGGGAGAGACAGCACCCAACCTGCTACGGCTACTTGCTTGCTCTGGAGACAGTGATATGGATTAACTGGGTGGTAACCATAGGCAGGAAGTAAATCTCTCTCTCTCTCTCTCTCTCTCTCTCTCTCTCTCTCACACACACACACACACACACACACACACACACACAAATTCCATCACCCGCTTCATTTACCCAACCTAGCGGTCAAGTTTTTGCTTTTTCAAAGGTCACATCAACTCTTAAAAGACAAGCCATTTGCCCCACAGCAAATAGCAGAAGGCCTATAGCGGTGGCTTAAGCAGAGATGAAAAACCATCTGCTGACATCCACAAAAGTTGGTCCCTGGACAAGGGAGGCTGTGGTGTGTTCCACCCATCAGCAGGAAAGGGACCGGGGCCTCTGACCTAGGAGGTGTCGTCAATCTCCTTTACACTTCTGCACCCTTCCTCTGCCGTTGGCTTTTCCATTTTTAACCCAAATGTCTGTTTTCCAGCTTATTCATAGTACATGTGAGCCTGCCAACTTAAACGTGGCTGAGACTTCCATTGGGCCTGTGAAGGGGAGAGAGGCTGTTCATAAAGGCGTGATTTTTCACAGTGTCATCTGAAGGTGTCATTTCCATCATGACCCGGGCCCTGGCTCAAGTCAGCTGAGGATCCGGCAGTGACCCTGGCGAAGGCTCTGGATAGCTTTGCCGAGATTGTACCCAGTGACTGCTTCAGAGCAAATACAGACTTTCACTGCAACGTAGCTGCACTGACTAATGTGCACCCAGAATAACAGGAAAAAGAGCATTAGATGTCGAAATAGAACAAGTCGTTGCCCCAGGTTTAAAAAAAAAAAAGCGAGGTGCTCCATAAATGAGTCAAATTCCCTGCTATTTTTAACGCAGGGGGAACATCCCATGCAGAAGCTTGTAGTCTTTACCAAGGGAGCTGGAGCTGTCTGAGCCCCAGGATGCGCCCTGGTGGGAGCTAGAAGGCGCCCCTCTCCCGTCGCCCCGGCTGGGGAAGGCTTTTCCCAAAAGACAGGAAGAGGTTTCCTGCAGCATCAACTAAAATGTCAAGAAGACAGAGCCTCCCCAATCTCCTGTGGGACTGACCCTGCGGACACAGTGTGGGGACGATTCCAGCACAACACCCATCTGACTCATATTTTAAGAAACTCAGACTTTCCCTGGAGAAATTCAAGCTACCCGTCACGACGCTAAGGCCACATGGACATCCCCAATATTTACAACACCCCCTGTCCCTTTGGTAGATAAGGAAGTTAGGATTCCAGGAAAGCAAAGGATTTACCCCAGGCCACACATGGAATTCCCTCAATTCCAAACGCCATTGATTGCGGGACTCGCCATTGATCCCCTAACCGTTTTTCAGGGACCAACAACAACAACAACAAAAAATACACTTCACTAAGTGTACAGCTCGCTGTAAGATGAACTTGGCTTTCAGAAACATTAAAATTTGAAGGGAAAAGGGGGCATCTGGACTCCGTGGAGCCGTGGTGGGACATCCACCCGAGGTGGCGCACCCAGGGGCCGTCTGATCCCCTCTCTGCAGCCTACCCACTGCCTGCTCTGTGCCAGGTGCCGGTGGTGGCAGGATGGGTAATCTGTGCCGATCACATAACAAACTCCTCGTTTAGTGCTTCTCTTCCCTTGTCAGCTTTTCTGTGACCTTTATCAATAAGGACATTTTTTTTCACCTTATATCAGGCATCACTAATTTATCATCTTCATCTATTTCTTTATTCTGCAAATATTGTGAACCAGACCCTGGGTCAAGCCCTGGACGGGCAGTGAGAACAACCCTCCCTTTCCCTGTAGCCTACACTTGTGTGGAAAAGTGGAGAGAAAGGAGGCAGGACCATTATCAAATGCTCATTCAGGCCCCGGAGAGGTGGGACTGGGTCGCGTGCTGCAAGGGAAGGTCCTCTGTGCTCTGAAAGCCCCTAGAGGGTTTGATCTGGTCTGGGAGATGGAGGATGGCATCTCTGAACCAAGGCCTGGAAAGTAGGCAGAAAGAGTGTCTTCGGCAGAGGGCAGAGTAAGTGCAAAGGCCCTGGGGTGGACAAGAACTGGAAGGTATGAGGAAGTGCAAGCAGGACAGTGTCCTCAGAGTATAGGGAGTGAGGGGGCTGGCAAGGTGGCAGGGGCTTCATGGATGGCTGTAGAGGTCACAAGGCCACTGTGCAGAGTGACAGGTAAGAACAGGTTCCGGAGCAAGTATCTTTGGGATCAGATCCCTGCTCTATCACTTATTAGTATGCTACCTAATTTCTCTGTTTGCTAGTGTGAAATGTGAGGCTGTTAGTGGGAGGGTCAAATTAATACAGATGTGCATAACATTTGTCTGCACAGTGCTTGGCACACAGTGCTGGGTACCTCTTAGCTATTATGCCAAGAGCAACAGGGAGACAGAGCGGCGTATAGCAGGAAAGGGACATGATCAGGTTTGTGTTTTAGGAAGACCACCCCTCACTGGGTAGAGAATGGGTTGTGGGGAGGGGGAAGCTGCCGCTTGTTGCAGTGGTCCAGGGGAGAGTTGAACAGGGACCTGGAGTGCAGGTGCAGAAAAGTGGACAGAAGGAAGGGGCAGTGAGAGATGGAATCACAGGCCGAGGAGAGAGAGGAGGATCCCCTCCCGCTCCACGCCACCATCCAGAGGAGTCCTGCTGTGGAACAAGACTCAAGGCAAAGACACGAAGGTCATTTGCAATGAATGACAAGGAAGTCAGGAAATGAAAAAACGCCAAGACATTTAAAAGCACAGAACAAAACACCTGCACAAGGCTGCCAACTCTCCGCGACGCCCCGGCGGAAGAACAGCTGTTTTCAGGCAGGATCGTCATCCCCACATCTGCCGGAGCCGGTACTGCATGAGTACGGGGTGGAGGCGTTTTGCTCGTCCTCAGCAGCTGTCAGGACATGCCCCAGAATTGGCTGATTTCGGGCACTAGAGCTAGATAAGGGGATCGGTTATTTTGGCTCTGTTGTTTATCTCGGGACACAGAGTGTCGTGTTTTTATGTCTCTGGGGCAGGGTGGGCACTCTTCTCTGCTTCCCTCTGAGGTTTGCTTCTTCACTCTCTCCCTGCCCCCGTTTGTCTTCTCCAGTCTCTTTGGGTCCTCCGGCCTCCCTGAGCGTCCCTGTGCTGGGGACTTCCCACCTGCCAGAGACTCTGAGCGCCAGAAATTCAGGGAGAAACGGGGGTGGTTGGAAAGCTGCCGGCCACCCTGCAGAGTGCTGACAGGATAGTGTCCCTTGGTGCAGTAACATCTCCCCAAATTCACGCCCACCAGGAACGTGACCTCATGTGGAAGTAGGGTCCAGGCGGGTCTGATTAAAGATCTCCATCAGCCTGGGCTGAGGAAGGGTCAGCAATCCACTGAGCATCATCCTTGTAAGAGGAAAACACCGGGGGACAGAAGAGAAGGTGATGTGGCTAAAGCCATGGTCAATAGGCCAGGGAGGACCAGGAGCCACCAGAAACCGGAAGTGGCGGGGAGGCACTGTCCCCGGGACTCTGGAAGGAGCATGGCGTTGCCCTTGGTTTTGACCTCCGGCCTCTGGAGCTGTGAGAGAATCCCTTTCTGCTGTTTTAAGCTACCACTTTAGGGGACAGTCATGGCAGCCCCAGGACACCCGTGCAGGTGGAGGAGTACAGGGGACCAGGGGGGATGGAGGAGAGGGACCAGGGGCATGGCAGAGGGGTGGAGGTGTCAAGGGGAGGGAGGATGGGTCTGAAACAGGAGTCCCCATCCCTTCTGCTAAAAGGGAGAATCATCCCCCATCTAGATTTGCAGAGCCTAGCTGGCTCTTTTTTATGATTCTAGAATCGCGTAGAGCAGTCCCCAGCACATCGCCCCAGAATTCACCCTGCCACACAGGCAGGCTGCATTATGGCCAGAGAAAAGCGAGGGACCCACAGAAAAATGGAAGAGAGGTAGAGAGAGAGCCCGATTGGTCACAGCTGTGTCTGTCTCATTGGCTCCTGGTTTGCACAGGTAATTGATTGTGATTGGCTGAGACGCAGCTCTTTGTTACAGGACTGCTGTGGTCTGTGGTCACGTCCAGTTAGGTCACACTTCAGTGTGTACGAGAAACCTTTAGGCCAAACTTAATTCAGCTTAACACTTCCCTTCTGTTGGAGTTAGGAGCTTGAGTGTCCTACAAAGGCCGACGTGTTACGGGCTTTGGTCAGGGCTGGGGATGTGACTCAAGCGGTAGTGCGCTGGCCTGGCATGCGTGCGGCCTGGGTTCGATCCTCAGCACCACATACAAACAAAGATGTTGTGTCCGCCGAAAACTGAAAAATAAATATTAAAAAAATTCTCTCTCTCTCTCTCTCTCTCTCTCTCTCTCTCAAAAAAAAAAAAAAAAAAAAGGCTTTGGTCACCTGCCCACTGGCAATTGAGAGGGGAGGTGTGGAGCCTTTAAGGGGTGGCGCCTAGTGGAAGGAAGTTAGTTCATTGTAGATGTGCCCTTGGAGGGGACCCTGGGACTCTGGCCCCTTCATGTTGCTTTCCTTCACTTCCCAAATGCCATTAGGTGAACAGGGCTCCTCCACCACACTGTCCTTCCATGACATACAGTGCCATCATGGGCCCAAAGCAACAGGGACAAGCGACCATGGAGTGAAACTTCTGAAATCATGAGCCAAAATAAACCTTTTCTCCTTTAACTTGATTATCTGAGGTACTTTGTCACAGTGTGGAAGGCTCACTAACACACCTTCCAGGAGACTGACTTTCAAGACCAGCCTTGGTGAGAGTATTATCTCAGAATCAGAAAGAAGACTCTGTTGAAATGATAAAATATAGAAGGTCCGGCAAAATTGCTAACTGCCCGCAAATACCCTTCTCCCTTTGTCCTTGGTAACAGCCCTGCCCCCAAGTTTTATCTGAGCCCAAGGCCACCACCACCACCTGGCCCATTTCCCAAGGTCCTTTGCAGCCGGGGCACCACGTGACTGGATCTTTACCACAGTCAATATGGGGAAGTGACCTGTGATTTTGGAGTCTTGACTCCGGAACACTTGGGTGTGAGCACTCCCTCCTCTTCTCATGAACTGGAAGGCAGACGTGGTGCCAAGGAGACGACTTTGAGCACGTAGCCAAGAGCAACCGTGAGGCCTGTGCTCTCACGCGGCAGCCGCTGGCCTCAGGAGGGCTCCAGGCGCTCACGTTGAGGTGCCATAGTGTGTACACACTGGATTTCAGAGACGAGGTGCCAGTACAATATCTCATTAGAACTTTTAAAATGAGTTGGGGATAAAGCTCAGTTGGCAGAGTGCTTGCCTCGTATGCACAAGGCCCTGGGTTCAATCCCCAGCAACACACACACACACACACAAAAAAAACTTTCAAAATATTGATTACATTTCTAAGTGATAAGATTTTAAATAGATTGCATTAAATTTAAAACAATGCAATATTAAAATTAATTTCACAGGCTTCATTGTACTTTTTAAATGTGATGACTAAAAAGTTAAAAGTCATGTAGGAGGCTCACCTGATATTTCCATTGGGCAGCGCGAAAACAGAAGCCAGCAAACTCTGGCGCAGGGGTCAATTTCTGCCCATGATCTGTCTTTATAAATAAAGTTTTATTGGCACAAAACCATGTTCACTTGTGTGAACATAGTTTCTGTCTACCTTAGTGCTACAAAAGTAGAGTTAAGTAGTCACAATCGAGTTCTCATGGACCACGACACTGAAATGCTTCTAGTCTGGTCCTTTACAGAAGATGTAGAAGCCAGAGACCAAAAGCCACATCCTGTGGCCCAGGGCTCAACAGACAAGAGCGCCCACCCTGCCTGGAGCGTCCTCCTGTACCGGAAGTGATCAGGAAGAGAAGGAGATCTCCGTCTTGTCAGGGGCTGTGTATGATCCGGTGCCCTTAGAGCAGGTTCACATTCACCCTAAAACACGGGGCCCAGGATGAGGCTGCGGTGAGCGGCCACCAGAGGTGGAGTGCTTCAGGTGGGACAGCGGGGCACAAGTTGGGCAAGGACGTCCCCAGGCGTTGCTGGAGGGTGGGCCCGGGAAGACAGCCCTCACCAGGGACCCGTGTCTCTACAGTCGCAGTCCCATCAGGAGTGGCAGCCCATTTTGAGGAAACCAAGTGATAAAGGGCATAGGCCAATTTCTAGCTTTACTAAATGGCACACCCTTGGCACTTTAAACCCTGCGGTCACGGGGCTATCACTCATTTAAGGGCTTTGGCAGTGAGGACAGTGCTCTTTGGAAGCAGGCTCCAAAGTGTGCACCCTCTCGACCAGGGCCCAATAACTGGTCCCCAGGTGACCTTGGCAGTGTGCTCAAATGGGTCATGTCCAGACTCATAAGTGGTGCTCTCTTCTCTCCCTTGTCTCCTGTTCTTGAGGTCCTCTTCGCACCTCCTGTAAGCCAGTCCCCTTCAAGACACACTTGTGAGGTGGCGACATCCTCATTGTCTGTGACAGAGTGCCTTGGGTGATCCATGCTCCTCCTTCCCACACCTGAGAAGGCGGCCTCTTCCACAGAAACAGGAATCCGCTTACACACCGTGGGCCTGATAGCTGGACCCAGGCCACCACACTACAGCCAACCCCCCACTCCAATAGGGGAGCCTCTTGGTCTTGTTTCATAACTGCCACCGTGATACGTGGCACTGCCCACGGGCGTTCACATCAGTTTTGCATGGGATCACCCAATTATGGATCAAAAATGCATGCCAGGTGTTGGGGCAGAGTACTGTGTGTGAGTGTGTGTGACTGTGTGTGTGTGTGTGTGAATGTGTGAGTGTGTGTGAGTATGTGAGTGTGTGAGAGTATGTGTGTGTGAGTGTGCCTGTGAGTGTGCATGTGTGAGCCTGTGTGAGTGCCTGTTCAACCAATTTCCATTGTCTGCAACTGTCCATCTCCCTGCTGGAGGGACTATTTGCAGATCTTCACAGAAAACCTGTTCTTCAAGTCTGGCCCCGTCTTTGAACTCGGCCTCCGTGGAGGTTCAGAGGTGTCGTTTCATGAACTTCCATTCCCTCAGCTCCGCCGCAGAGCACAGGCTAGACCAGGAGA
Organism: Callospermophilus lateralis; assembly: GCF_048772815.1. Taxonomy (NCBI): domain Eukaryota; kingdom Metazoa; phylum Chordata; class Mammalia; order Rodentia; family Sciuridae; genus Callospermophilus; species Callospermophilus lateralis. Next base: position 18,766,769 of record NC_135312.1, read on the forward strand.
TGCCAGACCTGAGCACCTGCCAGCCCTCCCCAGGGTCGCCGCAGGTGACGGGCTCCCGGAGTCCTTCCAGGAGGCACGAGGCTCTTGTCTTCTTGGGGGAGGCTGACAGCAGGGGCAGGATTCTTCTGGAACTGCTGCTGCTTGACGCGATGACTTCCATCAACTATGTTTACTTCCTCTTCCTCGGTGGCTTTCTGCCTCGCACGTGCCTCCTGAATTCCAATTATCTGTTCCCATTTGTCTCAACAAGTCCCAGATCCTGGAATTCTGCCCCTGCCCATCCTCACGGCGGCAATCCTGCCCCTTCACACCCTGCCATCTCTCCTGGCCAGCCTCTCTTCCAAGCCTCCTCAGTGTCGTCCTGCCCCCCGAGAGCACCGGCAACCTCCTGAACCAAACTAATGTGCCCAAAATTCTGCCTGCAAATTTGAGTTAACCAAATCCTCCTGACCCCCACCGACACCTCCCGGTTCCCCCTCCCTCCCTCCTCCAGTCACACCCAGGACTCCCCACATTACACATTGACACGTGTTCTTCTTGCTGCCTGGACCTTCCTCTGCTCCACCTGGTAAACTCCTATTCATCCCTCAAGACCCGTTTTAAATATCACCGTCTCGGTGAGAACTTTCCATGGGGTTCCGGGCAGAATGTCCCATTTCTCGCCTGGCTTCTCCCTTTCCTTTGCTCCTATCTTTATCCCAAAGTGCATTTATCATGTCATATCTATCACATGTCACTGTGGCGTGACAGGAGACGCGCTGGTTTTCTGTAACACTGTGGTGTCGCCGAGGTTACACATTTCCTTCTCACTCTAAATAATGCCAAGAGGATGCCTCCCTGTGAATTTCCTCTGGACATATTCCTAAAGTGGCATTATAGAGATGAAACAAAGCCACGGACATTTTTACTGTCATTAATACACACCACAAAAATCATTTCCTGGAAATGTAAGAATTCACACTCCACCAGCAATGACGAGAGATCCCTTCTCAGACAATGCCCACCAGCTTCAAGGTTAAGTTAGAAAACAAAGCGTACCCTGCAAATTTCATTGGAAAAGATGTCTTATTATGAAGAATCTGCATATCTCCAAGGACTAATCGGATACAATTTCCCCACACATTCCATATGAATTGCACACGTAAGTCACGTATTTTCCACTAGGTTGTTTCTTCGTATTTGTTTGTAAAATTCTTTCTATATTAAGAATCCAAAGCCCTCTGTCATATTTTTTGGCAAACTTTTAATCCTAGTTTCTACCATCTTAATTTTAGTAATGTTCCTGGAGTTTAATTTCCATAACTTTTTCTTTTTCTTAATCATATGCTCCAGAAAGTCCTCTCCATCCCAGTCCAATTTAAATTGAACCTAGAGAGTCTTCTAGATGTTCTGGTTACTTTGAGAGGGAGGAGTTAACTCTTCGATTATTTTGATAAGAAGCAAGAGACAAAGCCTATATTTATATTTCTTTCCAATAATTAAATAGCTGTCCCAACACCATTTGTTTAATGGTCTTTTTTAAACCTTTATTATTTTTGTCAAATAGAGATCTCAGCCTACAGTCTCCTAGGTAACTCTTCTGCTCCATTCCTCTATCTGCCTGGGTGGATTTTGTTTGTTCGTTTATTATTTGGTAGTGGGGATTGAACCCAGGGGTGCCCTACCACTGGGTCACATCCCCAGCCCCTTTATTTTTTCTTTTGAGACAGAGTCTTGCTAAATTGCCCAGGTTGGCCTCGACCTTGCAATCCTCCTGCCTCAGCCTCCCCAGGTGCTGGGACTACAGGTGCACAGGCGGCTGCCTGGGTGGATTCTAGAGACGCGTTTTCATGTCCTGCTTTCTGAGGATTAGATTTCCTACAGCTGTTGGCCTACACCCCACACTCACACACTCCCTGTGCCTGCAGTCCTTCCTCCCATCTTCCACTTGAGTGCTGTTCCCCAGGAAGTCCCTCTCACTCCTCAGGTCTCCTGAAACCCCATATCCAGGGTCACCTCGTAGTACCCTTAGTCCACCATGCAGAATAGCTCAACCCAGTGGTCTTGACCACGTATGCTACTAGCCCACCAACTCCGTGGAGGGGTGCTCCTCGACTCCTCCTTTCGTCTCCCCACCCCCTGGAAGAGTGCCTTTCTCAAAGCAGGGGCACCATGAGCATTCATTCATCTGAACTGGGCTGAATTGAGTCATTGCACTGCCCTGAATTGAACCGCATCATTTTGGATGGGTTTGCCAATGGTTTTATAGACTGGGCTGCATCCCAGACGTCTTTGCTTAGCAAATTACTTTCCCTTTCTGGATCCGTTAGACTCCAGCCAGGTAAACAGAAATTGCTCAAAGTACTTAGCTCAGAAGGACTATAATACGGGGTGTTGTTTGCCCAGTTAATGAAGTCGATAAGAAGCCAAATGAAGGCTCGCAAGTCCACCCCTAGGCTAGAGGGACAAAGGAGTAGGTGGCCTTACCAACACCCAGGGCCAGGGCCCCTCCAGGACCACGGAGGGCCCTTGGAGGAAGATGCCGGAGACAATGCAGCACTGCTGGGGGCGCTGGGGGCGCATATCCCGGCCTCTGCTCCCGCCATCGCCTCCCCCTGGCCAAACGTGGCCAAGGTCAATTGCAGGCCCTGGGTCAGCTCCCCCTGGAACAGAGCAGCTCTAGACGGGGAAGGAAGTCAAAAGTTACAGGACCAATACATCTTTCCCCTCTTTATGTTTTTCTTTGTGACTTGACAATAGGAGGGAAGGCAGACCAACAGACTTGAGCAGCTCCTCCTAACGGGCTCCACCTCCAGGGGCCTGGAATCCATAGGGACAGCTAAGTGCTTGGGGAGCCGGGGTGGACGGTGGGGGAGGCCACAACAAGCCGAGCAGGGCTGTGGTTTTCTTCAGGGCCTGGGGGGACATCCGGCCATTGATTTTGCCTTTCCCAGAACTTTTCTCTGATTCGGTGCTTTGTGAAGATAAATGACCGGGAATCTGGACAGAGATGGGCAGAAAGGAGCCCAGACCCTCCGGTGCACGCAGGCTAGTGGGTTTGGGCAGGGACCTCGGACTGGGCCAGATTTTCCCATCAAAGAGAAAACGGCAAATGTATAGAAAGACGTACTAAGTGTCTCAGGTCAACATTCCAAATTAGAATCCAGAAGATGCGTGGAGGAGGACTTCGGAGATGAACTTCGGAAATTGGAAAAGCCGGGTACAGCGTGGAGCTCCAGGGCCCACTGGGCCTGGTGACTGGGCAAATTGCCCGACTGCATCCAGACTCCACTTCCCTACTTGGAGAATGGGAAGATCAGTGACCCCCATCTCCAGGGGAGATGGAGTGTAGTGAGGGTCAGTGAGATCAGCTGTGTAAAGGGCTGTACTTACAAGAAGCGTTCGGGAAATGTCGGCTGCTCCTATTTTTGATGCCTCGTTATCACGGGTGGGTTTTCTGTGGGTGATCTGTGTCTTGGGGGCCGCTCTATTTCCTGCCTGAAACGTTCTCCTCCTTTGTTCTTTCCCTGTCTTTCAGACCCGCTCCTCCCCAAGACTCTAGCAGAGTATGCCCCGCCCCCCCCCCACAGGCTTCCCTGTTCCCCCAACCGCAGATCTGGTTGGATGTGTGTCCTCCATGTCCCATGGAACTCCCTGGGGACTTAGCACAGCACTTGAACACTTGGCTTCGCAGACCATGAGCAAGTGCAAGATGAGGTCTTGTCCAGCTCCGTCTCCAGTCCCCAGCAGCACCAGGTCCAGAATAGATGCTCAAAAACGCTTTACATATGATGGACTCGCATAGCTCTATAGTGTGATCCAAGAGTCCTGCCTTCCCCCGCCCCCTGCTTCCAGAAGCGCCTTCCCCGGTTCCTAAAATCCCACCTGCTCCTTTAACCTTGGTCTTGGATCCCTTTAAACCTTCTACCTGCCGCCCCACACCTGCCACCCCAACGTGTGCGGTGGGTTCTGCACAAACATTTGAAGAATCCAGTTGGCGAAGGATCAAGGTCCTCCCAGGAAAACACTTGAAACATCAGCAATCAGAGAGGAAGGGGTGAGAGATGACAGAGAAGCCTCTGGGGTGTGGGGACAGGGCAGGCAGTGGAGGGGGTCCCTCACCAACATGGAAACCCAGCTCCAGCTGCACAAGGCCAAGTGCAAGGAGAGAGGCCGTTTTTTCTCTGTCCCTGCGGTCCCTGGAGGAGTGCCGGTTCCTCCTTGGCTTCTGGGCCTCCTACCCATCTCCCAGCCAGCCTCGGAGCTTTGGGCCACTCTGGGCCCTGAGGGGGACTGGACCTGCTGAGGGGCACAGGAATGGCAACAGCTGAAGTCACTGGTGCCACTCCCCGTACACAGTCACTAACGTCCCCAGCGATCCTGAAAGGTGCCTGTTATCAGTTCCGTGTTGCAGGTGAGCAGAGTGAGGCTCAGAGGCATCAGCACCCGCCCACCGACTCCAAGGAGGATGCTATGGGACACACCCAAGATGGCACCGGGCACCTGAAGCCTTTGGATGCCGACAGGCCTGGTCCTGCCTTAGCGCTCCAGCAAGGTGTGTGCACTTACTGAACACTTACTACGTGGCCAAGCACAGAGCATGGAGTTTACTCGCATTTCCTGCTGAGGCCTCCCAACTGCGCCCACACCACCCCCATGGCAGAAAGAGGAACCTGAGGCACAGGGAGGTGAAATATCCCATCAGAGGTGACCCAGTCAGCGACGGCAGGAACCCAAGCCCCCTGAACTATACAGCCCAGGCTTCCAACGGTGCCCCCCGCCCATCTTAGGGTTGCCAGACAAAATGAAGGGTGCCCAGTGAAGCTGAACTTCAGATAAACACTGAATACTTTTATTCTAAGGACACCCCAGTGTTACACAAGACACACTAATGCAAAACAAGATTTGGATGGACCTGGACATCGGGGCTCTCGCTTGCTGAATCTGGCCCCCGACCACTTCCCTCCCTGTGGCCTGAGGTGCACAGTGTGAAGAGTTTTCTGGTGCTTTCCTTTTTACCGTTATTGCCGCTCTCCATCCAACGTTGCTTTTCTGTTTCCAAGTCCCCAGATTTGCGTCCTCCCTCTGGGCTTGTGCTCCACGTCTGTCCCTGCTACGTGAGAAAGAAGACAGAGGAACACTCGGTCGGGATGCTTTTCAACAAGGTGCACGCACACTCGGTAGGAGCCAGGAGCGGGTGACGTGCTGAGAAGCGACATGAAGCTTACACAGCTGGGGAAGCAGCCTCGTGGTGACAAGCCACCAAGACAGCCCTACCTAATGGATAGCGCAAGCCCTGTTTGAGGACATTTACTGCAGAAGACGATGGTCTGAGGGCACCAGAGGTGAACAAAACATCATCCTTCATAGGCAGAAAACACAGGCTGTGACAGAAAATAAATTGCTGGAGAAACATCGCTTAAAGAATAGGTTTAAACGTCTGCCTGACACGAGTCCCAGAGGCTCCTAGGATTTTTATCAGCTGGAAGAGAGAGCTCAGCAGAAGCTGGTTTTATTTTTCTTTTGGGGGGATGGTTTGATGTGGAGAGACGGAAATGTTAAAATGTCTAGAATTTTTTTCAGAAGTGAGTGTTTTCATTTTCTCTTTTCTAAGATCATCTATTTAACCGCAAACAGTTTGAGAGCAATAGGGACACGTGGGAAAAACTGAATGTAATGTTTCCAGCCATCAAATTTGGAATCAGGGAGGGCTGGGGTTAAATCTTGACTTCTCCTATGGATTGGTTCAGTTCTTTAGTTCTCTCTTTTGGTCAGGGTGGGACAGGTTCTGCTGCTGTAACAAATATACCTAACATCTCAGTGTGATCATGTCCCAGTTTGGTGCAG